>NC_085138.1:293196076-293515139 GCF_035046485.1 Aedes albopictus | reverse complement strand
TCTTTTTGGGATTCTGCTTAATTTTTGCTTTGGAATTCTCTCAGGTGTTCCTAATGACAGCCCTTGAAGAGTGTTTTTTATGGAGTCCCTTCTGGATTAACATATGGACTCTAGGACTTTCATATGCAATCATTCTATGGATTCTTATTAAAATTTCTACAAGACTTAATTGAAGAATTCGTTCAGCAGTTTGGTTATGAACAATAGTTTCGTTTGTATTTCTTCCAATTGTCATACCAATAAATCTATGTGGGATAACATTTCCACGGGAATTCCTCCAGGAAATTCTAAGAAAAAAAAAACCAACTTACCTTTAAATATAAAAAAAAACTTATTGCAAAAAATTCTTGGGGAATCTCGAATGTAATTTCTGGAGGAATTTCGGAATATCGGAGGAAACTCCTTGTGATATATCGGATGTAATTCGGATGTAAAAAGAACCCTGCAAGGAGTTTCTGGGGAAATCTGGGATGGAATTCCTTAAAATAACCTGGAATTCAGAGTTCCTGGAAGAATCGTGGAAAGATATCCTAAAGCCTGTATCCGCAATAATCGGGACATAGAAATACACCTGTAACTCTGCAATAGATACATTAAAATTGCTCAAATTTGACCTCATAACATCTTGTGATGTGTTCATTTCACCTACAAAATTTCATGTGGATCGTTGCAGTACTTTTTGTTGTAGCGATAAAAGAGTGAAATGTGCGCCATTGAATTTTGTACAGACCCTAGTTTTGCTTGCCAGCGCTGTAACTTTTGAATTTGGCGAAGAAAATGGCTGAAATTTTGAACACAAACCTCTCAATCTACATTTGTTGCTTTGGCAAAATTTCAAAAAAATCGATGCACTATCAACAATTTTATAGTCGAAACATGTATTGGGACTAAACGTGATTTTAGCTCCTCAGACAGCAAACAGTCAGCACCCTTTATTGTTTCGATTGTACTAATGAAAGTACTATATCAATAATCATCAAATTTTGCAGGCATAATAAACACGTAATCAACTATCTTCTGTAAAAAATTCATGAAAATTGGCAGAGAAATTCAAAATTTATGAATAGGCAAACATCACACATGAAAAACACGAAAATTTTTCACTAACACTCACCCCTATCAACACCAGTAACTTTCAAACCAATTGATCAACGTTGATGAAATTTTGCAAGAAAGTGTCTCTATAAGTATCATAACTGCTAACGAAATTTTACAATTATCATCACAGAACTTTGAACTGTAGCGTAAAAGAACCATCTATTATGCGAATGAAAATTGGTCATGATTGTACAAAATGCTTAAAACCACGTCTGTTTGTTTTTCATCCACAGTTAAAAGTAATGCATCGATTTTTATGAAATTTGGCACACATAATAAACATACACCAAAGAGTTCTTGGTCAATGATTTGGCAAATTTTACCGATTCATTACAGAGCTACAGCCGTACTTCTGTGTCCCGATTATTGCAGATACAGGCTTTAGATGAATCTCCGATGGAAACTCTCTGAGGAAGCTGCTAGAAGAATTCCAAAGGAAGGTTCTGAGGAGATCCTAAATAAACTCTTGGAAGAATCTCAGAAGGAATCCTGGGAATCGTGAAGTCAATTTTTAAAGAAACAAAAACACGAAATGAATTTCTGCAGGAATCTCAGCAAAAAAAAACATCTAGGAGCAACCTAGCAAGGAATTTCAGAAGAAATCCTAGAGGAAATTTCTCGACGAATTCAGAAACGAGTTACTGGAGGAATCTCAAAAAGAATTAATGGAGGCATCTCAGAACTTCCGGAGGAATTGTAAGAGGAATTCCTGGAGAAATATTGGAAATAAACTTTGCAGGAATTCTGAATGGAACATTCTATGAATCTCAGAAGTAACTCCTAAAAGAATCCCAGAGGGAACTTTTAAGAAACACTACTTGAAGAATCAATCCCCTCAAAGCATCTCATTAGGAAGTATCCTAGAAATAACCTTTGGGCAATCCTAGAAGAAACCCTCTTCAGCTAAAATAATCTACACAATACACTTCGGTCGCTCTAGGTCGCACTGTGGTGGCCGTCGGTACTGTACATTGTTGATGACAGAGTGTTTTGGATACAGCTTGAACATAATAGGGGCTGTCCATAAACCACGTGGTCATTTTTTTGGGACTTTTCAACCCCCCCCCCCCCACCGCGTGGTCATTAGTCCATACAAAAATTTTTATTTGTCCATACAAAATGATCATTGGCCGAACCGCCCCCCCCCTCCAGACCACGTGGTTTATGGACAGCCCCATAGGTTCTGAAGCCAAGCATTTCGGGGAGGTGCTCTCCATCAATCAAAAAGTTGTCGATTTGCGATTCCGTCTGTTGTGGAAATCTCTTTGTGCAACTTTTTCCATACAACAGGGTATTGATGAAAGATTTTGGCTGGATAATACCGGAAACGCCTTGGCCCTATTAAGCAATGAAAGTATTTAAAGTAAAGCAAAATGCAACCTTTGCTTACATCACATTTTCAATACACCCGAACCTCCATTTAGGTAACGAGTCGGGACTGGCTAAATCGAATTTTTACCTTAATGAATTCAGTTCGTTGCCTAAATGGATTGCAAGGTTGCATAGAAGTTTGAGAAGGGCAAGTGGCTTGCAGATGTAAAGGAGAGGGAGTCAAGGCTTTCAGATGTAAAGAGGGATGGTCAGAGGGATTTCAAGGGAGTTTTCAGGGGACTTCAGAGGCTTTCAGGTATCAGGTATCAGTAGGTCGGCTCTAGAGGCACATTCTCCTCCATTCGGGAAATTTGTGCCATCGCCATGAACACGAGCCTATTCATCATTTACCTGACGGAAAAGGGAAGGAAAAAGGATAGGACATGGGAAAGGACAGGTGCCACAATGGGTTCACATAGCGTCCTGAAAAGGACACTGTAATAACGCATAAGCGTGCCACAATGGGTTCGAACAGCGCCCTGAGAAGGGCACTGTGATAATGCATAAAGCGTAAAGAGAGCCTATAGCTCTTTACCACAGCGGGTCAAGAACAACAGAACGTCCTGAAGATTCAGGTTTCTGAAGTCAGTTTCACTTAATAAGTGTTTCCCGAGTACTCGGAAACGCAATTGCGCAAAAGCTGGACAGTTACATATTAAATGATACGAAGTTCCATAATCGGATTCACAGCTATCACATGCAAATGAATCAGCTTGCTGAATATTCGCCATGTGATAACTGAGTCGGCAGTGGCCAGTCAATGCTTTGACCAGCATGCTGCAATTCTGCTTTGACAGATTTGTTAGATACTTTGCCACCCCTAGAGATGGCTCAGTACAATACAATTTTGTTTGACGACATGACTCCAAACTATTCCAGTATTGTTTGTGCTGAGTGGCAGCCCAGGTGTCAATCTGAAGCTTCACCCAACACTTGGATACCGGAATAGCTGGCTCAGGGCCAATGAAGTCATGTGATGCTCCAGTGCGAGCTAACTCATCAGCCAATTCATTTCCAGCGATGGAAGAATGGCCAGGTACCCATACAAGGTGAACAGCGTTTGCTGAATTCAGCTCCTCGATTTGAGTTCGACAAGCGATAACTATCTTCGACCTAGAGTTGGCCGAAGCAAGTGCTTTAATAGCAGCCTGGCTATCTGAACAAAAGTATATTATTTTGCCCATTACGTGCTGCTGAAGTGCTGATTGCACTCCGCACATAAGAGCAAAGATTTCGGCCTGAAAAACGGTGCAGTATCTACCAAGTGAGTAAGACTGATACAGCCTTAGCTCACGAGAATAAACACCAGCACCTGCTCGACCTTCGAGAAGGGAGCCATCAGTGTAACATACGATGCCGTCTGAAATACTTCTCTCCAGATAACCAGATGTCCACTCTTCCCGGGAAGGGAATTTCGTGGAAAATGTCCTATATGGAATATTACAAGCGATTGTAAGATCACTTGGAGCAAGGACAACTTTGTCCCAATTCACCAAAAGTGGAAACAACGAGGTGTGTGTTGAACTGCGGTTCACAGGAGTTTCCTCTAGTAAACCGAGTACCCATAGACGGTAAGTGCAAGAAAGTGCTTCTTGTTTGAGATGAATGTGTAGTGGGGCAACGTCAAAGAGAACTTCGAGGGCAGTCGTAGGAGTTGAAGAGAACGCTCCAGACATCGCCATTAAGCACATCCTTTGGAGATGGCCTAATTTTGATTGGACCGTTCTCACTTCGCCCTTTTGCCACCACACCAGACATCCATAAGCCAATATTGGACGAACAACAGTTGTGTAAATCCATTTGATATACTTGGGTTTAAGACCCCAAGTTGTACCAAAGGTTCGCCGGCATTGCCCGAAGGCCATACAAGCTTTCTTGATTCTGAACTCAACATGAGGTGTCCAGGAAAGCTTGGAATCAAGAATGACTCCAACGTACTTTACCGTTTCAGTCACATTGATTTCAGAACCAAAGAGACGTAAAGGTCGAACACCAATACGGTTTCGCTTTTCCGTGAAAAGAACAATAGATGTTTTACTCGGATTTACCGAAAGGCCATATTGGCGACACCAAACCTCAACTACCTGAAGAGCGTTTTGCATCAGGTCGAAAAGGGTGCTGATGCACATACCGACTAACAGTGTTAGGTAGTCGTCGGCAAAACCATAAGTAGGAAAACCGCTATTATTGAGCTGCCTCAATAGCGTATCTGCTACGAGATTCCACAAAAGTGGTGATAAGACTCCCCCTTGGGGGCATCCACAAACACTCAATTTCCTAATCGCCGCTTGACGCAATGTCGCGAAGAGATGTCGGTTTTTGAGCATTTGGTAAATCCAATTGGAAATCATTGGAGATATGCCATGACCCCGTGCGGCTTCCAATATGGCATCGAAAGGCACGTTATCAAAGGCACCCTCGATATCTAAGAAAACACCCAAGCATGACTGCTTTTCAGCGAATGCCTTCTCGATATCGTAAACAACTTTGTGTAAAAGAGTCACAGTGGACTTTTCAGATTGGTAAGCATGTTGGTTCACATGAAGAGGCACATTGGCCAGATGAACATCACGGATGTGATGATCGACTATGCGTTCTAAGCATTTCAGAAGAAAAGAGGTCAAACTGATAGGTCTGAAGCTCTTTGCTTCTTCATACGACGCGCGACCCACTTTCGGAATAAACTTCACAGTAATATCCCGCCAGGATTTGGGAATATACCCTGTAGCAAAACTGCAAACAAGTAGTTGTTTCAAAACATGTTTGAAATGATCAAATCCCTTCTGAAGCAAAATAGGATAATTGTCATCTGCCCCAGGAGATTTGAAAGGAGCAAAGCTATTAAGTGCCCATTCAATCGATTCTAAAGTTATGATACTCCGAGCCAAAGCTAAAGAATCATAACTACAAGAAAAGACATCAGGTTCATCCAAAGATGTAATATCCACACATCCGGGGAAGTGTGTACTGAATAAACATTCCAAAACTTCCTCATCAGAGGAAGTGAAATCACCATTTGGCAAACGAAGTTCGTTCACTTGAAAATCCTTAGATTTTGCAAGGCTTCACTCAGACTGGAAACATTTGTACAAAGGTTTTTCCAGCCGGATTGTTCAGCAGACCGAAGAGTTTTCTGGTAGGCCTTGCGAGCCGACCTGAAAGCCTCCGATCCAGCCGAACGTCGTCTGTTCCAACTCTTTCTACATTGTTTCCTGAGCTTCGCCAGATCGGAGTTCCACCAAGGGGTTCCTCTTGTGGTCTTCACAGACCGCAGAGGGCAGGCTTCTTCAAAAGCTTCCATGATGAAGGCCGTTGTAGTATCAACGGCATCATCTCAATCACTTGGAGTGTCAATTGATGTGGAAATCTTTTTGTTCAACTTTATCCATACAACAGGGTATTGATGAAAGATTTTGGCTGGATAATACCGGAAACGCCTTGGCCCTATTAAGCAATGAAAGTATTTAAAGTAAAGCAAAATGCAACCTTTGCTTACATCACATTTTCAATCCACCTGAACCTCCATTTAGGTAACGAGTAGGGACTGGCTAAATCGAATTTTTACCTTAATGAATTCAGTTCGTTGCCTAAATGGATTGCAAGGTTGCATAGAAGTTTGAGAAGGGCAAGTGGCTTGCAGATGTAAAGGAGAGGGAGTCAAGGCTTTCAGATGTAAAGAGGGATGGTCAGAGAGATTTCAAGGGAGTTTTTAGGGGACTTCAGAGGCTTTCAGGTAGGTCTCACATGGATTTCATTTGTGTTTCAGAGGTGTTTCAAGGAGTTTCATGAGATTTCAGAGAGGTTTTGTGGGGCTTCAGAAACTCTCAGGTGAGTTACACGGAGGTTTCAGTGGCGTTTCTAAACGTTTCAACGTGTTTTAATGCATTTCAGGAGGTTTCATGACCTTTCAAGAGGTTTCAGGAGGATCAAGGGTGCCAGACAAATTCCCATTACCAAGGATCGACGAGATGTTAGACAACCTTGGACGGGCAAAGTACTTTACAACTCTTGATCTTGCATCTGGTTTTCACCAGATCGAGTTGAACGAAAATTCTAAACACTACACAGCTTTCTCGAGCTCTTCTGGACATTATGAATTCAATCGTCTTCCCTTTGGACTTAATGTTTCTCCCAACAGTTTCCAGAGGATGATGACGATTGCTCTCAGTGGTTTACCCCCTGAGTGTGCCTTCTTGTACATCGATGACATCCTTGTAGTCGGATGCTCGGTAAATCACCATTTTAAAAACCTAGAAACAGTTTTCAAACGATTAAGGCAATATAATCTGAAACTGAATCCAGCAAAATGCAATTTTTTTAAACATGATGTTACCTATTTAGGACATCATATTTCAGAAAAAGGCATTTTACCGGATCCATCAAAATATAATGTGATTAAAAACTTTCCAGTTCCGAAAACCTCAGATAAAGTTAGAAGATTTGTTGCGTTCTGCAACTATTACAGGCGTTTTATTCCCAAATTTGATGATATAGCACACCCACTTAATAAACTTTTGAGAAAAAATGCAGTATTCGAATGGAACGAAGAGTGCAAAACAGCCTTTGAAACGTTGAAAAGGAAATTAATTTCACCTCCAGTTCTGAGATTTCCTGACTTCAAGAAAAACTTTGTCTTAATTACAGATGCATCGAAAGTAGCATGTGGTGCAATCCTTGCCCAAAGTTATGACAACGTTGATTTACCTATTGCATTTGCAAGTAAAGCATTTACTAAAGGTGAATCAAATAAATCTACAATTGAACAAGAATTGACAGCCATCCACTGGGCAGTGTTACATTTTCGACCCTATCTAATAGGAACAAAATTCACAATCAAAACAGATCATAGACCTCTAGTCTATTTGTTTTCGATGAAGAACCCTACTTCAAAACTAACTCGTATGAGATTAGAACTGGAAGAATTTGATTATGATATCCAATATGTACAAGGTAAAACGAACGTGGGAGCAGACGCTCTCTCACGAATCCAACTCGATTCAGACATACTCAAAAACATGACTGTGCTCAAAGTTACTACTAGAGCCATGTCCAAGAAAACGGAAACTCAACTGAGTGTACAACATAATACTGTGAAACAAAACAGCAACGAGACTGATCACCTCAATGCGTTTGAATCACTCAACAACACCGAAATTTATGACCTACCAAAACTATATACAGAGCGCTATAAAAATAAATCGTATATATACAAAATATTGAATAAAAATTTAAAAAAGGTCTTGACACGAGAGTCAAGTACTCAAGTACCCAATCTAACAAACATGTTCGAACAAATAGAGAAATGGGCAAAAGAATTGAATGTTGAAAAAATAGCTCTAGCGCTATCTAGTACAATATTCGAAGTTATTAGTGTACACGAATTCAAAAATCAAGCCAATGAAACGCTTCAAAAACTACAAATACTGCTGTATATCCCGCAGCAAGACATACAAGATACAAATATTATAACAAAAATTATTGCTGAAAACCATGAATCTGCATTTGGCGGACATGTCGGCATAAACAGACTATATCGTAAACTGAAAACAATTTACAAATGGCCTAATATGAAAGCCACTATTGCAAATTATGTTAATCAATGCATAACATGTAAACAACACAAGCACACAATTAGAACTAACGAAAATTTCATGCATACGCCTACTCCGCTAAAATCATTCGAATCAATAGCCATGGATACCATTGGACCTTTTCCAAAGTCTAATTCAGATAATAGATACGCCTTGACAATTCAATGTGATTTGTCTAAATACGTCATAGTAAAACCAATCAAAGATAAGCAAGCATCCACAATTGCTAAAGCATTTATTGAAAATTGCATTTTGATATACGGAACACCTTCGATCATACGAACAGATCAAGGAACCGAGTACAAAAATGAAATATTTAATAAAATCTCTGAAATGTTGCAATATACACATATCTTTTCAACTCCATACCATCCCCAAACTATCGGAAACTTAGAACGGAATCATCGCTGTTTAAATGAATATTTGAGACAGTTCGTTAATGAATCTCAGACCGACTGGGATGAATGGATTCCTTACTATGCTTTTTGTTATAATACCACACCATGCACAGATATCCCTTATACACCATATGAACTCGTTTTTGGAAAAATGGCAACGTTACCCAATAACTTAAAGAATCCAACACGTATAGAACCAATTTATAACTATGATCAATATTATGCAGAATTAAAATATAAATTACAAGCAACTGCAATTAGAACTCAAAATATCATTGACAAGGTTAAGAATAATCGAAATACAAAACAACAAGTCACAGCAAAACCAATAAACATAGAAAGAGATGATCTCGTAATGCTAGAAAATCCAAATAGAAATAAACTTGACAAAGTATATAAAGGACCCTATAAAGTAAGCAATATAGCACATCCAAATATAACAATACTGGATGAAGCAACGAATATTCAGCATACAGTTCATAAGAACAGAGTAATTAAAATTTAATTCATTTCTAGGCTAAGTGTAAAATGTAACGTAATGGTGAAGGTTAAATTTTATATTATTAGCATTTAAATTATTTGTGAAACATAAAGCCAGAGAGACATAAACTTTTTCAAGACTGGTTACACCACTCTTCCTTCAGGGGGGAGGTGTAGCATTCATATTCAATCTCACAGCATAAAACTAAACCCTATCACATCACATAGTCACATTCCAGAACTTTCCACAACTTTCTCTTTATTTGCATAATTGAGCGACGACCTCCAAACGTTGCAGTTCTTTTCTGCTTTCCTTTTATTGTTGTCATAAAAGACCATTAAAGCAAAACACCCTCGACGCAACCCTGACCATTTTCTTAATGCTGATGCAAGCGCAACTCAACAGCTGCGCGACACATTGGTAGCGTTTAACCCTGACGACCGACGCATCACGCTGGCTCTGTGTTTTAGTTATACCTACCCTTTTTGTAAACTAGTTATAAAACATTCAAGCACCAGAAATACATGATTCATTCTGAAACGCAACGTTCTTCGTGTAAGTTCTTTCTTTTCGGTCACAAAGCCTTCTCCGGCACCATGCCACGATTAGAGGGTGGCAGTTGAATTTTAAGGAGATTTAATAGGGGTTTCAGAGGTGTTTCAAAGCGTTTCTAGGCGTTTCAAGGCGTTTCAGGGCGTCCCAGGAGGTTTTAGGATTGTTTTAGGGGGCTTCAGACGCCCGCAGGTGCATTTCTCGCAGGCTTCATATGGGTTTCAGAGGCGTTTTAAAGCGTTTCAAGGCGTTTCAAGACGATTCAAAGTGTTTAAGAGGATCAAGGGGGCCTCAGAGGCTCATGGAGTTTCATGGGAGTTTGGAGGCGCTTCAAAGCATTTCAGAGCGTTTCAGAAGGTTTAAGAATGGTTTCAGGGGGTTTAGAGGTTCTCAGGTTAATTTCATGAAGATTTCATGGGGGCTGTAGGGGCGTTATAAAGCATTCTATAGAAGCCCATTTAACTTTTCCTCCATTTCGTAAATCTCTTAGAGACAACCAAATACGTTAGTAGATCCGATGACCTACACTCAAGGAAGTTATTGGAGATCCTCAAACTGACAATGAACTCATCACTTGATATCACATAGCTATACATGAGGCTGTGTATAGTAGTTAATATACACAGAAATGTGGCTGTGTAAGCATAAATTTCATTCATTCAGATGGCCTTAACTCCAGGGAGTTTTTGGATACTTCTATACGATCATAGAACACACCATATAACATAGATGATGATATAACATAGATGTCTGGGGCTGTGTGAGTGTAAATGTCATTCTTAATGCTCTTAGATACAACTAGTAGCCCTCGTAAATTCGATTACCTATACTCAAGGGAGTTCTTGGAGAACCTTCAATATTCCTTAAACTCAAAACTTGATAGATCATAGTTACCTGAGGTTGTGAGAGTATGAACCTTAGTCGTAAATCTCTTAGAGACAACCAAATACGTTAAAAGATCCGATAACCTATACTCAAGGAAGTTCTTGGAGATCCTCAACGGACTCACCACTTGACAGCACATAGTTGCATGAGGCTATGCTAGCATAAATTTCATTCATAAGACCCCAATAGATCACTGATTGCGCTTGTAGTTCAGATGACCGTAACTCTAGGGAATTCTCGTACATGCTATACAGTCATAGAGCCCATCACTCGATAGAACATAGATACCTGGTGCTGGGTGACTATAAACCTCATTCTTAGTGCTCTTAGATAAAACTAGTAGCCATCGTAGATTAGATGACCTATACTCAAGAGAGTTCTTTGAGAACCTTTAAGAATCATGGGTAGATCCGATGACCTATACGCAAGAAAGTTCTTGGACATCCTCAAACTGGCAACGAACTCACCACTTGACAACACGTAGGAACATGAGGCTGTGTAATTATAAATATCGTTCATAATGCTCCAATGGATCGCTGATTACGCTTGTAGATCAGATGGCCTTAACTCCAGGGAGTTCTCGGATACTCTTAAACTTTTAACTCTTATACACTCCGTAAACGTCCCTTCACTTTTAATCCTGCTTTTTTTCACAAACCAACTTTATCTAGACAGCTGTAATCTTGAGTACTCCAACTGCTCTAAACACAATCAAATCCCATTTAGGTAACGTTACCTAAATGGAGGGACCTAAATAGATTTTACCTAAACGGATCCTACCTAAATGGAGGTTTCAGTGTAATAACTTTGTAACAAATACATCATTCCTCTGTCAACAGCAAAATTTATTCCCAACTCTCCCCAACGTGCAATTCCGAACTACCAACCCTATGGTGGTATGACCTTATCCGGTTAGCGAATCGCTTCTCCCGAGAAAAGTTATTTAATATCGATATCATGCAGCAGAGCATTCTGATTCCAACCTTCACCTCCCGGCAGTGAAACTAGGGATCCTCCACATCACCAAAAAGCTAAGAGATGAACAATCTTCCATCCAACCCCTTTCGCTCCCGAACGGACCACTGCATCACCCACCCAGGAATGAAGAGATCCCGTCAGCGGAATAAAATTTATTTCAGCACCAACAATTTTACAAGCATTCCATATAGGCAAATATTTATCTTGCTCTACCGGGCGGCGAGTTGTTGGTTGGTGGGTCAGACAGAACGCTGCACGCCCAAGCAGCAACCGTCCGCCGTAGTCGTCCACAAGGTTCTTGTTGAACCATTTTGGAAGATAGAGAACTATGCTGCTCCATCATTCCCGTGGCCGTGGCTATCTAGTTAGTCAGCGCGTACTACAAACATTTACTTAGGCAAACACTACTGAAACCGGTTGAGGAATTCGACGCAAGGATCGGTAAATTCGCCTCACTCCATTCATATTCACTCCTCTTTGCTGAAGCGAATCGAGAAAGATGCAGCAAACGGATAGTCGTTATCAAACACGCAACCCCATCACCAGTGGGAAGCGATGCGCAAGCTGGTTGACATGGATATTCGTGGCCGATCGTTGCAGATTGGATCGCAAGCGAATGAATGAATGGCGAATGGTGACGAATGCTGGTGAGCGATCGAAGCGGCTATTATCATAACTAGAAGAGAATTTCTGCATGTAATGCATACGTTTTTAGTGTATTGTTGTTGAAATGCTAGATTAGCAAAGAAAATAATAAACATTTTTTGAAAACTTCAAATATTCGTACGCGCAATTCACTCACGAATCGCATCACCTCTCCATCGCTTGCGATGCGAATGTGGACGAATATTTAAATTCCATGTATGGCTTCCCACCGTTCGCCGGTGTTTGCTGTCGTCGCTGACAAGCAAACACACAAACTAAAGCGACAACCGTTCGCTGCTGACTGTATTCGAGTGTGGAAGAAGATGAAAAGTGGAAATCAGGAACCCTGATTCGACGGAAGCTTCGCTGTCGTCGTTGGAGCGATGCCTTCCTGCATATCCCTCGAAGTAGTTATGCCAATTATCTTCAACCTTCCGAGTTTGCGGGTGCTGACGTTGGTTTATGGATCTCCATATGGGTCATTTTGAATGACCTTTCATCTTGTGAAATGCAAGGTCTACAAAAGATACTTTAATGAGAAATATCGGTAGGTATTACGACAAGAAATTTTTTCCAGAATTCTTATAATGCAAACATTCATAATTAAAAAATAGTTTATACGTTTTTGTGGAACAGACTTAAAGCCCATGAATCATGCTCCCGATATCTCATAAAATGTGAGTTCTTTTTTGTCGAAGGGAATTAAACCTTGTGTCCTGGATAAACTAGCATCGGGCTAAACATCTCGTTAATACAAATAAAAAAAAAACTGTATATTCTAGTCATCCATAGACATGGCCTTGCAGCATAATTGCAAATATATAGTCTATTTGGAGAAATTTCATGTGAGCCTTTCCAATGATTCAACGTAAACATTGCAGCCAATTTTTCAATTAAAATATTTCAAAATGCCAATGCTCTACCAAAGCCGCCTAATTATGATGCGATAATTGTGTTTATCAATCGTTAATTCAATTTTCCAGCCCCAGCTGGCAGAGTTGTTGATACGCCGGCCAAAGCAGTCCTTCCGAACCAAACCGGGCTTCCAATTGGTCTGCGCACACAAACCACGCGCGAATTGCAATATGATAATGGCAGCCCACCCAACTCGACGGGCGGGTGGTGCGCAGTTTTGGATCTGCATTTGCTTACCTAGTGTGACTCTAATGCCAACTTTAATCATGCAAAAGCATGCCGGTTTTGCGAAAAACTCCCTCTTCAAATGTATTTATCCATGTACTTCTCACTGAACGTGCGCAGCGTGGAGGCGAAAAGACTCCGAAAACAAACTCTCTGCTTAGCGCCACACGCCTGTCTACTTCCAAAGGGGGCGCTATTTGAAAAGCTTTCAGTTAGGCATGAGGGTTGATTGGGGTGGATTGCGCCTCCTGGGAAAATGTTCAATTTTTGCACTGGATATATCTTATTTCTTCTTGTGAAGAACAATACTTATACTTATGACACACATGTGATACAAGAATCACTGTACAATTGCGCTTGAAATGAGTGCCATACTGAAAATTCTCTCAGTTCAAGTCAGTCTTGTTAGAATTTTGTTGACACTGCGTACCGTTGTACAGGAATCACACTCGTATCACATGTCTGTCTGGGGTATTGAGCTTGAAGTTTGAATGACAGTTGTAGAGAATCATCTGTAGTTGTAGAGAATTCTGTAGAGAATCCTCTCATGATTCTGAAGAGAATCCTATCAGAATTCCGTAGAGAATCCTCCTAGGAATCTGTGGAGAATCCTCCTAGGATTCTGTGGAGAATCCTTCTAGGATTCTGTGGAGAATCCTTCTAGGATTCTGTGGGAAATCCTTCTAGGATTCTGTGGAGAATCCTTCTAGGATTCTGTGGAGAATCCTCCTAGGATTCTGTGGAGAATCCTCCTAGGATTCTGTGGAGAATCCTTCTAGGATTCTGTGGAGAATCCTTCTAGGATTCTGTGGGAAATCCTTCTAGGATTCTGTGGAGAATCCTTCTAGGATTCTGTGGAGAATCCTTCTAGGATTCTGTGGAGAATCCTTCTAGGATTCTGTGGAGAATCCTTCTAGGATTCTGTGGAGAATCCTTCTAGGATTCTGTGGAGAATCCTTCTAGGATTCTGTGGAGAATCCTTCTAGGATTCTGTGGAGAATCCTTCTAGGATTCTGTGGAGAATCCTTCTAGGATTCTGTGGAGAATCCTCCTAGGATTCTGTGGAGAATCCTTCTAGGATTCTGTGGAGAATCCTTCTAGGATTCTGTGGAGAATCCTTCTAGGATTCTGTGGAGAATCCTTCTAGGATTCTGTGGAGAATCCTTCTAGGATTCTGTGGAGAATCCTTCTAGGATTCTGTGGAGAATCCTTCTAGGATTCTGTGGAGAATCCTTCTAGGATTCTGTGGAGAATCCTTCTAGGATTCTGTGGAGAATCCTTCTAGGATTCTGTGGAGAATCCTTCTAGGATTCTGTGGAGAATCCTTCTAGGATTCTGTGGAGAATCCTTCTAGGATTCTGTGGAGAATCCTTCTAGGATTCTGTGGAGAATCCTTCTAGGATTCTGTGGAGAATCCTTCTAGGATTCTGTGGAGAATCCTTCTAGGATTCTGTGGAGAATCCTTCTAGGATTCTGTGGAGAATCCTTCTAGGATTCTGTGGAGAATCCTTCTAGGATTCTGTGGAGAATCCTTCTAGGATTCTGTGGAGAATCCTTCTAGGATTCTGTGGAGAATCCTTCTAGGATTCTGTGGAGAATCCTTCTAGGATTCTGTGGAGAATCCTTCTAGGATTCTGTGGAGAATCCTTCTAGGATTCTGTGGAGAATCCTTCTAGGATTCTGTGGAGAATCCTTCTAGGATTCTGTGGAGAATCCTTCTAGGATTCTGTGGAGAATCCTTCTAGGATTCTGTGGAGAATCCTTCTAGGATTCTGTGGAGAATCCTTCTAGGATTCTGTGGAGAATCCTTCTAGGACTCTGTGGAGAATCCTTCTGGGATTCTGTGGAGAATCCTTCTAGGATTCTGTGGAGAATCCTTCTAGGATTCTGTGGAGAATCCTTCTAGGATTCTGTGGAGAATCCTTCTAGGATTCTGTGGAGAATCCTTCTAGGATTCCGTGGAGAATCCTTCTAGGATTCTGTGGAGAATCCTTCTAGGATTCTGTGGAGAATCCTTCTAGGATTCTGTGGAGAATCCTCCTAGGATTCTGTGGAGAACTCTTCTAGGATTCTGTAGAGAGCCTCCAAGGATTCTGTAGAGAATCCTCTCTGGATTCCTGAAGTTGATTTGTACTCAATGTGCCGTTTTACACCGAATCCCCATCACATCGACTGACTGCATTTTGTTCCACTCAATGACGACGCCGATGACTATAATGACGGTGGGTCTCCTGCTCCTCGTCCTCCTCAATCGGTACCCTCGGTCTGCGCCCACCGCGCTGCATCAGTTATGTAATTATGTGTGCGGTGCGCTTAACACTGAACTTGTAAATTATCAAATTGAATAAATACGTACCCGTCCGGTGCAGAATGGAGAGCCCTTTCTGTATTACCATACCATGGGTGCATTACCTACCATGGGTGGAAAACCAACTGGTTGTATGCTGTGCTGGTTGAAGCGCGTCGTTCGGTGATTTGTATGAATCCTAGTCACACACCGCCGCGCCGGTACGGTTGGCATGGGTTGTGAGGTGATAAGCGACGCGGCGGTCGGTGGTGTGAAATTACTCGCTTTAAAATGCGATTAATAAATTGTTGTACTATCTGGACTTTTATTGTCACTGTAATTATTAGGAAATTATTTAATGACGATAATAAAGTGTGCATAACCACCGCCATAATCGTAACGTCAGGTGTTCTGCACAAATGTGCAACGTAAGTGCACAATAAACTGTCACTAAACTGGTGGTAAAGTTGGGTGATACAGTTGGAAAACATACTGATGGGTTGTTGCTTGTGAAAAATACTAGGTCGTTAATGCAAACGTTTGTAAAATAGATAATCCTCGCAGGATTCTTTAGAGAATCCTCATGGTTTCTGTAGAGAATCTTACTAGGATTCTTTACAGAATCCGTAGAAAGTCAGTGCGTAGTAGAGTTTTGTCAACATCGTTCGTGTTATCGTTTTTGGTAGTACCGAATAGTTGAAAATGAATACTTCAAAACTTGTTCTTCTTCATGACGTATCGTCTCGACTGGGACAGAGCCTGATTCTCAGCTGAGCGTTCTATGAGCACTTTCGTGCCGTAATTCTGCACAGTGATGTAAGCGAAACTGACAATTTTGACAGGAAGATACTCTATGTCCAAAGAAATTCCCAAAGTTGTACGATCATAATTTGCTAAAAAAAACCTGTTCCGTACATGTCGGAGTTTATTCGCCCTACTCCAGGAGGAACCCTTGAAGGAACCTCTGGAGATAACCCTAATGGATCTCCAGCAAGAATCTTTGAAAATTTCTCCAATAAGATGCACTGAGAAAACTTCAGGTTCTTGAGAAACCACATAAGGAACGCCTGGAGGGTTTGCAGAGGATTCTGGAGGAATCTTTGAATAACATCCTTGAAGAATCCCTGAAGCAGTTCCTGGAAGAAAAGAGCAATTACCGCAGAAATCTCTCCTACCATTCCTATAGAAATTTCTCAAAGATTTCCAGGAAAAGTCCTTGAAGGTATTTCCGTAGGAATCACTGAAGAAATATCTAGATTCTAACGTATTTTCTAAAGTAATCACTAAAAGAAGTCCGGAATGAATTCTTGGAGAAATTTCTGAAGAATTTCAAAAATAATTTCCTGGAGGAAACCCCGAAAGAGTTAATAGAGGAATCCCAGAAGGCGGAACAGAATGATTTTCCTAATGGTTTGTTGTAGCAGGGTAAGCTTAATTCACTGGGGACCTTCGGATTACAACATAATGGTTGTTATCTCGTAACAAAGTCTGGCCACCCCACAAACATTTTCCTGGAAACCACCTGCACTGCATCGACTTCCCTAAAAATGTCCGCGAGACTAACGTTTCCCTCACATCCCGAGCAGAGGAAAAAAGCTTAATAATAGCATATTTTGATATGGAGATCAGAAAGTGATATTTGTTTGTTTGAGATAAAAAGTAAAAGTACTGAAAATAATATCTCAATTTTACTCCTGGAACATCATCATCATAGCACATTTAGCTCTTGGTAAGATCTAACCAATAGCAGTGAGCTATTTGATTGATCTTCAAATATCATATTTTGTTATTGGTTAGATGGTTCAAGAACAAATTTGTGCTATTGTTTTCAGTACTTTTACCTCTTATCTCAAACAAACCAATATCACATTTTGATCGTCAATACTTGAACTCTGCTCGGGATACGCGAAAACACGACCGGACTAACCCAAAAACAATCACTTGGATGCAGCAGCAGCTGACTCAAATAAACATCCAGAGAAATCCTTGAGTTAACTCCAAGAGATACACCTGACGGATTTTATTGAGGGATACCTTAAGATATTCCAGGAAGATTTCAATTAGAAATTGAGGGGGTTAGAAGCAAAGGGATATAGGGACAAAATTCCACTTTCGGGAACAAATTGTATGGAGTTTCAAAATCGACTCAGTTTTCTCCGATTTATTGTTATTTTTTTAATCACCGTAAAAACAATATTGAAAAAGTTCCTTAAAGCTTGAAATCTGAAGAATTATTTGATATGCTCAGCTCAAAATCGACAAAATGGTCACTTACACCCCTCTGAATTTGGGCCCTCAATTGTTTGAGAAATCCCTGGAGAAATCCTAGAGGATTGTTTAACGAATTTCGTGGAGAAATCTTTCCAACAATTTAAAGGTAATTCCCTGAAGAAATTCCAGGAGTGATCCTAGCAGAATCTCTGAAAGAATCTCCGGAAAATTTCTTGAAGGAGTTCCTGGAGGAATCCCTGAAGGAGTTCCTGAATTCCTGTAAAATCTCTCCAGCAACAAATTAGAACGTTCTCCAGCAACTTCAGAAGAAAGCTCTTGAAGAATTTCAAGAAAATTCACAAAAGCATTTCAAGAAGAAATTCCTGGAGGAATCCATGAATAAGTTTAAGGAAAACAGTCAAGGAATTCTTATAAAGGATATTCTAGGAGAAATTCCTGCTGGAAACCCTGAAGTGTTCCTAGAGTAATCCCTAGAGGAGTCTCTGGAGTAACTTCCTGGAGAAATCCATCGAGAAGTTTCTGAATATATCCATCGTGGAATTCAAGGATATACCATTGAAGAAATTTCTGCAGGAATCCATGGAGAAATCTTCCAAGGAACTTCAAGAAAAAATTCTCAAAGAATTCCAAGAGAAACATCTGAAAAAATGCCCACGGAAATTCGTGTACGTATAATGAAAAACACTTTTGGTCGAATTCCTGATGACATTCCTAGAGAAATCGCTGAAGAAATTCCTGGAGGAATCTTTGAAGAACGTCCTGGAAAAGTATAATGAATCCCTGAAAAAAAAAATCGCGGAGAAAACCGTGAAGAAATTCCTGGATGAATCCCTTACGGAACTGCTAGAGGAATCCATGCATTAACTTATCATTATTGATCATGCGAGAGAACAGCAAATCGCGTTCGCTAATTTTTACCGAAATCTCAACCGCTGAGCGTTCGGTAATGGATTTTTAACGAAATTCTGTAAAAAAATAACAAATTTCGATAAAATGTTATCGTTTATCTGTCAAACTCTAACGAACTTCGGTAACAGTTGCTACCTTTACCGATTTTTTCCTGTAAAACAAACTTAACGGTTGAGATTTCTGTAAAAAAAAAATACCGAAGTCGGGGATTTTTTCTAACTTTGAACGTTTGGAGAAAGTCCTGGAAGAAATCCGGAAACAAATCTTAGAAGAATTCTTAGAGAAATCGCCGGAGGACCTCTTAGAGGAATTGCCGGAGATACTCTCAGTGGAAATCACGGAGGAACTCATGGATGAATTCTCTGAGGAAACACCGGGCGTTCGTTGTGCAACACTCAGAAATACTGTATGAAAGTCTCTTTAATAAATACAAATCATTCAATCAGAAATACTAGTAAAGTAATTGCCGGAGGAACTCCTAGAGAAATTGCCGAAGAAATTCGGAAAAGAATTCAAGGAGGAACTTGTAGAGAAATTACCAAAGGTTTTCCAAGATGAGTTCCCGGATGAACCCTTAAAGGAATTCCCGGAACAACTTCTAGAGCAATTCCCGAAGAAATGCGTAAAGAAATTCCCTGAGGAACTCATAGAGGAACTCGTAGACGAATTTCCGGAGGTATTTCTAAAGAAATTCCCGGATGAACTCTCACATAAATTCCTGAGCGAAGGTCTAGGGAAATTCTTGATGGAACTCCTAGAAGAATTTCCAAGAAATTCGTGAAGAAATTTCCGGAAGAACTCGTAGAGGAATTCCCGGATGAACTCAGATACTTCTAGTGAAATTCCTAGGAGAACTCCTAGAGGAACGTTCGGGAAAACTCCTGGATGTATTCCCGGAACAACTTTAGAGGAATTTCCGGAAGAACTTCTAGAGGGAATTCTTAAAGGAATTTTCGGAAGAAACTCCTGGCATACCCGGTGCAACTTCTAGAAAAAAAAAAACTTTTATAGTAACTCGTACAGGGTGCAGCAGGAAAAAATGTGAAAATTTCAAGGTGCTATCACAGGCTTAATATGGGATTTATATGGCTGTTTTTCCATGATACTGTATTCATCAATGTCTATATTCTAGCACAATAAAATAAATATAATCATATTTGATTTTTAACTTGTGATAATGTAAGCCTGGAAAGTAAGTATCAAAAATCTGCGCGCCCAATGGTCATAAGACAAAATGGCTGCTATAGTAAATATTTTAACAGCAACGTGATAAAAAACCAAGGCATACTAATCCGGAACCATGTAGTATCACATACTAGATAAAAGCAGAACTCATATGTTATGATATACAGAGAAAATTTAATTAATTATTTTATCAGATATGAAATTTAGCTGCCTATTTACTTTTCAGTGGTTTGAAAAAGCAAATGGCCTTCAGTTTCAGGCGCCGTCTTGTAAAAGCTAGTGATCAAATTAGAAAAATTTTCAAACAACTTATCAGAAAATAGTTGAAAAACATTTTCGCATTTTTGCCTGCCGCATACTGTAGTGAAATTGCCTGGATAACTTAAGGACTGTTCATTTTATAAAGAGGACAACTTTGCAAGGCTATAAAAAGAAAACGCGTAGTTCAAATTTGAGCAGCCTTGGTTAGATGTTCAGTACATTATATTAGCAGATAATAAACATAAATAAATTGGGTTAAAATTATTGAACTTCAAAGAAATGTGGCAAAGTGTTTCGAGAGATCAATTTTTCAATTCCCAAAAACTAAAGATAAACACAAAATTTCTGTTGAACATCGGACTATCGTTTTTAATTGCATAAAAGTGTTTGCCATGCTGCAGCAGTTAGAGTGATACATATTCTGGCAAAATATAAACCTAATCGGAATAATGGTTGTTGAGATATTAAAGTTGCAAGTTGGACTCGATTTTCAGAATAAAATTTATTTGTTAAACAAAAATGTATAAAAATAATAAATTTTGAATGTTTTCAATGGATCTAGTCGAAAGTACTAATAATGCAATTTCAAATGCAGAAAACCGCTTCTTGATAGCATTGTTGGCTTGGTTACTGTGCTTCATGGCAGTTACCGGAGATAAAACCGCTTCGTTCTTCGAAGGTTCTTCTAAATAACGATGTACTCTATTGCAAATACAACTTAACAATGATGTCGAAAATAAAAATTAACATGTAGTTATTTTCAAATAAGGTGTATAATCACATTGGGTCAGACCGTGCTGAAAATAAATAATAATAAGCTTCTCTAGAATCAAAAACTTGCATTTATGGAGCAAAAAGTATGCAATTTTTCATTATGGCCATCATTAAGTATTAAATTTATGATGAAGAATGTACTTTAAAGCATATTTTTCTTCGGTATCATTTAGAATGCGGTTCTCTTCTATACTGGACAAATTTTGAACTGATTCCGTAGTGTTATTGCATCACTGGACTTAAATAAGTATTTTTTATCAATTTCATTGATAACAAGGCAACTCACTATATCAAGCTGTATAATGCTTGGTGCATTATTACTGACCAACTATTACACTCTACCTTTAGAAGAATAGTATTAGATCCCAACACATTGAAAAGTTCCTGAAAATTTTAAAGTTATGTATGTGGAAAGTTGTGTAGAATTTTGAGAAATGGGGTTTTATTAAGTTTTAACGAAAACCGCTTCAGTTCCATAACTAAGGACAATTTGTATAATGTTATATTTCTCCTACACTGTAGAATAGCTATGGAAATTTATGCAAAAAACCGGTAATGATTTTATTGAAAAATAAAAAAGATATCACACAAATCAGGTGTCCTCTTTATAAAATGAACAGTCCTTATTCCCGATGAAACTCGTGAAGGTGTTCTCGAAGATATTCGAATTCCCGGAAGTACTCCTAGACGAATTCCCGGAAGAACTTCTAGGGGAATTCCCGGAAGAACTTTTCAGAGAAAGTCACGATGAAACTCTTGGTGTAATTCCCGGAAAAATCAGTGAGGAATCCCCGAATGAACTCGTAGAGAAATTTCCGGAGGAATTCTTGGAGGAATTCATTTTCATTTATTTAGTTAACATCAAATTCATGATAATACTGAATCAACAATTTGCCGCCATAATACTCGATTTGCAGCTGCAGCTCTCCAACGTCGGTCACGCCCAACACTCGCCAGATCACGCTCCACCTGGTCCGCCCATCGTGCTCTCTGCGCTCCACGCCTTCTTGTACCTACCGGATGGTTAGCAAACACCAACTTTGCAGGGTTGTTGTCCGGCATTCTTGCAACATGCCCTGCCCACCGTATCCTTCCGGCTTTGGCTACCTTCTGGATGCTGGGTTCGCCATAAAGTGCAGCGAGCTCGTGGTTCATCCTTCTCCGCCACACACCGTTCTCCTGCACGCCGCCGAAGATCGTCCTTAGCACCCGTCGCTCGAAAACTCCGAGTGCTTGCATGTCCTCCTCGAGCATCGTCCACGTCTCGTGCCCGTAGAGAACCACCGGTCTTATTAACGTCTTGTACATGGTACATTTGGTGCGGGGGTGAATCTTTTTTGACCGCAGTTTCTTCTGGAGCCCATAATAGGCACGACTTCCACTGATGATGCGCCTTCGTATTTCACGGCTCACGTTATTGTCAGCCGTTAGCAAGGAACCGAGGTAGACGAATTCTTCTACCACCTCGAAAGTATCCCCGTCTATCGTAACATTGCTGCCAAGGCTTGTCCTGTCTCGCTCAGTCCCACCTACCAGCATGTACTTTGTCTTAGCCGCATTCACCACCAGTCCGACCTTTGCTGCTTCACGTTTCAGGCGGGTGTACTGTTCTGCCACCGTTCCAAATGTCCTAGCAATAATATCCATGTCATCCGCAAAACATACAAATTGGCTGGATTTCGTGAAGATCGTACCCCGGCTGTTGAGCCCGGCTCGTCGCATAACACCTTCCAAGGCGATGTTGAATAGTAGGCAGGAAAGTCCATCACCTTGTCGTAGTCCCCGTCGAGATTCAAATGAACTGGATAGTTCACCCGAAATCCTTACGCTGTTCTGCACACCGTCCATCGTTGCTCTTATCAGTCTAGTCAGCTTCCCGGGAAAGCTGTTCTCGTCCATAATTTTCCATAGCTCTGTGCGGTCGATACTGTCGTATGCCGCTTTGAAGTCGATGAACAGGTGATGCGTTGGGACCTGGTATTCACGGCATTTCTGGAGGATTTGCCGTACGGTGAAGATCTGGTCCGTTGTCGACCGGCCGTCGATGAAACCGGCTTGGTAACTTCCCACGAACTCATTTACTTTAGGTGAAAGACGACGGAAGATGATCTGGGATAGCACTTTGTAGGCGGCATTCAAAATGGTGATCGCTCTAAAGTTCTCACACATTAATTTGTCGCCTTTCTTGTGGATGGGACAGATTATCCCTTCCTTCCACTCCTCCGGTAGCTGTTCGGTTTCCCAGATCTTGACTACTAACTGGTGCAGACAGGTGGCCAACTTTTCCGGGCCCATCTTGATGAGTTCCGCTGCGATACCGTCCTTACCAGCCGCTTTGTTGTTTTTGAGCTGGTGGATGGCATCCATAACTTCCCTCAGCGTGGGAGTTGGTTCGTTCCCGTCCTCTGCTGCACCAACATAGTCATTTCCTCCGCTGCCTTGGTCCTCCGTGCCTACATTCTCTTCGCCATTCAGGTGCTCGTCGAAGTGCTGCTTCCACCTTTCGATCACCTCACGTTTGTCCGTCAGGAGGCTCCCGTCCTTATCCCTGCAGATTTCGGCTTGCGGCACGTAGCCTTTGCGGGATGCGTTGAGCTTCTGGTAGAACTTGCGTGTTTCCTGTGAACGGCACAGCAGTTCCATTTCCTCGCACTCCGCTTCTTCCAGGCGGCGCTTTTTCTCCCGGAAGAGACGGGTCTGCTGCTTCCGCTTCTGTCTGTATCGCTCCACATTCTGTCGGGTTCCATGCTGCAGCATTACCGCCCGCGCTGCATCCTTCTCCTCCAGAACCGCTCTGCACTCCTCGTCGAACCAATCGTTTCGTCGACTCCGTTCTACGTACCCGATAGTGCTCTCAGCTGCGTTGTTGATGGCTGCTTTGATTGTACTCCAGCAGTCCTCTAGAGGGGCCACATCGAGCACACCCTCGTCCGGCAGCGCTGCCTCGAGATTCTGCGCGTATGCGGTGGCGACATTCGGTTGCTTCAGTCGCTCTAGATCGTACCGGGGCGGCCGCCGGTAATGTACGTTGTTAATAACGGAGAGTTTTGGGCGCAGTTTAACCATCACCAGGTAGTGATCGGAGTCGATATTAGCGCCACGATAGGTCCTGACGTCGATAATGTCGGAGAAGTGCCGTCCATCAATCAGAACGTGGTCGATTTGCGATTCCGTTTGTTGTGGTGATCTCCAGGTGTAACGATACGGGAGGCTGTGCTGGAAGAAGGTGCTACGAATGGCCATGTTCTTGGAGGCGGCGAAATCGATGAGGCGTAGGCCATTTTCGTTCGTCAGCTGGTGGGCGCTGAACTTTCCAATCGTCGGTCTGAATTCCTCCTCCTGGCCTACCTGAGCGTTTAGATCCCCTATGATGATCTTGACGTCGTGGTTTGGGCAGCGGTCGTACTCGCGTTCGAGCTGCGCGTAAAATGCGTCTTTGTCATCATCAGTGCTTCCGGAGTGAGGGCTGTGCACGTTTATTATGCTAATGTTGAAGAATCGGCCCTTGATCCTCAACCTGCACATTCTTTCGTCGATCGGCCACCAACCGATCACGCGCCTCTGCATGTCGCCCATCACTATAAAAGCTGTTCCCAGCTCACGTGTGTTGCCGCAACTCTGGTAGATGGTATGATTACCTCTAAACGTTCGCACCATAGATCCTGTCCAACACACCTCCTGCAGCGCTACGATTCCGAACCCGCGGTCCTTCAGTATATCGGCGAGTATGCGGGTGCTCCCGATGAAGTTGAGAGATCTGCAGTTCCACGTACCGAGCTTCCAATCGCAAGTCCATTTTTGTCGCTGTGGTCGTCGCCATTGGTATCGGTTCGCATTCTTCTCTTGTTGATTTTCCGGTGCTAGTCTTTTTTACGGCTGGCTCGCAGGGCCTGACACCAACCCACTAACCCAGGGAGCTGGGCTTACCTTCCCGGAAGCTACGGGTTCTGCATTGGCATTTCCTCCAACTACAGTGCTAAATAGCTAGGCTCGAGCGCCAGTCTTCGCCGGGGGTGGTGTTTTTAATGGGCGCCCAGGAGATAATATTTTACCTGAGCTTCCACCCCCATTTTCATTCTTGGAGGAAATCCTAGAGAAATTCTCACAGGAACTTCTAGAGGAATATTCGGAGAAACTTCTGGAAGAATTTCCGGAAGAACTCTTAAAGAAACTCCTGGAAGAAATCTAGGAGGAACTGCTACTGAAATTGCCGGAGAACCCCCAGGAGAATTCCCGGAAGAACTTTCAGAGGAATTACCGGAGTAACTGCTAGAGAAATAATCGGAGAAAACTTCTGGTATTCCCAGTGAAATTTATATGTACTCTTGAAGGAATTCCCGTAGAAATCCGTTAAGGAATTCCCGGATGAACTCGTTGAAGAACTCGTGGAGAAATTTCGAAGGTGCTCCTAGAGGAATTGCAGGACGAACTCCTAAAGGAATTCCCAAGAAGAACTCCTAGAGGAATTCCCGGAGGATCTCATAAAAGAATACCCGGAGTAACTTTTAGAGGAATTTCTTGAGGAAGTACTACAAAAAGTCCCAGTGAAACTTCTGTAGCATGCCCGGAGAAACTCCTAGAGGATGTCTCGGAGGAAACCCTCGGAATTTTCGAAGGACCTTCTAGAGTTCCCTGAGGAACTCCTAGTGGAATTCTTGGTGAAACTGCTGGAAGAATCCTCAAAAGAGTTGCTGGAGAAATTTCATCACTTCTGGAGCTGAACACGACAAATACATTTTCTTTAGAATCACTAGCATTTTCTTCAATCTTCGGAATCCCTAGGATTGTTATCTTCAGGATCCCCCGGTATCTTTCTGAACTCGATTTAATTCAATAATTTAAAAACATCGTTGACGCGACATGCGAAGTTTCGAATTTAAAACAACTACCGGTGGTACTGAGCGTAATTTAATCTATTTTAGCGTTCCAAATTTTTAGAACTGTTATAAATTCGGAACAAAAAAATGGATCAACGCTGAAAACTGATATGTATGCAGATGACTCCAATGAATTGCTTGAAAAATTGTAATGAAATAAATCAAGAAATAATATAATTTATCAATGCGTTTTTGAGATCGGCGAAGAAAGTTGGAGTTCAGTGGCGTAAGCGGCAGCGCGCCGAAAAATAATCGGCGGCGGCGGCGTGAACCGAAAATCGACGGCGACGCCGGCGTGGCGTGGTGGCGCATACCTCTAATCAGAAATGAGAAATGTACACGCTAAGAAAAAGTTACTCTGAAATGAGTAAGATTCACACAAAACTGAGCTGAACTGGAACAGCTCAAAAAATGAGTAAATTGCATTTCCAGCGATAGCGCTGGCCCAAGTGCAAAAACTTAAACATTTTAAGCCGTATAATATTCTTCACATCAGCAGGAATATTATACAACTTAAACTGATGAGATTTTCGCACTTGGGCCAGCGCTATTGCTGGAAATAAAATTTACTCATTTTTGAGTTGTCCCACTTTAGCTCCAAAATGAGTGAATTTTCTGACCGTGTACTGGAAAAAACGGTTACCGGTCGAGCACAACGACAACAAAAATTTCTGTCTCTCCCGTTTTCGCATTTTTCTGCGTTTCAAACCGCTTCTAGACAAACTTCTTTACATGCATCACAAAGCTAGGAGTGTGCTCTAGCCATTTGTGCAAATTGATTTAAATTATTTATTAAAACAAGTGAGTTATTAGCAGTTGAAAATATTTGACATTTCTCGCAATCACCCGCCTCAGCATAACTGCTCATAAATATTTTCGGTAGGAAGCGAAAACCATCAAGCGTCTGCTTGACTGCCGTCAGCGCGGCGTCCGATGGTAGGGGAAAGTGGGGCAATATGCCATTTTTCAAACTTTCATCGTTTTCAATGATATATAGCCTCATTTGTTAGGCTTTCAAAGTGGTAACAGCAACTAGGCAATATTTGCTCGATGCTTCAGCAAAAATATTCACTAAATTATTGCATTTTCATTGATTTTTAGCGATTTCAAAAACTGGTTCGTAAAACGGAAGTGGTGCAAAAAGGCCATCTGCCATGGGGTAAGATGCCACTTCATGAAAACATTCAAAAATTAGTTGACGTTTAGCTTTTGTATCGATCAGACGTAATCATAGTATTGCGGAGTGAGTTTCGTAAAAATCTCGTGCCGGCGGACGAAGTCCATAAGCCGTAACCCCAAAACCGCAATTCTGTGCGGAGTTTGGCCAGCTCATCGTAACGATGGACGACTATCGCAAGGATTCTCTCTTCCTGGACTTCAGCGAAATGCCAGTCCGGCCAAAACTAGACAAAGTGCATGAGCTCATTAGCAAGAAAATTTGCCTAGACATGACCAAAGTGAACTGCATCCAGCCAAGTATGACAAAAGCTCGAGTCATAATCAAATTAAAATCACAATCATACGTGGAAGAACTTGTAGCATAACATAGCTCCAAGCATACTCTCGAGCATAACAACAAACAGTATGCAATTCCTTTAGTACCGTATGACAATTCGATTGAGGTTAGGGTGGCAGATCTACCTTCCTACGTTCCCATTGAGACAGTTGCCAGACACCTAGCGCCCTACGGAGAAGTTGTTTCTATGCGGGAGGAGGTTTGGAAGAACTTCTGGCCAGGACTGTCCACCGGAGTAAGACTGGCACGTATGCGAATACATAAACCAATCCCTTCGTATATCCCAGTATCCACACATACCGCTTTCATCACCTACCGTAATCAAGTGCGCACCTGCAGGTATTGCATACGTCCACTGCATATCGGACGCACCTGCAATGATGCACGTCGAGAGCAAGGCATTGATCTCAACAGTCGCCTTACCACGGCGCAGGTGGTACAAGGCAATATCCCACCAATGAAAACACCGTCGAACACAAACATTCCCCCGTTATCTTCTGATCTACCAAACGCATCACTTGATATGGAAACATCGGAAGACGAACACAATCCAAGCGTGCCCGAATCCGGCGATCATTTGAAGGCACCACCACGTATCACCAGGCAAAGCACCCGATCTTCTTCTTCAACCATGCTCCCGTCGGGGAAGTCACCAGTTCCTGGTACCAGTAGAAACAGTTCTCCAGCCATCACGCAAGAAACAGCAGGACAACCCGTTTTGCAACCCAATGCGTCTGAGTTTGACATCTCTGATGATGCAGACGAAGACATGGCAATCATCGCTGCTGCAAAGAAACAACGATCATCTACTACGTCGGAAATCATCGAAGCCTCCTTTACCGAAGTCAAACGCAAGAGCAGGAGTAGGAGCAAGCATGCATCTTCTTCCCGGTAAGATTTGCAATGGGCATATGTCCCGCCGAAGCCATCCAAGATACCATCACTTGTCTCAAAAAAAAAAAATCCATCTTCGTTTTTCGCATCACCACAACATCACTCATTCATCCGGTCGGAGAATTCGCCAAACCATCAGATCACTCTCACCTGGTTCCAACTAGCATCATGCCATCAACAGCTTTCGATTTTCACGTTGGAAGGACTAACAAAACGACTACTACCGTCAGCGAGGGCTTTTCTTCCTGTGAGGTAAGCCCTGGTATATGTCTAGTCGAAGCCTACACAGTTACTGCCACCAAGCTTAAGTATTTTCCCACTATTTTCTGCAAACCACCACAATGTTTTGTTGCCACTTCAAACGGAACACGGAAGCTACGCGGCCGGAGAGAAGCAGCCAATTGCTCACTCATCGGTACTTCAACATGTCCTGCGAAACAATTTATCAACCAACCGAGCTCATTCAACAAAAATCGCGCTGACCGATATACATCAATGGAAAGCTATCCATTCTCCAAGGTAAGCTACACTTGTATATGTCCGGTCGAAGCACACGCAGATACTGCCGCACTAGAAAATAGCCCCCTTCTTGCAGTACCGGAACAATGCTCTTCAAATTCCCGACGAGATAGTGATATTACCAAGCGAAATCTTCAGACGAACACAGCACTCCTTTACCACGAAGCTTCAACTGCAAATCCGTCAATCATGCCAAGCGAATTCCGACTGCTTTTTTCGACGAACCTCAGAATCCAACCCATTCACTCGCAGGTGAGCCAAAACAACAACACAGCTGATTGCTATATCAAGTGGTATGGGTATCACACTGCTGCACTGACATCTCTCGACCGCGCATGCGCGATACACATCAATATCAGTGACTGGGAACGTACTCAAGGTGGGACTCCACAATCATTAGGGTGATGGATTTATTTAGCTACAATATTGCAACTATCAACATTTGCAACATCTCGAATGAAACAAAACTGGATGCTTTGAGGTCTTTCATTCGCTCTGCAGACCTTGACGTCATTTTTCTGCAGGAAGTACAAAACGAGCATTTTTCAATACCAGGTTTTTTGATGATTTTCAACGTCGATAACCATGAACGGGGTACAGCTGTTGCAGTGCGTGATCAATACAATGTACACCACATAGAAAAAAGCTTAGACTCTCGCATAATTTCGGTGAGGATTGGACAAGTTACCTTCATCAATATGTATGCTCCATCTGGTGCTTTGTTGAGAAACACTAGAGAAGACTTTTTCAATTCGTCTGTGGCACATTATCTTCATCAATCTACAGAGCTTGTGGTGCTGGGTGGCGACTTTAATTCAGTAGTCAACCCTAAAGATGCTACAGGAGTCAGCAATACCAGTCCCATGTGTAAACGACTTATGAATGCAGCACAATTGATTGATTCGTGGGAAGTACTGAACGGAAACAGGGTGGAATTTTCCTACATAAGATCAAATTCAGCTTCCAGACTAGATCGCATCTTGGTTTCGAAAGCGATGAAACCACAAATGCGGACAGCCCATTTTGCTGTAACGGCATTTTCAGATCATAAGGCATACATAGTACGTTTGACTCTACCACACCTGGGAACTCCAGTTGGACGTGGAGTCTGGCGACTACAACCACAAATTCTAGACAACGAAGATGTTTTGAATGAACTGTCTAGGAAGTGGCAGTATTGGTTGCGTGCAAGACAAAGCTATCATAGCTGGATGGATTGGTGGATGTTTTACACCAAACCAAAGCCAATTTCCTTTTTGAAGTGGAAAACTTCCATTGTACATCGTGAATTCCGAGATGCTATGGAATTGTATCGATCTCTGTTGAAAAATGCCTATGAAAATTACCTCAACAACCCGGAACAACTTACAGTTATAAACCACATCAAAGCGCAAATGCTTCGTCTGCAACGCAACTTCTCTATGAACTTCAGAAAAGCGAACGAAACATTTCTATCTGGGGAGTCTACTACTTTGTTTCACGTGGCGCAAATACACAGTAAGAAATCCAAGAGCACAATATCTGAGTTGAGAGATGGAGACGGTTTTGAGATACGCGATCAAACTCAAATTAGAAACACGATTAGGTCGTACTTTGAACATCTGTATGCCTCGTCTGGAAGCGAAGATTCGACAAACTTTTTTCCTGCGAGAAGAATTCCTGAAAACAACGCTACGAACGACAATTTGATGGAACCGATATCGCCAGATGAGGTTCTTTCCGCTATCAAGGCTAGCTGCTCTCGAAAATCTCCAGGAATAGATGGTTTGCCAAAAGAATTTTTCATCAAGTCGTGGCAAGTTATCGGCCCTCAGTTCTCAAACGTTATCAACGATGCTCTCCAAGGCAACTCCATAAAACAATTTCATGATGGAATTGTCGTGCTAGTCAAAAAGAAAGGCAATGACAAGAGTGTAAAGGGATACCGCCCCATCTCTTTATTGAACTTTGATTATAAAGTTCTGGCAAGAATCCTGAAGCAACGAATGCATGACTTACTTCCGCTTGTGCTTTCCGACCACCAAAAGTGTTCGAATGGCAAAAGAACGATTTATGAGGCTACGTGTCGTACTTTCGATAAGCTATGTCAGTTGAAACATCAACGAAAGAATGCATTACTAGTGTCGTTTGACCTAGACCATGCCTTCGACAGGGTGAATCACGAATTCCTACAACAAACTTTGCAGAGGATGAACTTCAACCCGCAATTTGTTCAGCTTCTTGAAACAATTTGGAGTCGATCATTTTCAAAACTGTTGATCAATGGACATCTAACGCAAGAATTCCAAATAAAGCGGTCAGTTAGACAAGGAGACCCCATGTCAATGCATCTGTTCGTGCTTTACTTGCAACCATTACTTGATGCAATTTATCGAAAATTCCCAAGAGCGGTGATGAACGTTTACGCCGATGACATTTCGATTTTTCTGGAGAACGAAAGCTCGCTTTTACAAATAATAAGCATATTTGAGAATTTCGGACAAATCTCCGGTGCAGTTTTGAATAAGCAGAAAACCACGGCAGTGATGTTAGGAAACATGGATCTATCCACAGAAACAGAGTGGCTCAACATAGAAAATTTTGTGAACATCCTAGGAGTGCGGTTTGGAGACAACATCAAACAGGCACATAAAGTCAACTGGCAGTCCATTGTTAATGGATTGAGATCCCGGCTTTGGCTGCATAACCCAAGAACCCTAAACGTGTTACAAAAGACTATTTTGATAAACACGTACATAAACTCCAAGATTTGGTATATGGCTTCAAATCTTCCGATTAGCAAAGGATTCATAAACAAAATCAAGACAGAAATTGGTAAATTTATTTGGCACGGCCACACCTTGCAGAGAATCGCTTTTGTCAACTTAATACTGCCAAACATCGAGGCGGACTAAATCTACACTGTCCGGAAATGAAATCAAAATCCCTACTAGTGAATCGCTTGATAAATTTGGCACCCCAGCTTCCATTCTTATGCAGCTTCCTGGAAAATCAAAATACATCCATACCATCGGCATATGGTCACATAGCATTAGTGAGCTCGGAGATACGACGACTACCAGAATTCATCCTCAATGCACCATCGTCGCAAGGGATCTACCATTACTTCTTGTCCTTGCAACCAGATCCTGGATTCATGGCAGCGGAACAACGTGATTGGAAAACTGTTTTCAAACACCTACATAACAAATCCATTAGTTCAATCCAACGTTCGAATTGGTATATGATTATGCATTCGAAGATCAAGCATCGAGAGTTGTTGTATCGTCGAGGTGTAATTGAGAACCCATACTGTGAAATATGTCCTGAGGAACCAGAAACCGTGGTACATAAACTGTTTCGTTGTCAACATGTTAGGGACATCTGGAGATACCTGCGAAGACAGCTATTAGCTAGAGAATCTTGTTTATCCAGGTTAGAACCAAAAGACTTCATTTATTTCGCCGTTAGAAATATCAACCGCAACTCGAAACAACTCATTATAAAAACATTAGCACTATTCTTTACATACTTAGTTGATACACCAGCCAATGAAATAGGATTAGATAACTTTGTACTTTATTTGAATGTTAACAACTAAATATCTAGGCTAAATATAAGGTTTTACAAAAAAAAAAAAAAATTACGTCCTTCAGTTTTCTGGCATTTTCGACTCACTTTCACCTTTTTGTCAAGTTTTTTCGTTTACTCAATACATGGAGTGTTACCCCCTCCCCGCAAAACGATGATCATAATATTTGAATGACCCCTAACATGGAAAGCGTAGACATCAACAACCATGCGACTCCATGCGTGCCTCAATCTCGTTGGAAACACTTGGCTGGTAATAAAATCACCAGAAAACCTTAATTGCAAGCACGGAAAACCGGAAGTTGCCAATTTTCATTGGGAAATCAAAAGATTTTCCATGGGTTTGGCAGCCTAGCATCTAGAAGAATGTTCAATGCAAACATATCTTGACAACGTTCACCTGTATGAATGATCAAGTCCCATTCAAGAATGATTTTATGAGTTGGGCCATTTTACCCCATCTTGGCATTTTGGGCTCTGTTCCTCTATTGGTGCTGCCGTTGTTTTGTTTTTATTGTACATACTGCCAGTATCGATGAACGGAAAAGAGAAAAAAGTATTTTTGCCATCCCTGCTTCTAATACCAAGAACTAGAATGTTAGTGCAACTCAATGGTAGCCAACTTAGATTTATGTCATGTCATTGCTTCAAAGTCGAAAAGTGTTGCAAGTTACCCCATTTGACGGTAACACATTTTGATTCGTTTGAAAAAAAAAACAAACTTTTCAAGCACTGGGGGCAAGTACCGTCGAGCCTCCTATCAAACGCTGCCACCCACTTTACGCCCACCGCAATTTCTCAGCTGCCTCGCATTCATTCCAGCTGATTTTTAGCGCAGTGCTTAATATAGACTCATCACTTACAAAAAATGAACTGAATTGGTTAGAAGACATCCTGGAAAACGCGGTGGGCGTGAAGTGGGTGGCAGCGTTTAATATGAGAACTGCCTGTACGCAGCGTGCAATGCTGTAGTATGGAACCCAACAGAACGTCAAACGATACAAAAAGAAAAAGTTCGGCGCTTTCGGCGGAAGAAAAGGTGGTGGAGTGCTTGCAAGGAAATTGAACTTTCATATGTGTCCTTCTTTATCTTAAGAAAAATGGCATCGATTGATGCCGCTCTTGCATACGTGGGCACCTAACAATAAAACATAAAGCACGTCAATTCCACGATATTAAAAGTTCTTCAACAGTTGGAACCGTACGTGAGGGAAAATTCGAACACAATCAAAATATGACAAATGATTTAGTTACTGTATTAACTGATACATTGTAACATTTGCCATTCTGTTTTGTAACTCCTTACGTTCTAGTTTCAAATATGAACCCAGAGCTTCACTGTAACCATAAAAAATCAGCAGTCCTAGCGGCACGCATTATCGAAAACAATAACCACAATTATTGTTGGATTGTAATAAATCTAAGTGCTTTCCATCGTAGCGTTGTCGGCACTCGACTGAGGCTGGATGGGGGTGGGCGCAGTTCGCTTGGGAATTTTTTGCTGGTTTTACATAAATGTTTATTGCAAAAACCGCTGCCAGCGCCACGAAACCACCTGATATTGTGTGTGTACTGTGTATGTGCTTGCCACTGTTCGTTCACTGTTTGGTTGGTTTGGCTCGGTTTTGGGTGAGCAGCAGCGAGAGGAAAGCTGCAGAAATCCCTCAAACGCCTGTCTCGAATTTCGAATGCGCTGTTAACAACAATAAACCCGCTTCGTTTGCCTATCGGGGTAGGTATATACGCCGCGGGGGAGTCGAATCGAAGCGCGCGCCGGCGGGCGGTTGGCTCTCGTCGTACGCATACCTTCGTATGGCATTTTTTGTTTCCGCATGATGCATGGTCGTTGACTCGAATGTGCTTTACTAGTGGGTACCGCAAGCACGATGGACTCACCACCATGTGATGGGATTTATTATTTGCCTTTTATCGGTGGTACAAGAGTGTAATCAATTTCAAGGTGTTTCCGCAAATCATTGTTAAGGTTATGGGCAAGTGTCGTTTGACAACGATTAGAAGAAATCGTAGAATTATAAATCTGTAACCCGAACGCTAGGTTTCAATCTATCCAACGTTGTACGATTCAGCTTAATACATTTTGTTGTAAAACTATGTTATGTCGTTATCTACCATAAGGAAGTATTCATAACTTTTTAGGCTCCTGTTCAGTAAATTCATACAAAAAAAAATCAGAGGTATTTTTTTCCGTGACGTAAGTTATGGACGTTTCCCAACTTGTTGGCATGAAAATACCAATATTTGTCCATCTTTTTATCATAGGTTGTTCTTTATGCTGTTGTAGAAAATAACAATCGGTGGACTATCCAGATTATTCCACACTCTCACACACCTCTTTGTAAAACATTCTTCACCGTATAAGTACGACATTCATATCATCGGCGATAATGATGTTCTTACTTTGGATACACCTATCGTCACTAATGCAAATTCAAATCCCCACAAGACATCTCATGAAACGGCAAATTTGCTGCTAATTTAACACCTCACCAACAACCCCACCGCACCACCACCAATTCGTTCGATGGTTCAAACGACTGCAGGTTAGTGTGGTTGATCTTCGAAGGTCAAGCGCGCACCTCACCACTAACTAGCTAGCTGGCGTGACGACGACGACGCCTCAACAGCTCATTATCCACACGGTTCCCGGCACTTTAAACAGATTGAGCAATCATAAAACATCATAAACAAAAGAGACTTCACCAGCACCCGCTCAGTGGTTCTATTGTGACCACAGCGTCTTCGTTCTCGTAGCCGGTTGTCATGTGGGTCGTCGATGATGGTAATTATGATCAAGCACTTTGCCACACTCATCATTTGCGCTTGGAAGATTGTAAGTTGGAACCCCCGTGCTTGAAGTGCTCGTTCAAGGTCGCGGCGTGAAGACTTTTTTGATGGATCCGATGGCTATTTTGGTAAGGGCTGCAAAATTCCCAGGCATTGCTACCGTGTTCAATTCGGCTGGAATTCACCAGTCAGAGTGGTTATTAGCTCTGTGACCTTACGTAACACGTTCTTTAGCCGAGAAATTTGATTAGAATGGCAGCTTGCTTAGAAGTTTCTGACTGCTTGTCATAGATGATCATGAGCATGAGCATAGCTGACCGTACAATACATTCATTCATTCATTTATTTAGTATGCACAACGTCCATCGTTACTTCAATCAGTCTACACAGCTAGTCGGGTTCGGAAATTTTTACCGAAATTTCAATTGAAGAGTGTTTGGTAACGGGATTTTAACGAAATTTTGTAAAATATTACAAAATCTCTGTGAAATGTTATCATATATCTGTCAAACACGGCACGAAAAGGCTGGGTATGCTGCGCAATTCAGATCCCATTGTGATCCACTAGCCTCTGCCCAGCAACTACCTCCTTGTGGTACCGGGCGGAAACTATGAGCAACAAGGAAGATCGGGTAACCAACCCCGTTGGGAACTTTGGTCGTAGGCTGACAGCGAAGGGGGGTTTGCTGCGGAAAATCTGAGCGCCTGTTCTCCAGGAGGAGCGGACTCACAACAGCGTCTGATCCCCATATTAGGGGCGGCTGATCTACGTTCGAGTGCTAGGGAAGGACTCTTAGCTCAACTGTGCACTATGGTCCTCCGGAAAGTAGGGGGTTGGTGTCAGGCTCTACGAGCCAGCCTTAAAAACCATTGTAACGGAAAATCAACAACAGAATAATACGAACCGAGACCAGCGGCAACGACCCCATCAAACACAAAAGACTTGCGATTGAAAACTCGGTACGTGGAACTGCCGATCTCTCAACTTCATTGGGAGCACCCGCATACTCGCCGATCTACTGAAGGACCGCGGGTTCGGCATCGTAGCGCTGCAAGAGGTGTGTAGGACAGGATCCATGGTGCGAACGTTTAGAGGTAATCTTACCATTTACCATCTGATTTCGCCGCCTCAAAAAAAAAAAAATAATACGGCCAAACGTAGCACCTTTTTCCAACACAGCCTCCCTTATCGTTTCACCTGGAGATCACCACAGCAGAGGGAATCTCAAATCGACCACGTTCTGATTGACGGATAGCACTTCTCCGACATTACGGCAGGACCTATCGTGGCACCAACATCGACTCCGACCACAATCTGGTGATGGTCAAACAGTTCCTGGCAGCACTGTATCAGCCAAAATACGGTGTTTCTTTTTTAAGCAGTACGAAAATACATTTTTGATATGGATCCAAATGATTTGGAAAAAGTTGATAAACACGATGAAATGATTGCACAGTTAACACAAAAGTATAATTTGTCTTCTACAGATAGAAATGATCAGCTTAGAATTTTATCAGTTCTTCCTCAATCTATGTCAGCTAGAAAAATATCGGGAGAATTTAATGCACTTCGTTACATGGTCAAGCAAATGAAAAAACTTGTTGCTGAAGAAGGCATTCTCTGCACCACGGAAGCCAGACGTGGGCATGGAATAAATGAAACTACTAAGCAAAAGGTAATAGATTTTTATGATAGCGCTGACATAAGTAGAGCTATGCCAGACACAAACGATTTTGTGTCAGAGCTGCAAAATGGTCGTAAGGAACGTGTGCAAAAACGCCTTTTAATGATGACTTTGTCGGAAGCTTACAACATTTTTCAAGAATCGTGTCAAGATATAAAAGTTGGGTTAACTTTATTCACTCAGTTAAGTCCTAAGCATTGTGTACTGTTTGATAAAACAGGCACTCACAATGTGTGCGTTTACACCATTCATGAAAATGTAAATTTGATGCATAATTGCGTAAAAATGTTATCATTTTCAGAAATTTTTGAAAGCATGATGTGTGATCCTTCTATAAGGACAACAGAATGTTTTTTTCCGTGCTTGCAAAGATTGCCCTTTAACAGATGTTGTAAAAAAAACCTCATAACTATGTTAGAAGATAGTGGAAAGGAAGATGTTGTTTTTCAGCAGTGGCTAACCACTGATCGCTGTAATTTGGAAACCATTATTAAGCCTGTGGATGAATGTGTATCTTACTTTATTGAAAAAAATGATAAACTTATAACTCATGACTTCATTTACAAACAGCAGTCTGCTTAAAAAAAAACAAAAAGAGTACTTTGGGTCAAAGTGAAATACTTGTATTGTTGGATTTCTCTAAAAATTATTCATTTATTATCCAAAATGCTGCTCAAGGGTATCATTGGAATAATTCTCAGGCAACAGTACATCCATTTGAAGTTTACTTTAGAAGTAATGGTAAATTAGAAAACGTTAGCTTTATTATAATACCAGAAGTAATGACCCACGACACAAAAGCCGTTCAGTTATTCATTTCAAAATTATTAAACTTTTTGAAACAGTCGATTAAGTTTTCAAAGATTTCATTTATATCTGATGGTGCTACAGCGCATTATAAAAATAAGAAAAAAATTGATAGTCTTTGCAATTTCAAATCAAAGCATGGATTAGAAGCAGAGTGGCACTTTTTTGCAACATCGCATGGAAAAGGGCATTGTGATGCCATTGGTGGCACTCTCAAACGAATGGCAAAACGAGCCAGTCTTGCCAAGGATTGTGGCAATACTATTAAAACTCCTCGGGAGCTTTACGAATGGGCAGTTACACAAACAGACAAAAATATCACAAAATTAAATTTCTGTTACATATCGAATGAACAATACACAACGACAGCAGAAGAGTATGATGAACTATTCAAAAAAGCAAAAACTATATCTGGCACACAAAAATTTCATTCTTTTGTACCAATCGCTCATAATAAATTCATGGCCAAAACATTTTCCAACTCCAATGAAGAACCAAAGGTTTTCAAATTGTTCGATTAAATTAAAAAAATATATGAATATTCAACTAGAAATAAGAACAAAGTGTAGTGCCACATAAAATTAAAGAAAAAAAAAAATAAAAGTAAATATACAAAAAAAAAGTTTTTTTAATATGCGTTTATCCGAAATCCCCACAATCAAATTATGCGCCTACCATTGAGCGTCAACAAAATTCAGTTCGATTATTCAAAATTCGTATTAAAAAAAAATCCTGCTTTCTTGCAATATAAATATAATCTTTATATTGATTAACTGTTTATCACTTCCGACAATTCTACAACAGTCCACAATATATCACATATATGGTAAAATTTTGAGTTACATTAATATAAAAGTTAGAGAATTACGACCTTTTCAAATGTTAGTCCAGATAAATGTTAGATTTTTCGAAGTTGATACATTCATAAAGTTTAATTGGTTGACGAGAGGCTTCTGAGGCTTTATATGGCTATGTTGGAACGAAACACACTGAAAAATATTCACTCAATGTAGACACAAAAAAAGTTTTTGTTATAAAAACTTTTTTTTCTTAAATATGTCATAGCAATATTGTTCGGAGAAAATGTACGTAATTGAAATACCTTTCTCCAGAAAAAAATCATCGATTTAAAAACATAGGAATTTTTGCAATATTGATTTTAATTTTTAAAACCTTTTTTTTTCAGTGTAGAAAGTAGTTTATATTATTTTGATATTTTTCTAAAAACTTCATGGAATTTTACAATACTCCGCCATACAACACTTTTTTGTAGCTCTTGTCATTTTTGAGTTACATCGATTTAAAAAAAATCAATGAAAAAAATGAGGCCCTCTTCAAAAGTTACACTTGAAAAATTTCGAAAAACAAAGTATGCAAAGTTGCTTAGAAACACGTATTGTTTATGTCCACCAAGTTTCATTCGATTCTGAGAGGGTGCTGCCAACCGTTGGTCGAGTTGGCGCGAAATTCATCGTAGGTTTTATGCTTTTGGGAGAAGAGGAACATGAAGAACTTCACTCCCAGGGTCTTTTCCCTGCTAAAAAAAACTGCGCCCAAGACTCTTTGCCATCAACAATGTACGGTGCAACCTAGAGCGACTGAAACAACCGGATGTCGCCTCAGCATACGCGCAAAATCTCGAAGGCGAGCTCGATGAGGCCCCTCTAGAGGGCTGCTGGAGTACAGTGAAGGCAGCCATCAACGACTCAGCCGAGAGCACCATCGGGTACATGGAACGGAATCGACGGAACGAATGGTTCGACGAAGAGTGCAGAACGGTTTTGGAGGAGAAGAACGCAGCGAGAGCGGTAATGCTGCAGCAAGGGACTCGACAGAACGTGGAACTTTACAAACAGAAGCGGAAACATCAGACCCGCCTCTTTCGGGAGAAAAAGCGCCGCCTGAAGAAGCGGAGTGTGAATAAATGGAACTGCTGTGCTGTTCCCAAGAAACACGGAAGTTCTATCACAAGCTCAACGCATCCCTCAACGGCTTCGTACCGCTAGCCTATATATGCAGGGATAAAGACGGAGGCCTCTTGTCGGACGGACGTGAGGTGATCGAAAGGTGGAAGCAGCACTTCCATCAGCACATGAACGTAGGCACGGGAGCCCACGGCAACGGAGGAAACGACGCACAGTGGTTCCATTTGTTCAGGGACGCGGTCATAAATCATTTTCTTCGTTTTTTGAAGGGCAGAATCATTATAAGTGACCAGAAATGTTATGTTATGACTAAAAAATGATATTCCAGTTCATTTTCATGATCATCACTTGAAAAATGTGAACTTTGAACATTTTTATTTATGATAAATAAAAATATCATTAAAAAAAACCTTTATTTTGCACAGAAATCAGTAATCAAATATTTTTAATTATTATGAAGAGTGGGTCGAATTCTGAGGAATTTCTGCTAAATATTGCACGTTAAAACATGTATAGCACGACTGTATCATAATAGATTCTTGTGAATAGAATTAATATTTGCATTATAATTGTGATTTTATTAGTAGGTTTTATTTCTACTGCAATAAAATAAATATATGAAACTGAATATTTTTTTTTAGGAATAAGATAGTTTGCATTGTCGAAACACAGAAAAAATCATCACATATCGAATTAGTGTGTATAACTACAGTACCTAATGCCCAAAAGCGATAATTCTGAAACAATAGTAACAATAGTGCAATTACAGAATCAATTACTTCTGAAATTATTTCAAACAAATATTCATGATAAATTCACAAAACGTACGTAAAAGGAAATTTTTCAATCATACAAATATTGCTTTACACAGTTCTATGTCATATAATTCATGGGCCTGCGTTTTGCACAATAAAAAAGATTCAAGTATCTGTCCAGTCGTATTTGTTTCTTACGCCAACTATGCGATTATGGGTAGTATCTCAGATCGTCCTCCGTCGTCTGTCACCTGAAACAAATGAATTCGTGGGAAGTTATCAAGCCGGCTTCATCGACGGCCGGTCGACTACCGACCAAATCTTCACCGTACGGCAAATCCTCCAGAAATGCCGTAAATACCAGGTCCCAACGCATCACCTGTTCATCGACTTCAAAGCGGCATACAGCAGTATCGACCGCGCAAAGCTAAGGAAAATCATTGTTATAGCCAGGGTGAGAGGCAGACTTACATCCAACAGATTCTATATGTCCATCGCCGGTCCAGAGAATGTGTAGGGATGAGATTAGCTGGAATGCCGTTTCAACGGCTATCACCCATATCGTCTGGGAGCTACAAAGGAGGTGGCGCGTGGACTCGGAGAATGGCTAGTCCAGATGCAATACAAGAGGTGGTCCAGGGGTTCGAAGTCGGCTTCGTAGGTCATACCGGTGCCCTGCGGTCGAGATCGACCCTTACAGCGATTAAGTGGCCGCGGAGAGGAAGTCCCGGTAGCGGTGCTGTCGTGGCGTCAGTCTACTGGGTTGGATCTGAGCCCGCGGTTGGAAAGGGGTCCCCGGCAAGGGTCGGGGTAGGTGAGACCCTGCTGTCTGCAACCTACGGATGCAGCTGATAAGGCCTGAAGGGTAGTGATACCCTTGCCTTCAGCAGGTCAGATCGGGTTGCATGTGGGCATCAGTTCTTGATGTCCGCTCAGCAGTAGGGCGCGGGCGGGGTTGACCCTGCCCGCCTTCCGAGGACAAAGGGAGTGGCGAGGACCACTCGGGAAACTGGCTAAGCGCCAGCATGCTATCGTGATGGACTCTCCAGTGCGAGTCATCGATGTTCGTTGCTGCTAGGCTACGGCAGCTAACCTTGAGGGTGCGATATGCACTAGCCCCTCTCTGAAGCAATACCTTCTTGGTGGTTCCGGAGAGACGTAGGGTTTGGCGACCATAGGAATGTGTTTTAGTGGGTCGAGGAGAGAGTAGTCCTGGCTTCTACCGGCATTGTAGAAGACGGCCTCATCCCCACACTACCCTAACCTTCCTGTTAGGGTGTCTGATGAGCAGATTTATCCCCCTATGGTTTAGAAGAAAAAAAAAAAAATATGTCCATCGCCGCGAACACGGAGTGGCTTGGTGAGACGGTTAAATTACTGCTATTCGGAGTGGCTTTCTCATTTGTAGAGCATTGGCAACCCGACACTTGTTGAAGCACTACACATTTTATTTATCGGCAAGCACTTAAGTTAAAATCACCTTTATTTAGCTTTAATATTCACTTATAATCTAGTTTCTTGAACTTAAATTTATCGCATAATTGGAATTATCTTCGGTAATAAATTACACTGGCGACGACTAACGTTGAACCGATCCCGGCGAAATGTATGAGGCGTACTGATCATTGCGAGTTTCACGACGACTCGCTATCCCATCACTCTAGGTAAAATCGCGTTCGTAGAAGATCGTAGGTTCTCTCGCTCACGTTGATTTCGTGGATGGAACGTATCATTACTGGTACTCACAAATGATAGTCCAGATTTTTGCTTGTAGGTTTGATTGTCGCACTAATGATGATCTGCCGATATCGTCGTCGAAGGTGGCACGTGGGGCGGTGCTACATTTAGGAAACTACATCAATGTTGTATCGCCGGTTGATTCCTATTTTGATCTATATTGGCTTATTGGTGTTGCAAACAATCATGGACCAATACCATACCATATATATATGGTATACCATACCATACCATACCAGATCCCAACGCATCACCTGTTCATCGACTTCAAAGCGGCATACAACAGTATCGACCGCGCAGAGCTAAGGAAAATCATGGACACGAAAACGGCTTTCCTGGGAAGCTGACTAGACTGATAAAAGCAATGATGGACGGTGTGCAAAATTCCGTAAGGGTTTCGGGTGAACTATCCAGTTCATTCGAATCTCGCCGGGGACTGCGACAAGGTGATGGACTCTCATGCCTACTCTTCAACATCGCTCTGGAAGGTGTGATGCGACGAGCCGGGCTCAACAGTCGGGGAACGATTTTCACAAAATCCGGCTAATTTGTGTGTTTTGCAGACGACATGGACATTATTGCAAGAACATTTGGAAAGGTGGCAGAGCTGTACACCCACCTGAAACGCAGCAAAGGTCGGACTGGTGGTGAATGCCTCAAAAACAAAGTACATGCTGGTAGGCGGAACCGAACACGACCGGATCCGTCTGGGTAGTAGTGTTACGATAGACGGAAATACTTTCGACGTGGTGGAGGAATTCGTCTACCTCGGATCCTTACTGACGGCTAACAACAACGGGCTCCAGAAGAAACTGCGGTCGAAAAAGATTCACCCACGCACCAAATGCACTATGTACAAAACGCTAATAAGACCGGTGGTCCTCTACGGGCACGAGATATGGACCATGCTCGAGTAGGACCTGCAAGCACTCGGAGTTTTCAAGCGACGCGTGCTAAGGACAATCTTCGGCGGTGTGCAGGAGAACGGTGTGAGGCGGAGAAAGATGAACCACGAGCTCGATGCACTTTACGGCGAACCCTGCATCCAGAAGGTGGCCAAAGTCGGAAGGATACGGTGGGCAGAGCATGTTGCTAGAATGCCGGATAACAACCCTGCAAAGCTGGTGTTTGCAACTGATCTGGTTGGCACAAGAAGGCGTGGGGTGCAGAGAGCACGATGGGCGGACCAGGTGGAGCGTGACCTGGCGAGCTTTGGGCGTGACCCACGTTGGAGAGCTGTAAATCGAGTATTATGGCGGCAAATTATTGATTCAGTGTTATCACTTCAGTGTTATCATGAATTTGATGTTGAACTAAATAGATGAATTTCCGGCATCTGAACCATGCGTTTCGACAAAAGTACAAAGAAACATGGGTAATTCTCACTGAAACCAAGCCGCCATTTACATAGTCAGAGAATTCAAATGTTTCTTGTAGAGATGAGGCAGCCTCGGACTGAAAAGCTCTTTAATAAAGACATCTATCTATCTAAATGTTTGTTGCTTATTCGCAGGAACATGGTAAAAAACCCGGATTGATCCACCTAGTGGTGATAGTGCCTTTCTCGTCGAATATGTACTCATGACGTTTCCGTTGACGTGAGCTGAAATGTTCCTGAATCATGAGAATACTTAGAATTTTATCAGAGCCATCATTGAATTGACTTTGATGGCACATATTCCGACGTATATACGATGAACAATAGGCAGAGCTGAAAAATATGAGACCTCTCAGTTGACAGCTTGACCTCCTTCACTATCACTGGAGGCCGATCAGCACCAAGACGATACAACTTTTTCACAAACACAGATACCTTAACGATTTTCGACAAAGTATTTTCTATACACTTCTACACACGCTACATTTTATTATCATTGGCTACAAGATGCATGTAAAATTTGACGAAAACATGCAAGTAACTGAAATTTTTCATACTGAATCCCATTCAACCTTCAACCACATTACAGTGCGTGAGGGAGCAACCAGTCGCACAAAAATTTTACGCAGTCATTTTAGACGCGAAAGAGAATTGAAAAAGTTTGTTCGGAGTTATTACGATTAAATTTTAATTTTTCCATACAACGTTAACCCATCTTTCTGCATTATTACACCTCAGGAATCTGAAATGGTGTGATTGGATGAGATCGTCTTAGTTTTGTCAAGATATCTATCGCTTGCTTTAATTTTTCTCATTTTTGAATTCCGACGAAGCACCCAACGCTAGTTTTGGAATACTACCGGTAGTTTCTTATGTGGTCTGAGACTATTTTCTTGCTTAACTGCTTACCGTTCATCAGGTTATCGGAAAATCCGCGATATGACGTGTCGCATGCATGGGTTTGGTTCGCTTTTATATTTGGCCACTTGATGGCTCACGGAACACTCGGAACCGGTTTCGGAACACCATCGGTTGTCCCAAATATGGTCTGAAACTATTTTCTTGCTAACCGTTCAACAGGTTACCTAAGGAGCCGCGATTTGATGTGTCGCATGCATGTGTTTGGTTTACTTAAATATTTGGCGGTGGAGCGGGCCTGGTTTGATGGTTAGAACACTAGACTATCATGCCAAGGGCCTGCACACTACGATTCAGATGTTCCAGCTCAGTAATTTTTTCATTGAGTTCAGTATTTTTTCCATCTTTTTACTGAGTTTTCAACAGCAGATATATCTCGGTATACTCGGTAATCGTATTTACCGTTCACCAGTAACGATTTTTACCGTGTATCAGTAACTTTTGACAGTTTATTATCTGAGCTCGGTAGCTCATTTATAGGATATCCGCAAAAGAAACAACCGAGCGTACCGAGTTAAATCTGCTGTAGAGAACTCAGTAAAAAGGTGGGAAAAATACCGAGCTGATCTTAGTGTGTGGGATCGAACCCCACTCCCGACATATTCACAAAACGTAGGTTCTTCCTTTGGAAGTGAAGGGAAGGGTCCCGAGATGAACTAGCTTCGAGATAAAAATCTCGTTAATAAAGGCAAAAAAAAAAATTTGGCCACTTCCGGAGGGAACCCGGAACCGGCTCCGGAACACCACCGGTTGTCTCAAATATGGTCTAAAACTATTTTTTACTAACCATTCATCAGGTCGCCTAAGGAGCCGCGATTTTAAGTGTCGCATGCATGGGTTCAGTTCACTTTTATATTTGGCCACATCTGGCGGGACATACGGAACCAGTTCCGGAATACTACCGGTAGAATCTTAGGTTGTCTGAGACTATTTTCTTGCTTCTCATTCATCAAGTTATTGAAAAAGCCGCGACTTGATATGTCGCATGCCTGGGTTTGCTTCACTGTTATATTTGGCCACTTCCGGCGGGACCTCCGGAACCGGTTATGGAACACTGGAAGTTTCTTATGTGATCTGAGACCATTTTCTTGCTAACCGTTCATCAGGTTATCGCAAAGGGCGCGATTTGACGTGTCGCTTGCATGGGTTTGTTTCATATTTATATTTGTCCACTTCCGGCGGGACGCCCGGAACCGGTTCAGGAACACTACCGGTTCAGATATGATCTGAGACTATTTTCCTGTTAACCGTTCATCAGGTTATTGAAAAAGCTGCGATTTGATGAGTCGCATGTATGGGTTTGGTTCACTTTTATATTTGGCCACTTCTGGTGGGACCTTCGGAACCGGTTCCGGAACATTGCCGGTTCAGATACGGTCTGAGACTATTTTCTTGCTTACCGTTCATCATATTATCGAAAATGCCGTGGTTTGATGTGTCGCATGAGTGGGTTTGTTGCATTTTCATATCTAGCCCCTTCCTGGGGTACCGATCCGGAACGCCTCAATGGCCATAATTCCGGAACGGCTATACCGATCCGAACCATTTTCAATAGCAAACAATGGGACCAGATTCCGCGTCGAATGAACCGTCGGTCATTAAAATCGGTTGAGATTTACTGCCGAAAAGTGACGTGAGTTCGTTTGTACACATACACACACATACACACACATACACACACACATACACACACACATACACACACACAGACATCACCTCAATTCGTCGAGCTGAGTTGATTGGTATATGTGACTCGAATCTCCGGGCCTCCTATCAAAAAGTCATTTTTGGAGTGAACATATAGCCTTTCCAGTACACTTAGTGTACGAGAAAGGCAAAAAGATGGAATTCATTTTGATTGGGTTAACTTGATGGACCCCTCGCTTACCAAGGGGGTTGAAAATGGAACATAAATGACGGTTTTTAATCAAATGCACCTAATTTATCGCGTAATATCTTAAAATTTTACGATGTGACTTATTCAGAACTTCGGTTAAGGGAAAATGTAGGCCTCTCATTTGAAGTTTTTTTTTCGAAGTTATGTTGTTATTTCAGGCCAAACATTTCAATAGGTCCTATCTGCATTTGAGAGGCTCTCTTTGTTTACTTTCTCTTTCAATTATTGCAATGTAATGGTACACTTTTCAACTATTTTTGCAGTACAAATCAAAAGACGATTGTTTTGACCATCGTTCAATGCAAGGAGGTAATCAAAATACAAATAAACAGCTGAGATATTAATGAAAGAGAGAGAAACCAAAGAGAGCCTCTCTTTTGCGGATTGGACCTTTAGACATGTTTGGCCTGATTTTCAATTTTATTACAATGGCGAAACTGGATGCATTTTCTCATTTCTGTGGTTTTTGACTTTTTAATAATTAACGGAGAAATATTTTCAAAATCGCTTTCCTTACAAAATTAGAGGAGGATCAAGGTATCTCCTGAATTTTTGCCGGTTGAAAAAGTTAATCAGATTTCCAGGACCCTTTTTTCGATTTTTTTAAATGGCTTCTGAAAAACATGAATAACATTATCAACCAGAAAAAAATCAGGACACGCCTTGATCCTACTTCTGAATGTGTATGGAAACCGATGGAAACCTGCCACAGAATTAGAGGGTAGGGTAAGGTAAGAGTATGATGCCATTTTTCAAACTTTCATCGTTTTCAATGCTAACCATTCTAATTTGTTAGGCATTTCTAGTGGTAACAGCAACTATATAATATTAGCTTGATTCTTAAGTAGAAATATTTACGAAACCAATGCATTTTCATCGTTAATTTTTTTCATTAACTAATGGAGCACTCCATAAGTTTCTAGTTACTCTGGTTAAGGCTATGGATCGTCAATTCGGAGACGACGGGTTCGATTCCCGTTCCGGTCGGGGAAATTTTCTCGACTCCCTGGGCATAGTGTATCATTGTATTTGCCTCACAATATACAAATTCATGCAACGGCAGGCAAAGAAAGCCTTTTAATAATTAACTGTGAAAGTGCTCAAAGAACACTAAGTTGAAGCGAGGCAGGCCAAGTCCCAGTAGGGACGTGGAGCCAAAAAGAAGACGAAGATGAAGAAAAATAGAGCAATATTTGTTCATGCACTTGTAGAGGAAGGTTTCAAGTATCACCTGATTTTTTTTCCTATCGGAACCAAAACCCTTTTTCCTCGAAATTTGGTTTGCTCTGTTATTGAATAGAAAATCTAAAACCTAAAAATGGGTAAAGGCATCCAGTTTCGCCTTAACGACTAGGGTAATTTTCCAATTGTTGCACAGCTAAAAACTCGCTTATTGTTGCACACTCCATGTTATTCTTATGGGGTGTGCAACAATTGGCGAATTTTTAGCCGTGCAACAATTGGAAAATTACCCTACATATAAAAATAATGTCTAACATGGATAGTGTTGACATAAACAACCATACGCCTCCATTTGTTTTCTGAAGCTCCTTGTAAACACATGGCTAATAATAAGTAAAATCACCAGAAAACCATAATTGCAAGCAAGAACAAAAAAAAAACAGAAGTTGCCAAATTTTATTAGGCAATCAAAACAATTTTCGTGGCTTTGCTTGTCCTGCTTCTAGAAGGATGTTTCATGCAACCATATCTTGACCATAATGGTGAAATCATATTCAGAAATCGATTTATGAGTTGGTCTATTCAAGCCCTTTTTTCAGTGCTTTTTATGCCGGGTTATCCTAACTCTGAAAATGGTCATAAAGCATCACGTCGAGCAGGCTTTTCATTCCCCTATCGGTGCAATCACAAACTTGAAGAACTCATAGAATCGGATCTAAAACAGGTAATGCTCATCAAGTGAACTGGTGCGGAACTAACGGCAAACTCGGTAGGATATAAATGAGTAATTTATCGATAGCTTTTTCGATTGAATCGGAGATTAAACTCATCGGCGATTAAAACAATGAATTGCGTGACATAATCGAGCAAATCAAAGATTTAATTCATTCGTAACCAATCATAAATTCGGGAGCTGTTTGATTTTAATCTTCCATAATAAATGGAACATCAAACCTTTGTTGGTCCCTCCCGAGTGAATGCTGTTTTCGGTAACCATCGCGAAATAGCAATCATAAAAACGTGGCGTGTTACCATCTACCATCGGAAACTCAATGGATCTATATATAGTAAGTAGGGACAATGGAAATTCGCGATTTCGCGGAAGCCGCGAAATCCGCGAAATTGGCCTTTGGGCGCGAAATGTTAGAAATCCCGCGAAATGCTGCGAAATTTGACAAAATTGTGAAAATGTCTTATAATTTTCCATCAATTTCAATTTTTTAAACATAAATTGACTGATATCTTTTGATAATGGTAAGTTATACACGACTATGTATCGCATAATACAAGTTTACTCTATTTTCAATGTATGCTTCTTTTCTAATTTTTAGTCAAATATGTTACTTTTGCGATGAATTCATGTTTAGACCTCTGAAAACCAAGTTAACTATTTATTTGCCATGAAAAATTAGAGTTTTATTTAGCAAAACGGTCAAAAATATGGGACCGCGACAGTGCCGCGAAATTAACAATAGTTGCTCGCGAAATTTAAGAAATTTTGCCGCGAATTTCCATTGTCCCTAATAGTAAGGTATACCCGGTATACCTTACTATACCCTGCTGATCAAGACCCGTTTTCGGAGATGCAGAGATTCCCGGTTTCCTCACCAACGGTTGTTTAGCTAACATTTCTTCCCTTCCTTAATGACCGCAAGGACATGGCCGATTTCGAAATTGACATACTTATGTACAGCATTTATGTTTGATGAAGAACAAAAGAAAAAAAACAATCAAAATGATAACCAAGGAAGCGTTCAAATAAATTCCTCACGCTCTCAGTCGATTTTTTCGTTAACCCCATCATGCCATCACTATGGTCCGTATATCACTTCAGATTACCCTACCCTGGAATAATCCTTAAAGAGATCACGGAGGTCACTTTGCGCGCCGTGACCGACGACCGGTCAAAGTGGTGACGGGTAATAATAATGGATTAAACTTTTGCGTAAATTGAAATTTTAATTTCATTTAATATTAATTACCGCGCTCGGTTACGATCCCCCCATAGACTTTTGGCGAGGACGAACGAGCTCGGTCGGTGTGAAAATCAATTTAAATTTAAATTCATTGTTGTTGCCCTCGTTGTCGTTGTCGTTGTTGTTATTGTTGTTGTTGATGCGGAGGATGAAATGGCCATCAGGCTCGAGCGCCAGTGCCAAACGGCAGAACAAATCGTGAAACGGAAACGCGCCATAACGTTAAAAGTGAGAGATTCTTCTTCACCAGGGATGCAAAGTTAATTACCTGGAAAGAATCACCACTCCTCCCCACCCCCTCAGGAATTCATAAACACAAGGGACCAAGTCGCGTCGAGAGTATTTACCCACAACCAGTGCCATTTGCTGCGTTGTTCCGATTTTCCCCATCAGCAGCAGCATTGAAAATCTCCTCCACAAGAGCATCAACTGAAGTGTCGATTAAACAGCAGGTGTCGACTGTCGACCGGCTGACTGGGCTTGGGCGACCAACGAGGAACGATGGCATCACGCTCCTACCCACTTGACGCCGATTTGGGGTGGTAAAATGGTTTTTACATACCTATATCTTTTGAATGACTGTTGCACTTTCAAATATGAGAAATATAGGAAACTCTGTGCAAAAGCACAGTACTTCTTCGCCGCCGATTGTTTTTCGGCGCCCACCGCTTACGCCGCCGAACTCCAATTTTTTACGCCGATCTCAAAAACGCATTGGAAAATTATATTATTTCTCGATTTATATCATTACAATATTTCAAGCAATTCATTGGAGTCATCTGCATGCATGGTATTTGTAAGATCGTTTTCAGCGATGTTCAATTTTTATGGTCCAAATTTATAACAGTTCTGAAAATTTGGAACGCGAAAAATAGATCAAATTACGCTCAGTTCCACCGGTAGTTGTTTTAAATTCTAAACTTCTCATGTCACGTCAACGATGTTTTTAAAGTGACAAAGTTTGTCCTTTGAATTAAATCGAGTTCACAAATATACCGGGGGCTCCAAGATAACTGATGGCTGTAGAAAGAATCTACGGATTCTGAAGATCGAATAAAATGCTAGTGATTCTAAAAAACATGTTTTTGTCGTGTTCGTCTCCAGAAGAGATGAAATTTCTCCAGCAACTCTTTTGAGGATTCTTCCAACAGTTTCGCCAAGAATTTCGCTAGGATTTCCTCCGGGAACTCTAGAAGGTTCTTCTGGAATTTCGAGAGTTTCCTCCAAGACATCCTCTAGGAATTTCTCCGGGCATTGCTACAGAAGTTTCACTAAGACTTTCGCCCGGCACTTCCTCAAGGAGCACCTCCGGGAATTCCTACTTGAGTTCTTCAACGAGTACATCCGGGAATTCTTTTACGAATTTCTACAAGAATTCCTTTAAGAGTTCACAGAAAATGCACTGGAAATATCAGAAGTTTACTCCGGTAATTCCTCTAGAAGTTCTTCCGGCAATTTCTGTAGCAGTTCCTCCTGGAATTCTCCCAGAAGTTTGTTTAAGATTTCTACCTGAAATTCTTCCAGAGATTTCTCCTCGATGTTCTAGAAGTTCCTGTGGAAATTTCTCTAGGATTTCCTCCACGAATTCCTCCGGGAATTCCTCTACGATTTCCTTCGGGGATTCCTTACAATTTTTTTTCGGGGATTACACTAAGAGTTTCACCGTGAATGTCTCTAGAAGCTCTGTGAATTCGCCTGGAAGTACATCTGGGAATTCGAACATCTTCGGGAACAACTTTCGTTTGGAAGGTTCATTCGGGAATTCCTCTAGGTGTACCTACGGGAATGCCTGTACGAGTTCCTCCGGGAATTCTTTTAAGAGTTTATTCGGAAAATCCTCTAGAAGTTCCACCGGGAATTTCTCTAGAATTTCTTCCGGGAATTTCTCATTCACCATAACAATTATTTAAAGACATTAAAAAAAAAAATAAATAAAAAAATAACAAAATTATAAACATGTCATTGAATCTTCAACTCATCATTTACTAAAAAATAAAACACTGATATTGATTAAGGACAAGGTATTTGGAGTACATTGCTCAAAATTTCTAGAGCACCGTTTTTTAGAACCGTTGAACGGATTTGGATAAAAATGCATCACGCTGTTGACAACCACTGAACAATTAGCGTGATGCATTTTCATCCTAATCCGTTCAACGGTTCTAAAAAACGGTGCTCTAGAAATTTTGAGCTATGTACTCCAAATACCTTGTCCTTAACGGAATTAAAAAAAAAATAAAAATTATGGCCACGCCGTTTCACGCCGCTGTCGTTGCCGCCGAAAATGCATTCGGCATCACGCCGATCACGCCGCCGCTGCCGTCCAAAAAATTGCAAAACGCCGCCGCCGACCCATTTCAAATCGGCGCACACCTCTAGCCTAAACAAACACGTTTCTGTCGATTTTGGGCCTTCCGGAATCCACCCACGCATCTCACCGCCAGTGAGAATTTCAGCACTCCACCTTCGCGCTTCTACTCGGATACTCCCAGGCAGCGGATCTATCCTACTTCCCCGACGTAGGAAGTTCTTCCGAAAACCGCCCGAGAGCCATTTAGCTGCACACCATATTCGCTCCGACACAGGTAGTCCCCGAGGACGGATCTACCATACGCCAGCACTTATCGTTACGTTTTTCTACCCTGCACTAGTATGGTTGCACATATTCTGGTTTTCAAAGTAGCTATCGAGAATTCTGCAAAGGTAGTCCGGATCTGGAACCTTCATTCCATAGAGCTCTTCAGCGATGGCTTCCCAGCTTGCGCTGTTAAATGCATTCTTTACATCGATTGTGACGACGGTTACCCCGCCGTTCTTTCGCCCTCGCTTTGTCGGCCGTAGCCGTCTTTTTTTCTTATACACCATAAGGGGAAAATCTGCTCAACAGACACCCTAACAGGAAGATTAGGGTAGTGCCTGCCCATGATCGCATAGTCGACGTAACCACCATTGACAATGTCAGCATTCTCAAGCCAATATCTATCACATGTGCATAATTGTGACCAGTGACCAGATATCAACATGAAAGAAATCTTAAACTTTCCATTGTTCATTGTTAAAATTTCAAAAGTGTGTTGAAAACTACAGTGGCACTTACATCAACCGAATATGGGCAGTGGGGTTAAAGCCGTCTTCTACAACAATAGTAAAAGCCAGGACTACACTCTCTTCGACCCACTAAACACATTCCTATGGGCGCCAAACCTTTCGTCTCTTCGGAACCACCAAGAAGGCATTGCTTCAGAGAGGGGCCAGTGCGCATCGCACCCTCAAGGTTAGCTGCGTAGCCTAGCAGCAACGAACATCAATGACTCGCTTTGGAGAGTCCATTGCGGTAGCAAGCTGGCGCTTAGCCAGTTTCCCGAGTGGTCTTCACCACTCCCTTTGTCCTCGGAAGGCGGCCAGGGTCAACCCCGCCCGCGCCCAATTGCTTGGCAGACATCAAGAACTGATGCCCACATGCAACCCGATCTGACCTGCCCGTAAGGAAGGATATCACTACCCTTCAGGCCCTATCAGATGCACCCGAAGGTTGCAGACAGCAGGGTCTCACCTGCCCCGACCCTTGCCGGGGACCCCTTTCCAACCGCGGGCTCGAATCCAACCCAGTAGACCGACGCCACGACAGCAACGCTACCGGGACTTCCTCTCCGCGGCCATTTAATCGCTGTAAGGATCGATCTCGACCGCAGGGCACCGGTATGACCTACGAAGCCGACTTTGAACCCCTGGACCACCTCTTGTACTGCATCTGGACTAGCCGTGCTCTGAGTCCACGCGCCACCTCCTCTGTAGCTCCCAGACGATATGGGTGATAGCCGTTGAAACGGCGTTCCAGCCAAACTCATCTTTACACATCCTCTGGACAAGATTGTCCGGAGTTGTGTCCTCTCCGCATGTGGCAAGCATACGGTCACGCATTGGTGGAAAACGCGGGCACACGAACAAAACGTGTTTCGCCATTTCCTCTAAACCATTGCACACTGAGAATTCAGAAGAATCCGCATGCCCGAAACGGTGTAGATACTGTCGGAATCAATCATGGCCTGAAAGGACTTGTGTCAGGTGGAATGTTACTTCCCCATGACGCCTATTAATCCAACTATCTACCCTCGGTATCAACCTATGGGTCCACCTTCCTTTGGTGGAACTATCCCACGCGCGCTGCCATTTGACTATAGAGGCCATCCTGGCAGTTCTATGTACGCCAGGCCGCCATTCCTAAGTGTGGACGTAGCAACACTAGCCAGCAGCTTGCGCTTACTGGCGTACACCGCAGAGCTATTGGACATCATCCGGGACAGTGCCGCAATAGCTGAGGAGGCTTTTTACAGGCATAATCGACGTGGCTACCGAAGGTAAGCTTATCGTCAATCATCACGCCGACTCACCCACACTGAACTCTGCCAGCTGCTCCGACTCCCGGTTGTTGAGAACCATCACCTCAGTCTTGTGCTGTGCCAGCTCCAGTTTCCTAGACCGCATCCACGCCTCCACAACCTTGATCGAGTGGTCGGTAGTCAACTTCACCTCCTCGATCGTTTCACCGTAGACTTCGAGCGTAATGTCGTCGGCAAATCCAACAATCTCCACTCCCACTGGGTACTCAAGCTGTTTTCGGTGGCTTCCGCTCTCTGCATCAGTCTTCTCCAGTTTCTTATGGCTGACCCAAGGCTACCTTGGATTCTTAACACGAGATCCTTCGTCCGTGTGCACGGTATGTCTCTTGTCGACGGACTCACGGAGCTCGTACGCTTCAGTTTTAGCAGCTTCCACCTTCGATTGCTTTGGAAGTAAATTCCATGTGCTTCACAACTGCTGTTGCTGCTGCTGATCGCACAGCTCCTGCTCTCCCTTCTGCTGCTCGTACAGCTCTTGTTCCTGAACCTGTTGCTTCAGCTGCTGTTGTTGCTTCTGCTGGTTTTGTTCTGTTGGCGACCTCACAAGACCACCTCTTGCGAACGGGTTCACCACGCCTTCGTCGTTGATGGTGTTGTTATCGTTATCTTCCTCCATGATTTAACCCATCTTTGACATTAGGGTCATTGTTGACCCGAACCGTACACTACGCCAGCGAGCTGTTCCCAATGTGAAAAGGAAGGTTAAGGGTCCCCCTCTGTCAGGGATCTTAAACTGAGCCTACTTTCCACCAGCTAAGGTGGCGAGTTTTGAACGTACTAGGAGGCCTGCCACGGTTTTAATGGGACGGGGGTAAATGTACCATTGGCATTGGCCGAAATGCCGTTTTCGAATGATGTCACCAATTCTAACTAAGGAAGTGGAATAGTATGGATACCAGCTCCATAGCGTCGTGTTGATTAAATATTTGTAGATATATAACTGGTATCGGTCCTAATCTGCTCATCGGCGCGCCTTCTTTTGAACCACCTGTTGAGGTTGCCGCTCGGTCAGGTGGAACAGTATGGAATATAACTGATCCTGAAGTGTCCTTCAGTAGGACCTTTTTTGGTTCCAAAACCAGATTTCCGTTTACTGTGTCCGAGTGCACGCAACGATTTGGGTTTCCGTAAGGTGCCAAATCTAACAGTAAAGGATTGCCATTGTTTCTCTGGCTTCTATCCATAATCACCTAGGAGAAGATCTCGAGCATTTTTTTTATCTGTAAGTATTAACGAGATTTTTAGCCCTAGGCCGAAGGAAGAACTCACATTTTGCGAGTTTGTCGGGAGTGGGATTCGATCCCAGGTCCTCGGCGTGATAGTCAAGTGTTCTAACCATCACACCAGGTCCGCTCCACAAGAGATTTATTTTTATACCGTCAAGGCGCCATTCACCGTCGGGGCTCCATTCACCGTGTGCCTGCGAATATTTTTTCGTTATTTCCATATTACGATTGAATGGTATGACAGTTTTCCTTCAATTTCACCAATACAACGCACAGTGGCCGGAAGCCGGACAAAACCTCAAAAATCGACTTCAATATTTTATTTTTCTAATATTTTTCTTCCATTTTAGATACTTTAACTAAGAAAACCCCAAATTTTCAAGTCATTTGGTCGAAAATTGAGTCTTGTGGAGTTTTTCAAAGTTGGAGTTTTATGAGCTACAATATTAGTATTTATTGTCTTTATTTTTTGAGCTTCCTTCATGAGTTCGTTGTAAAAGTTAGGAAGACTTCAATAATGTGACAATATTTTTTGTGTTTTTGGGTATGAATAACCATTACATTTCAGAGATTGTTTGGAATCCAATCACAAAATTATTATGTTTTTACAATATGCAAACATATTGACTTTTATGAAATTTTGGAGAAAAACTTCGTATTAAAGAGATCCAGTACTTGTTTAGGAAACATCAGAAAACGACGCCGTATCCCGGATCTGACGTGCAATTTTGTCTAGTTTTTGGCTATATAGGTCACCGTTTGCGCATTTTTGCGCTAAGAGCGAAAATTTTTTTTTTTTTTATCAGGTCACAATGGAGCCGCATGGTTGTAGAGAAAGTGATATTGTTTAAAGTTTAAATTTTATCTTAACATAGGTCAAATTGACTTCAGAATACTAACAATTTAGTGTAATTTTCATTCTTGTAAGAGACATTCACCAAGTCAGATGGTCATAAGGGGGGGATGGGGGTGTCTGATAATGTAATGGCCACAGCTTTAATATTTTTGTTATTATTTTTTTTTTTCAAATATTATTTTATTTTTTGACAGAAAAACACAAGAAGGTGGGTGCTCCAGTTAAAAACAGTAAGCTGGAGAGGAAAGGAGTGATGACTAAGTATAAATAAGCCTTTATTTTCTTAGATACTACCCACATGTTGCTTCACCAGATACAACTAACTCTTTTATCCTTCAAAATAAAAGAAAGACAAAAACAACTGTGAAAAACATGTAAAAATAACTACAATCCATTGCTCATTGATTTTTTTAAACTGGTCGTTTCATCTTAATCGTTAGAATTGCTCAACAACCTTGGAAGCAATCTCTTCACGAACTTCTATCGAAGTTTCAATATATAGTGACACAAATTCGTTGACATCTACGTGTTTCTTTTCTACACGCACATCGCAACAGTTCAAAGCAACAATCATCTATAAAATATAAAAGAAATTCACAATACGGTGTTTAACTCTACGTTAAATATTTTTCTGCGTAAACGTCGCGATCACCAAGGCAATCTTTGAATATTTTAATCGCAATTTTATGAAACGAACATTTTAGGCTCTTTAGTAAAACCCCTTATATTGTTTTTTTAAACTTGAAGTTTTATTGTATGTTATTCATGCAGTTTCGTTAAACATATTTCTCCTGAACGACAAACAGAATGATAAAGATTTTGAAAATATTTGCTGGAACTCTACTGTTCATAAATATGATTAACGATCTCTGATGATCGTTTATCAAAAACTCCCTTCCCTTGCGAATATGAATTGCCAATTCTTTATAGATAGGGTTGTTTCGGTTGCTTCGACAAGTGATAGCAGGGATCGATGTACCTTACAACCCAAACTCGGAAGAGCATATATGAAGTTGTTGAAACGAGATTGATAAAAAGCAGTTCAAATTTTACGCAGTTCACTATATTAGAATATCTGACCCCATAACGATTGAATTAACACACCTTCGTGCACCCACCGTAAAATGTCACGTGGTCTATGGGCAGTCCCTGAGAATAGACCACGTCTTGTCAGCCAACATTGGATTGATCCATTGAAAGAAAACGTAGGTAAACGATTTTTTCTAATGATTTATGTAGTTCTGAAGATTTTGGACCACCCTAACAGCAACAAATACATAATTATAGTTTATTTCAATACCAATATATGATTTAAGAACTCCCAAATTAAAAGGTTAGTCAAAACCTACGCTTAGAAAGCACATCGTGATAGCTTATTATCGATTATTTTTACATGCTTTCCATATTCAGCAGGTTTCAAAATTTTGAACCACCCTAATATAGTAAAATCAAAATATATGATAAGTACCATATCACAAATAGATTTAGGGAACTAAAATCATCATAACCTGTGAAATTTAGCAATTTAGGTTAACATTTGAGGTTTTGTCCGACTTTTGTATGGAGGCCCGCCACTGTGCAACGTTGTATTGGTGAAATTGAAGCGAAACTGTCATACCAGTCAATCGTAATATGGAAATAATGAAAAAATATTCGCAGGCACACGATGAATGGAGCCCCCACGGTGAATGGCGCCTTGACGGTAAGTCAAGAATCACGATTTGAACTAAAAATAATGTAGAAAAACTGACCTCCATCTGACCCAAGGGTTATTGAATGATGCGTTATCAAATCTAGATCAACATGTCAAAGGGGGGAAGATTATAAATTTTCAGCAATTTTCAGCTATTTAGGGGTCCATTGTTGGTTAAAATACCCTATATGCATTTCTCCAAGAGTTCATTCTGGAAATCCTTCTTTGTGAAAAGTTTATGTACCGACTCCATTACGAACTAGAGTTTATGACTTTATCGTAAATATCTGGAAAAGTCCATTTTCCTTATATGGATGTTTCGAAGCTGTTTCTCAATTTCATATGATGCCACAGTATTCTATGGCCGCATTCATCGGGCTACCGCCTCGTGGAACCTGAAGGGCCAAAAATCGCATAACAATGGAAGAAATGGACCGTAAAATAAACTGTTATCAACACACCATATTTGAAAAGCCTCGTCAACATCCCTCGGGCCTACCGCGTCGCGTCGGAAATTGCACCTTTTCGTCGTCATTGACGATTGTGAAGGCAGGCAAAATGAGCGAGCCTGAGCGAGCATATTGAGTGTAGGGAGGGTCACTCATTCGTGCACCCATCATTCCCGTGTGCAAACACCTCAGCAGCCGGTTGGTCGGGGTGGAAATGTTGGATGGTTAATTTTCAATGCTCATCATTCCACACGGGTGGAGTCAGTGATAGTGAGGGGTGGGACAAAGCGGAGGGGCACCCATCCCCGTGGAGTGTGGATAGCGAACCAGTTCCGTCCGCCGTTTGACGATAAGCAAACACAAAAGGGCTGCGGCCATAAAAAGAGGATCCTGGTGGAATGCGATTTCACCCCTCGTCCTGGAAAACCGTTTACTTTTCAAACATTTTGATGCCCTTATCCTGGGCTCTGGGAGTTTACTGTGCGCAAACATGAGCATGAACGAGTGTGCAAAAGGGAAGGAGAATAGCTGAGCGGAAGGGAAGAATTTTCATTACGATGCTTACAAATAATGATTTTAATGGACATCTTCACCCGGGTTTTGTTAATAAAAGACCTTTCCAGGAGTGGGAGTGAATGGGCTAAGAGAGACATTGACCTTCAGGTGAAACGGATGTTTTTTAGCGCTGGTTCAGTAACGAGAAACATACATTTCAGTAAATGCTGGAAATTAATAGGTGTTTAGAAAACGATATAACGATAATTAAGCGTCATTCTTTTAAATAGATTTTCTTCTTTGCACAACATCCCAACTGGGTTAGAGCCTGCTTCTCAGTTTGTTCCCAATTAACTTTTAACTGTTGTAATTAAAATAAGTGGCACTTCACCTAAACTAAACCAGGTTTGTTCACTTCTGATTATGAACTTAGCAAATTTGCAACAATAACTACCGAAAGCCTTGCATAAATCTTCCTAACAAAACTTTTTCTCGTTCCGAGCTGAAATCTGCATTCCCGCCTGGGTAGTGCGCTGCGTATGGATCTGTAATGAACGAGAGGAAAAATGGGAAAAACATGAGATAGGATTCAATTAATTTACTTATGGAGATTAAAAGTGCAAGACGGGCTCACGATTGCTCTTCCCAAGCAAGGGAATGCTAGCGAAAAGCGCAGCAACGCTGCATTTCCCGACGACGGAGCAACCATAAGAGTGTCGGAAGTTTTCCGCGCCACCAGCCGACCCGGTTCGTTACCTATTGTCGTTGGTGTGCAGATCAACCCGGGAGAATTTGCTGCACTTTGTTTAATTGCCGTTTTCATGCTGTTCGAAATTTAATTCAATTAGCTCGTTCTTTTCGGGGGAAATTCATCAGACGATGCCTGCAGAGAGGTGGGGACGGCTGGCTCGGCCTGAATTTGGCCGTCGTGGCGATGTTTACCTTGTGCCAACCTATAGCCACTTGCCAGGTTGTTGAATGGGCTTTTCTGGTAGCTTGACGACGGCGAGGTCAGAAGGTAAGGAACTTTTTTGAGGTGATTTCCGAGATTGGGCGGTTAAGATTTTGCCAAGAGGGACAAATTGGGCCTCGATAAAGAGCTTTTAATTTAAAGGCTTTTAATTTTAAGGAGAATTCACAAGCCACTAATAAATAATTTGATTGATTATACCTGATCTTCTAAATTTTTTGGTATGACTTCTCTACTGTGACAGATTGTGATTCTTAGTTCAGTGTTCTAGTAGAAAATTGTATAGTTTTCATAGAATTTGGATCGTACCATGATGGGTTGTATGGGATCTTTAGCCTCTTCGTGGATTCTTTTGACTTTATTGACGTGCCTTTCGATGCCATATTAGAAACCGCACGGGTTCATGGTATACCTGCAATGATTTCCAATTGGATTCACCAAATGCTAAACAATCGACATCTCTTCTCGACATTGCGTCAAGCAGCGATTAGGAAATTGGGTGTTTGTGGATGCCCTCAAGGGGGAGTCTTGTCGCTCAAACAAAAGCGGTTTTCCTACTTATGGTTTTGCCGATGACTACCTAACATTAGTTGTTTCGTGCATTAGCACCTTTTTCGACCTGTTGCAAAGCGCCCTTCAGGTAGTTTAGAGTTGGTGTCACCAATATGGCCTATCGGTTAATTTTATTCTGAAATCAATGAGACTGAGCAGATGCGAGTATACTCTTGATATGCGAATATACTGTTGATTCCAAGCTTTAAGTTCAGAACCAAGAAAGCTTGTATGGTCTTTGGGCAATGCCGGCGAACTTTCTTTGGTGCAATTTGGGGTCTAAAGCTCAAGTATATCAAATAGATTTACACAGCTATTGTTTGAGACCAATATTGGTTTATGATTGTCTTGTATGATGGCAAAAGGGCGAGGTGTATACGATCCAATGAACATTTGGAAATCTCTAAAGGATGTGCTCAATGGCGATATCTGGAGCATTTTCTTCAACTCCCACAGCGGGGCTCGAAGTTCTCTTTGACGTTGCCACACTACACATTCATCTTAGGGGCCATCCATTAAGTACGTCACAGTCCTAGGAGGGAGGGGGGGTTTGCGAAAGTGTGACAAGCAATGTATTAAGTATAGGAAAAACCCGTACGATGGGGGCAGGGGGGGGTGGGTTTCGAAAATTCCCAATTTCAGCGTGACGTACTTAATGGATGCTCCCTTAAACAAGAAGAAAGCTGGTGTCCACTCTCGTAATGTTTTGAATTATTCTTCTTTCTTCTTCTTTTTCTTCTTCTTTATGGCTCTACGTTCGCACTGGGACATGGGCTGACTCGCTTCAACTTAGTGTTCCTTGGGTACTTCCACAGTTATTAATTAAAGGGCTTTCTTTGCCTGCAATTGCATGAATTTGTATATTGTGAGGCAAGTACAATGATACATTATGCCCAGGGAGTCGAGAAAAATTTTCCGACCGGAACGGGAATCGAACCCGCCGTCTCCGGATTGGCGATCTATTGCCTTAACCACTAGGCTAACTGGAGACCTTTTTAATTTACATCTTTATTAATAGAAACATCAGCCCCCAATAAAACTCTTGGTTCAACCCCAACATAAACTTATTAAAGTATCGATCGATACACTGAAAGCAAAAATACAAAGAAGGAAAGCTTGTAGTTTTATGGGGATGGCTGACGGCAAATGATTTGACATGCAAGCAGATTGTATTTCTTCTTGCTTTGCCTGACAGTTACCTGGAAAAGGCGGAGCTGGCAGCAAGACGAAACCCATTATTATAAGTATTTACACAATCAATCGGTTTTAAGCGCTACACCGCGAATGATAAACTTCCTATAATAATGTAAATTTTCACTAACATTACACTGCTCGACCAATTTCCAAAGATGGTCGCGCTACGGAATGACCTCAAAATAAACCAACGATTGAATCATCTCAAGAAGAATGGAAACTTTTTGAAAACTATTGCAGCATGGCTTTATGATTTATGGGCAATATATGGGGAACTAATGGTGCTTAATTTAGAAGGGGAATGATGCAGGGGATAGACAAAATGATCAGGGCAGAACAAATTTTCACTTTTCAAAAAATTATCAACTGGCTGAAACTTTTCGTAAAGTGCATCAAAAATTCTAAAAAATTTATTGATTTTAGTTGATCGACTAGTTGTCTATTAATGGATCAAATTTGGGCTCAATTAGGCATTCAGTTGGTCCGATTTTACGAAAAGGCATAATTATCTGTTTTTACAGTTACAATAGCTCGACTCCAGATAATCGCGTACAGGCCACGTATAATTAAGGAAACGGCAGTTTCTTTGAGATTTGTTTCGGCAATATGTTTGAAATTTGTTACAAAATACCTTTCGGCGCTTCTGTTGAAAATTTCATCAGTAATTACGTTGAAAATTTCTTTGGCAATTACTTCTGGAGTTTATTTGGCATTATTTTAGTCTTCTTCGGTAAATCCCTCGAAATTTGTCCCGGGAGTTCCCTCGCTATTTATTTTAAGCAGCCTCTTAGGCACTTTTTTAAATAATGTCAGCAATTTTTTTTTGGTAACTATTTGTTTTTTTTTTATTCTCTAATTTTTCTTCCGACAAAACATTCGAGAATTTCTTCAGTAATGCGTTTGGTAATTCATTCGACAATGATTCTGGGAACTTCATCACAAATTTTAGAAATGTCTTTGACAATTCCTTCTGTATTTTATTCGGTATTTTAGTCGGAATTCTTATTGGATTTTCTGTATCTATACTATTTGCTATTCCGTTAGCAATTCTTTTGAAAACATCTTCGACAATTATTTTATGAATCTCTGCTATAATTCCTATGAGAATTCTTTAGACGTTTTTTTTATAGTTCTTTAATAATTAATCTTGCTGAAGCTTATTTCGAAATACCATCAGAACTTCCGATGTAACATGATCGCAAACTTCTTCAAGAATTTTATCAGCAATTGCCTTTGGAAATTTTTTAGACAAATTTTCTAATGACCTCTTTGTTTGTTACTATGGGTATTTCTTTGGTAATTTTTGAAAATTATAGTAAGTTTCTCGGCAAATTGCTTGGAGGTTTCCTTTGGAAATTTCTTCGAAAAACAAATTCGCCAATTCTTTCGAACTCTTTCAGGCATTGCTTCAGAATTTACTTGGAAATACCTTCTTTTGGAATTCTTATCTAAAATTTCTTCAGAAATTCCTTGGATGATTTCTCCAACAATTCCTTTTGCGGATTTCTCTAGCACAGTCTTTGGTCGTTTGTAAATTCTTTAGGGAACTTCTGATTCATATTTTTGTAACTTCCAAATGAATCTTCTTCGGAATATTTATTGCGAATTCCTTCGAAAATTTCTTTGTGAATACATCCACCAATTTCTTTAAAAAGCTTAAATAATTTCTACACCCTTTGACAATTATTACAGGAATTCCTTTGGCAACTCTTTTGGAAATTTATCAGGAAATTTTCGAGCTTTCTCTCGAGAATCGAGGATTCCTTTGCAAATTGATACGACAATTCCATTTCCAAATTTCTTCGATCACTCTTTTAAAAGTTGAACACTATGTGAAATTAATCAAAATAATAGCAGTGTAAATGAATTGAAATGTAGCTTAACCTTGAAGAAGCAAGAGACCTTTTCGCACGCTATTCGAAAAGTTTCCACCTTGCTTACAAGTTAATGTTAAAATTTTTTTTAAAAGAACAAAGTTACAGCATGCTAAAGTTGGCCATTTTGTATGGAAAAACGGCTTTCACTGCTATTTTTATGAACACAGCTGTATCTGAAGTAATTCCTAAATGAACTGACAAACAGTTTTCAAAAGCATTACCAAAGAATTTCATCAAGCAATTATCAAGAAATGTTCACAGAAGTCATAGGAATAACCGAATCAACTACCAAATATATTGTCGACAAAATTTTAAAATGTTTCAATTGAATATTACACAGAAAAAAATATTCATGTAAAATTCAGCGAAAAATCATGCACATAAAGGGAATGCTAGAGTTAGTGCCTATTCACATGAGATGTCATGTAAAATTACGCTACGTTCGTGTAAATTTCCGCTAATAGTCGCGTAACCGGTTGGTGTCCATGATGATTTACGCGATGGTTAGCGGAAATTTCCACGATGGTAATGTAATTTTGCATGTTATCTCATGTAAATATGCACTTACTCTAGCATTCCCTTTATGTGCACGATTTTTCGTTGAATTTTAATTACATATTTTTTTCTGTGTACTGAAGTAAATACCGGAGGAAAACCCAAAGAAATTCACAATGATTGAAATCATTACCTATCCTATTTTCAATTTATCCTGTAGCGGTTTTCAAAACCGTCATAAAACCTGATACCTTTTATTTTGGTTTCATATATCTTCTTGCCTACAGTGCACAGTGGGAAAAATCGACCCAAAAAACGGATCTTTTAACGCCGCTGGTTTCGGTACATGAAGTAGACCATTTCTGACGTAAAAAAATACGAGAAATCGATTGGTGCTAAATTCATTCACCGCACGGCACGGCATTTTGCCCCATTTTGCCCTTTTTTTTCATACAATAAGAGAATCAAAATGTACTTTCAATCAACAAGCACGACTGTAGATCGTTGAAAATAGCTGCAGGTGTGATTAGAGTTTTATAGCAATCATTAAAATACATGGAAGATCCTTAAAATTGCTTATTTTGCCCCATATGCCCCAACAACTGCCGAAAATTCACATTTTTACCTAATTATGAATGGATATTTAATGTTACTGATTTGAAGTTGATTTTTTTGGCATAAACAAAATGCACTGAATCTATTATTACCAGAATCATCTTTGGGAATTGTCCGACTTGCCCCATTTTGCCCTATTTTCATAGAAAAAGGATATTCAAAATGCAATTATAAGAAACAGATACGGGTAAGGAACGTTGAAATTAGTTTTAGGTCCAATTGGAAGCTAACAGCTATCACGCGCATATATGAAATATATTTTCCCTATTTTACCCTACATGCCCCTAAAACTGCTGGATGATCACATTTTTTGTATTGTTTTGTAACATCACCCTACATCATGGTTGCAACATGAAGTCATTGATTATTTTTGATACATACAAATACAGTCTATCGATTAGCTTTAGGATCATTAACGGGAAGGTACAAACAGATGTCCATTTTACCCCATTTTTTCCTGATTTTTTGTCGTCTCATGAATAAATTGATTTCTCGTGTTTGCTTATGTCCGAATTAATCGACTTCTGGTACTGAAACCAATGTAGTTAAAAGGACAGGTAAAATATTTTACTTTTTTCTAATTCTTGCTTTTGGTGGGGAATTGAGGGCATAATAAGCATTAATCTTAATCTTAATATGTGTCAAACATGCACCAAACTGATTAAATGTAGCATCTTTCATATTTACATATTGGTACTTTAAGACGGCCTATTTAATCAGTTTTGTTCATATTTGAAACATTTTATCAAATGCTTATTTTACCCTTAATTCCCCATGAAAAGCTGAAGTTATAGAAAAAGTCATATATGCATATATGACTGTATTTTCGATTACATTGGTTTCAGCACCAATGAAAATAAGGAATAATAATTTAATTAATTATAAATTCATTACATAACAAAAAAAATCAGAGCAAATTGGGGTAAAATGGACAGCTGTTTGTACCATTCACGGAATGATTCTAGTATTAAACGATAAACCGCATTTGTATATATCAAAAATTATCTCATTCATGTTTTGCAATCAGTGACATTACAAAACCATACAAAATACGTTATTATCCAGCAGGTTTTGGGGCATGTAGGGTAAAATAGGGAAAAAATCTTTTATATACGCGCATGATTACTCTTAGCTGCTAATTGTTCTTTAACCTAAATTCAACATTCCCAACAATATCTGTTTCTTATAAATACATTTTAAATATCCTTTTTATATGAAAATAAGGCAAAATGGGGCAAATTGGACAACTCCCAAAGATGATTCTGGTGATAATAGATTAAGCGCTTTTTGTTTATGCCAAAAAATCAACTTCAAATCAGTAACATTGAAAATCCATTCATAATTAGGTAAAAGTGTAAATTTCCAGCAGTTGTTGGGGCATATGGGGCAAAATAAGCAATTTTAAGGATCTTCCATGTATTTTAATGATTGCTATAAAACTCTAATCACACCTGCAGCTATTTTCAACGATCTACAGTCGTGCTTGTTGATTGAAAGTACATTTTGATTCTCTTATTGTATGAAACAAGGGCAAAATGGGGCAAAAGGGACCACTTCCCGTGCCGTGCGGTGAATGAATTTAGCACCAATCGATTTCTCGTATTTTTTTACGTCAGAAATGGTCATCTTCACGTACCGAAACCAGCGGCGTTAAAAGATCCGTTTTTTGGGTCGATTTTTCCCACTGTACAGTGGTACAAATTAGTTTAAACGCACTTGATATTTGAACGGTAAACTTAACTTGAAGGTCATCTGTGTTTTATTGAGCAATTGCCACAGGCATTTTTAAAAACATTCCTGAAGAGTTTACGAAAGAATTGTCTACAGAACTTACAAAAAGGAACTATAAAAATAAATTTACAAAAGCATTGCTGAATGACATTTCAAAAGAATTGCTGAAGGTTTTCTTAAAGAATCGTTTCCCACAAAAATTGCCTGATGAATTGCAGATTGATAACTGACGGAATTTACAATAGAATGGCACATTTACAAAGCAATGGCCGAAGCAATTTCCAAAGAAATTGTTAAAAAAACGTGCAAAGGACAAACCGAATAAAGAAGAATAAAAATATAAGTATGTCCCGCTAATTTCCCCAAGTATTTTAATAAATTTGGGAAAAATAAAATAAATAATTAAAATAATAAAATAAATAAAAGGTTCCTACAACTACTCTGCGAAGGATTTCTTCGTAAGAAATTCATCTAGTGATGATAAAAGAAAGTTTTATCTGTAAATTTTGAAATGATTTTTAAATTTTTAGATTATTCAAGGGCACTTCCATAAATTCCTTCAAACAATCTTGAAGAAAATTGCGATTCTGAAAGATTTAAAAAAAAAAACGCAGACGCTCCCCAAGGATTCTGTTTTAGAAGTAAGTGTGAACAATCCGAAATATATAGGGCAAATTATTGACAACTTCATAACTTTTTCAAATAATCCTCAAAAATGGTTGTAGGCTCACAGTGGTGCGTTACTGAACAAAAGGCAGCAAAAATCTCTCAAATCTCTTAACGTATGAAAATCACGAAATCTATCGCAAGTTTTCGCAAAGTAAATCATACACCAATCGAAAGCACTGGTCTCAGGATTATAAAATCACACAACCGCATCGCTGACGCACGCATCCTACTGTAGTTTTACATCAATTTTGACGAATTATTTCGGTTTTTTTGGCAGCTTTTTCACAACTTAAATTCCATACAGATGATCTTCACATATCTACGAACAAAATCTTCAAAGCAACTATCACAGTTCATGTTTTTTAAAGCACGGGACACTGGCATAGCTGTGAATAAACATTACAGTTTTTGTATGAAGGCCATAAACCACGGTACATCCAAGAGGCTGTCAAAAATAAAAATTTCAGTGAATCAATCTAAAATTTTGGATTTAGACAGTTGATAAATTTAGGAAGCTGACAAAAATATTACATCTACGTGAAAAGCATTTTAATTTTTTGTGTTCCGACCACCATCGCACCATTTTTTTTTTTGAGATTCTGAAACCACACGCACCCCTGCGTGGTTTTTTGTTCATACAAAAAAATATTGTGTGGACCATGGTCCTTCCCCTCTCACCCCTCCCCCCACCACCTAACTTGACCACGTGGTTTATGGATGGCCCCTATCATATAAATGGTTGTTTGGAATGTGTCTAATGTATCATTTTCAAGTTTGTGTTTGTAAAACGAGAATGAGAATTCGTAGCCCCATTAAACCAAATTCACGAAAAAAACGATAGTTATAAGCTCAGCAGACAAAATTACTGGTTTCGCAAAGTCTGGCACAATTTTTCCAGGTTTTCTTCAAAAATTATGTTTTATTTAGGATCAAATAACGAAAATTAACCAAAAATTATATCAAAATCATTTCAACAACAATACAGACACTTTAAACCTTCTTAAATGTCAATAAACACAAACAGTCAGTCAATCAGCTAACAGACATGTCTGGGGTGCACCCTCATCTCCCAGGACCGGTCATCCCGATATAAACAAGTTTACCCACAAAAGTCAACCGCAGAGTCATTTCTGCATTAACATGTCTAAAGGGTCTAACTCGTTTTGTAAACAAACATTGTTTCTGTCGCTGTAGGGTCTATCTCGATCCACCCACGCATCTGGGGGCCGTTATCAGAAAGATCTATCTTCGCTCTTTCTGATAACGGCCCCCAGATGCGTGGGTGGATCGAGGTGAGCCCTACAGCGACAGAAACAATGTTTGTTTACAAAACGAGTTAGACCCTTTAGACATGTTAATGCAGATTTGTCTCTCCAGATTGCACTTTGGCTGCTGGTGCAAGTCGTTCGATCAGGCAACTGACACCGTTTCTCGTTGACCGTCATCCGACGAGGCAAAGTTCCGAGTTTCAATTAAATTTTGATTGTTGATTAGAAATCAACAACGAAGAAACCGCATCGTAAACTGAGTGTGTCTGACTTTGGCATCATCGTTGAGCAGTTCCCATGGGGAGCTTCTCGTCATCCGAACGTACACGTAGGTACGTAACGTAGCTGGTCGTTCGATGCGATGGATGAAAGAGATCGGATCCAGAGTTAGAGTCAGAGTCAGAACTGACCAACCAGGAGCAACGATAATGACCGATGTGGGTGGGTTGGATACTACGTATCATTGTCAACAGCCTCAGCTCCAAACTTCTTTCTTTGTTTTGGGGTATGGTGTATGATTTCTCATTTATCGAGTTTTGAAACATTGTGTCTAAACTGCTACCGAACAACAAGTCCTGTTGTGTGATACCAAAGTTGAACGCAGTACGTGTATGCAATTGGAGTCGATTGTGCAGAAGACCGAATTGAATTGTAGCTCTCGCCATATCCGATTCAGTAATTTTTGAGGTTTGTCTATCGCAGTTGTCAATTCAGTTCATCTTGAATGGGATTTTGAAAAAGATTTTTTTTTATTTTTTACTTTTTGGAGTAACTCTCCCCAAAAGTAGTTATCTTGGAGGAGATAATTAACTTTTGGTCTGTCTCAAGAGCAAACTTATGTGTCTCCGACAGATTTTGAGCCGCTGAATCCGAATCCGGGCTCAGATTTGCTCCATTTATGTTAGGTACGATATTTCCCATACAAGTCAACCTCCAAAAGTTGCATGCAAGTTCAAATACTAACATAAAATCTCGGATACTTTTTCAAAACGACGTATAATACACGCAAATCCTATGTTGATACGTCGTTTTGAAAAAGTATCCGAGAAATGATTAAATCTATCACATTTGATTTGGGAAAACGAAATATATTGCATGAGTCGTATAGATGTTAATTGACCAATTTACATTTGCTTGCTTAAAAAAATATTTCCATGCTTAATGGCGTGCAGTCAAAAAAGCCCAAAATCGCATATTTTACCCTATAAATTAGGGTATAGCTCAAAATTGTGACGAGCCGGAGCAAATCTGAGCCCGGATTCGGATTCAGTAGCCCAAAATCTGTTAGAAACACATAAGACAAAAAATGTTGTGCTGTGTAATTATTCATGAACATGATAGACTGAAACAGTTTAAATATCTGATATTATCAATGGTTATTATATAATATAGTTTCTGAAGCATACACTTCTTTAGTTACGTCGCCGTTCACAGAACTTTGATCGCTTTATCCCACTGTTTAATAGGTACGAACGTACATCACCCAGTTATGAAATTTCTATGTTTATCTTTTTCATCCCATTCTCGTGTGGCTATGTTTACACTCCAAAGCTTGTTCGTGTTTCCAGATTTTCCTGTCTCTCCAAAACCATCAGCATTACCGCTGCAGAAGTGCAAATTTCTCTGTGACGTAAATCATACCAAACCACCGGTAAATCTACGACTCGGTCAAATAAGTGACCAGGAGAAAAATCAAAAACTCCGTCGTTGAAACGCGTTTGGCTGGATTTTAGTCACGATGCCCCAAACTCAACAAAACTTCGTAATATTATGGTCCACGCGTGTAACGATTGACACCTTCAAATATGCGATTTATTCTGAAGTGTTAATAGCAAATAATTAGTAGTGTTCAGTTTCAATGTCCACAATGAAAATCAATATGCATTCATTGCTGTCTTGACGAGTCATCGTCTCAACTAGTGAAATGATACATTATTTAAAAAAAATCAGAGAAAATTGATTTTTAGCATTTTCAAAATATTGAAGCAGAAAATCAGGCAATGAAGGGAATGTTATCTCTACAAGGCAAGAACACGAGCACTCGAAAAGAAAAAGAAAATTGAGCATTGATTAATTTAGGGTGGATTTACGGTTTGAAAATTTGGTACACAATGTCGAACATTGTTCAAGCCTGAAATCGCCGACGAAAGATAATTTTATTATTTTCTCGACGTATTTACATGATAAGTACTATGTCTTGTCACGTCATATATTGTGTGAGTAGTATAGATCCTAGGTAAGAGCAACTTTATAGCAAATCAACGGTAAATCTTTGGTAAAAATGTTAGATCGTCAAGATAGTACCCGTATGTTTTTCTTTTCTCAGAAAACCCACGAAACAAGGAATTTATCCATGAATTTCACTAGGGATTCCTAGAAAGATATCACCATGCCCAAGTAACACACTTGTCACAGAAGAGTCACGGCGGCGCAGGTTTTTGTTGTGCAGAAGTTACTGTGACTAACTTCTAGCAAGTAAATGTTTGTTTGTTAGAAGAAAGTCACAGTGACTTCTGCGCAACAAAAACCTGCGCCGCCGTGACTCTTCTGTGACAAGTGTGTTACTTGGGTGGACTTGCTTAGTAAATTCACAAGAAATTCTTTCAGTGGTTTGTCCAAGAATTCCTACAGGAATTTTGTAAAGGATTTTTTTAGAGTTTTTTCTGTAGATTTCTCAAGAAATTCTATCAGTAATTCCACTGGAAAATGTCCCACAAATTTTTCAAAGAATTTTTTCCAAAAGTTTTTTGGAGAAATATTTGACCAGCAATTTCTCCCGATATTTCATCAGAGATTTACTCAGGAGTTCCTTTAGGATTTTCAAGAAGATTTCTCCATAGATTACTGGAAAAAATCCTCTAAGAGTTTATCCTGGAATTCCTGCAGAAATTCTTCCGGATATTCTTTCAGAAGCTCCTCCAAAAGTTTTTTTTGGGATCCCGTTTGAGAATCTTACGGAAATTTCTCCAGAGATTGGAATCCCTCAAGAATGTCCCCCTTGAAATCATCTAAAAATACCTCCTGGAATTTCTTCTGTGACATTTCCCGGTCTTCTCTACGGACTTCTGCCTCCCACCTATGTGTATCTTTGGAAATTTCTCCAGAGATTCTCTCTGGAATTATTTTGAGAAATCCTACAGAAATATTCCTGTGGTCTTTTTCAGAAGTTCCCCGAAAAATTTCTCAAGAGATTCATTTTGAAACTAGTCCACAGTTGTCTCAAGAAATTCTTCCTGAGATTCCTTCACCAATTCTTGAAAAAAAATCCTTTAAGGTTTGCTACACCATTCCGTACAAGTAATCTTAAAACATTTCTGAAGGTATTCTTCCAAGAATATTGTCAGAGTTTGCTTCAGGAGTTCTTCTTTGGGATTTCTAAAGAAATTCTTATAGAAATTTATCCTTCAAGAATTTATTTGGAAATTTCATCAAAAGATGCAATTCTTTGAAGGTTTTCCTTTGGAAATTCAGTTTTTTTTCTCGGTAACTACTTCAGCTATTTTTGTTGGAGTTTCTTCAGAGGTTCAGGTATTCAGGTATTCAGAGGTCCCTTCATATAGGTAAGGATTCTCTTAGGCACTTAATCGAGAATTCCTCAAGCAAATTCTCAATAGATTTTTTTGGAAGTCAATGGTTTCTCCGGAAGTTCGTCCAGGTATTCTTCCAGCGAGAATGTCTAGGATTTATTCAGACCTTCCTTCAGGGATTCTTCCAGAAAAAAAACCAGTGAGATGATTGTTCCGGAATTTCTGCAAAGATACTCTCAGGAATTCCTACTGAAATGATTCAAAAATGTGTGTCTAGGAATTTTCAAGAAATTATTCCATGAATGCTTGCAGAGTGCTCTCCAGTTCCTCCAGGTATTCTTTCAAACATTTCTTAAAAACATATTTTTTTTTAAATTTGTTCAGCGATCTTTTAAAGCATTCCAGATTTCCAAACTTGTCCTGGTGGTACTTTGGAGATTTTTAGATTTTTTTTTTAAATTGTATTAGAAATTTCTTTAAAAAATCTTCCAGAGGATAAAAAAAAGCTTCAGAAATGTATTAAAGAATATTATTCAGATAGAAGTTTCTCGAGATATTCTTGCATGAGTTCATTCAAAGACGTATTTCCTTTACATAACCCCTTAACGTGGAGAAATTATGAATTGTTCAAGGAATTTATTCAGAAATATTTGCACCAAATTTCTATAGAAATTCTTTTCGAAAGTGTTGTTTGGAGGTATCTATACAGAAACATATCTAGGCATTTTTTCAGGTATTTCTGAAAGAACTTCTTTTGGAATATGTACACAGAATGCTCCATAAATAGTTTCAGGAAAACTTCCAAGAATTTTATCATAAGATTTTTTAAAGAATCTTCACAAAAAATTATCAACAAACTTTTCTACGAATTCCACCAACGGTTTAAGTTTCTCCAAGAAAGTCCACCGAAATTCTTGATGTGATCCTTTCAAGAGCTTCTTCAGACGTTTCTTCAAAGATTGATTCGAAAGCACTTTTTGAAATTTATACATTTTTTCAATTCAATTTTTGCCGACATTTTCAAAATTATATCTACAGGAATTCATCAACAGATATCCTCAGCAATTTTTCCTTGCAATTATTTCAAGAGTTGTTACAGAAGTTCTTTATGATTTTCTCTAAGATTAAATGTAGTATCTTTTGAAGTGCAATCAGGTATTTCATCAGGCATTCATTCCTCCAGAGATAACTTTAGAAATTGTTTCAAGAGTTTTTGTCCAAAATCCCTCCAGTTTTTTTTTATTTCTTCTGAGAATCTCGAAAAGTATCACCAAGAGTTTTTTTTTTTTCAAGAAATTCCTTCAGGGGATCTTTCAGCAATTGCTTCTTTTTCTTCTTGGCGTAACGTCCTCACTGGGACAAAGCCTGCTTCTCAGCTAGTGTTCATTGAGCACTTCCACAGTTTTTAACTGAGAGCTTCCTCTGCCAATGACCATTTTGCATGTGTACACCGTGTCCAATAAGTTCTCATACAAAACCAAATTCAATTATTTTCACATCTGTAATTAGGATTTTCAAAGTAAATTTATTTAATGAAAGGCCAACTAACATACATCAAATATAGCATATGTTTTGGAACTAACTGGCCTTTATCCTCCTCTGCTGATCGCTTATGTGTCGTAAGTCCAATTTAGCTGGCACGCACACCATTTCATTGGTATTTCGTCATATTTTAACGAGTAATGGTTTTAAGTTGAAACAAATTAGGTTCCTGTCCTCCCCATTGCTAGTAGCAACTATGACCAGAAGAGAAAAAAATATAAGATCCTGTATTGGTAATCAACGAAGCCGTTTTATTTCGTATAAAATAAAACGTAAATTAAACAAAAATGTCCATTCACCTGTTTTTATAAGATTTGTTGTGTTAAAGATACATGCGTGCATATTATCTGGTTGATTCACATCATTCTCACTTTTAAAACACGCTTGTATTCCTATTGTGGTAAATTTTGTCCAAAATTTAGGTTTTATGATGTTTATCTTTGACATAACGGTTACTTTCATGAAAATCAGCCCAAGTTGAGCTTACTTGCAAATTTCTTACCATATCATCACTAAAACTGTATTGTTTATGTCTTAGTATACCCATTTGGTTCATAACTTGAGATACAACCTCAAAATTTATCCATATGGACTCTATTTTGCTATTGTAGAATAAAAAACCTTTCGTACATTTTTCATGCGTGCCGGAGAAAACGGATTTCAGAAAACAGAAGTGTACTGATAGGCTTATAAAAACAAATAGAAAATATAGTTATTCTTAACCGTATGCTTTATTTAATCAGTATTATATGGCCTTTCAATACATGTATTCACTTTGAAAATATGAATCACATATGTGAAATAAAATGATATTTTCTAAATTTGTATTTTGTATGAGAACTTACCCAAGTAACACACTTGTCACCGAAGAGTCACGGCGGCGCAAGTTTTTGTTGCGCAGAAGTCACTGTGACTTACTTCTAATAAATAAACACTTAATTGCTAGAAGTAAGTCACAGTGACTTTTGCGCAACATAAACCTGCGCCACCGTGACACTTCGGTGACAAGTGTGTTACTTGGGTATTGGACACGGTGTATATCGTGTGGCAGGCACGAAGATACTCTATGCCCAAGGAAGTCAAGGAAATTTCCTTTACGAAAAGATCCTGGACCGACCGGGAATCGAACCCGTCACCCTCAGCATGGTCATGCTGAATACCCGTGCGTTTACCGCCCGGCTATATGGGCCCTATGCTTAGACAATAACTGAAAAAAAAATCTTCTTAAAACTCCTCCAGGGTATCTGAAACAATTACACTAGTTTACAGCATTTTTGAACTCGGTAAGCTGATGATCATTTTTGGTGTAGAATCATGCCCTGAGTTCGAAAACGTGAAAGAAAAAAATTACAGTAGAGCGGAAATTTTTTCGACTTTCCATACAAGGTTGATGATTTGAAATCGATTTTTGTTCTATTTTTAAGTAAAGTCGCTCACTTCAAACATCTCATTCTCCGTAGTCAATGCTCCGATTGATCTGAAATTTTTACTGTAATTTGCCTACATATGATATGCCAAATAAACGTCGAGAAAGAATTTTTAAGATGGTTTTGTCTTATTAAAAAAAATACATTTCTTCCAAAATTTTTGAGAATTTTGCTAAAATTTAAGAAGATTGTCCCTAAAACACGCCAATATCTTGAATTTCATCAATCTGACGCAAAACCTGTGTTCAGATGATCGAATGGTATTGTATTCAGCTTTTATTTTATGGAAAAAGATTTAAAATTGGTTGAACAAAACGCAAGATATTTGAATTTTAGTAAATTACATATTTTGAAAAGTTGCAAAACTCGATATTGAGCTAAAACTCAAAAACTGTTCTACTTAAAATTTTTTGAAGGTTGGTTTCGAAATCAGCACTAAATTGTGCTTCAAAAATTTTGGTCGTTGACAGAAGTTCACGACTTTCGTTTTATTTTGTAAACTTGTGTTATTGCAGGAGTCTCTGAAGGAATCCCAGGCGATAATTCTAAAGGAACCGCAGGAGCAATTCCTAAAAAACAAATCATTGGAAGCATTTTTTGCAAGAATCTCTGCAATTCTTGGTGAAACGTTTGGGAGAAGTCTTTGCAGGACTTGAAAAAAAGAAAAATATATGAAAAAAAAACTTAATTGAATTTTTTTAAAGAAGTCTTATGAAATGGTCAAATTTGAGAAAAAATCTGAAGATATTTTGGAAACAATTCAAGAAGAAATTTTTGGAAAATCCCTGCAGAAATTTCTGAAGAAATCTCCAGAAGATTCCATGTATAAATTTCAGAAATTGCTTTTGAATGAATCTTTGAATAAATATCTGCAGAAGCTCTTGAATGGATCACATTGAGAATTCGGTGGACTTTCCTGTAGAAACTCAACGAGAAACCGTTGGTGGAATTCCTAGAAAAGTTTGTTGAGGAATTTTTGTGAAGATTCTTTGAGATGTCCTATGATAAAATTCTTGGAAGATTTCCTGAAAGTATTTATGGAGCAATCTGTGTACGTATTCCAAAGGAAGTTCATGCAGAAATACCTGAACAAATGCCTGGATAAGTTTCTGTATAGATCCCTCTAAACAATACTTTCTATAAGAATTTCTGTAAAAAATTAGTGAAAATATTTCTAAATACATTCCTTGAACAATTCGTAATTTCTCCACGTTAATAGATTATGTAAAGGAAATACATCCCTGAATGTACTCATGCAGGAATATCTCGATAAACTCCCATCTGAATAACTGGAAGTAACTATGCGAATATCTCTGGAGGAGTTCCTGTAGGGTTTTCTGAATGCTTCCCTGGATAAATTTGTGGCCACATTTTGGGAATTTTCGTGAGAATCTCTAGAGCAGTTACTGAACAATTCTCTGGTTTACTTCTTGAAGAAATGGCTGTACGAATTTCTGAAGGAGTCTCCGGAAAATATTCTTGGAAAGAATTTATTAGGGATTTCTTGAAGAATTTTTGAGGACATTTCTTAAGATGCTCTCGAGGCAATATTTGAAGAAGGCGCTCAAGAAGTGTTTAAAAATCCCTTAAAGAATTTCTGAACAAACTCCAGGGAGTCTCTGAAGCAAACCATGGGTAGTGACCACAAATGATGTAGACTTTTTTGGTCGATTTTTACTTCCCCATCCTCGTAGCATATTTCCCCATAGGGGCCGTTCATAAACCACGTAGACTTTTTGGGGGGAGGGGGGGGGGGTCTGACCAAAGTCTACGCTCCATACAAATTTCAAAATGTTTGTATGGACAAAAGTCTACGAGGAGGGGAGGGGGGGTCTGAGATGGCCAAATTTTGGTCTACGTGGTTTATGAACAGCCCCATACCTAATACATGGCTCGTCACACAATCCCAGACTCCCCCTAAGCAAACCCCCCCTCCAAACGCTACGTCATTTATGAACGCTCCCTTCGAAGAATACAAAACCGAACTATTTGAGTATTTTTTGAAGAAATCTATTGTTACCCCTCCCCTGTTGGGGAAATTAAGCCTCTGCGTCCAAATCTATAGAAAACTAGCTGTACCCGGCAAACTTTGTCTTGCCTACTGCGTTTTTTGACGTTTCAAGTCCCTAGTCAAGTTCAAGTCCCCGTTCAAAATGCACGAAAACCCGATTTTAAAAAATACTTTCAATTTTTCTATGTTTTATGTCTCATAAACCTTCCTTGGGCGAAAACTAACAGAACAATACAAAAACGACCCCAATCGGACATTCCGTTCGAAGGTTATGCGCGGTCCCACGTATGCCACTGCATTTTTATATATAAAGATGTCTCAAATGAGTCCTTGAATAAATTCATTGTTAAGAATCCCATGAAGAATTTCCTAAGGAATCTCCAGTCAAATTTCTATAATAATAATGGAAACTTGAAAAAAAAAATCTGAAGGAGTTTGTGGCATATTTTTTAAAGAAATCCTTGCTTTCATTTCTTGGGATGCGATGAACTTTAGATTTTATTAAAGAATCCGTGGACGATTTTTCAAAGAATTCTCGATCGTACTTCTGTAGGTAATTTATGGGAGGTCTTTCGAGGAAACTTTTCTAGAGGAATTCTTGGAGAAGTGTCGAGGAACCTCCACAGGAAATTCTGAAAGAAATTTAAGAGGCATTTCTTAAGCAATTCATGGAGATGTTCGAAAAGAACTTTCAAAATAAATCCGTGGAAGATTTTCTGAAAGGAATTCTCGGATAAATCTTCGAAGACATTACCGACAGAATTGAGCATGAGCATGATTGACCGCCCGCGGTTGCTCCTCTGTTATTGCAAGGACAACTGCATTTACACAAAGAACCAACAGATGATGCTTGGGATTAGCTTTCTCTTCATTGTGTAAATGCTGCAATCCCAATACTTTTGAATAAGCAATACCAGCGCCGGCCGCGTCCGAATGCAGGTCAATTGAGGATAGAGAAGGAAGTGATGACGTGATTCTCGCTTAGGCCAATAACCGAGGAATTATCTGCGTTACTACGAGAAATCACTAGGAGTTTGGACAGGGGAAATGGAGATGTGTTGAGGATTTCGTCGTAGTAAATGAATGTAATGTTTTGATTTACGATTAATAATGCGCTCGCGAAGAAATACCCTTCTAAACCTTGGACGACGAACGCGATCTATTATGCCTCCAAACTCACCCTACATAAGTTATTCAATCGCAACTAAGGAGAACACAATGCTAAACACCGACGCATCAGTAGTTTGCGTTTCCGCGCGAGATAATGCTGAACGCGATCGATTCACAAGTATTAACAAAATAACACGTGATAAATAAATCAGAAAGATCTTACCGCATGGTTCGCCGTCTATCTTTTACCGACCCTCTCTTTTTCCAGAAATTCATGCAACCTTTATTTGAGTCAAAACATTTATTCATTTGGACTAAAATATTACAAATGTCGACACCAAAGATGACGAACCATTCAAATTTTTGTGTTCATGCAAAAAATTAAAGGAAATTTTTTATTATCAACTAAATGTGCATTTGGAACTAGCGCCGACACATGACGTGACGAACTTTTCAATATTTGTTAGATAAATACACAAAAACCAGAGCAGAACTTTATACATCCTATAGCATTAATTATTGTGATAGAATGGAACGAGCTCACCAATAAACATCCTTCGAAGTGTCCAGTGCGTATGTGCTGCAGCATCTTCCACTAACTGGCCTCGAGATCACACTGAACCGTTATAACAACTCACGGGTACGACGATGTGCACATTCAAATTGTCGACGACGACGCGGTCGATCCGAATGCAAAAAAAAGCGGCACTTCCACTTTGTCTTCAAAAACACACTCAACCGCCCCGTACGAAGTTGAGCACGCACGCAGGACGACGACGCGATGCAACGACGAACCAAGCCAGACTGAAATGTCATCCGCTGCTCTCTTCGAAGACATTACCGACAGAATTTCTCAAAAATTCCCCGAAAGATTTTTTTTTTTTTTTTTTGTAGAAATCGCTATAGGATATTTTTGATTAAGAATTGATTTATTAATGATTCGATAAATTTCTGTATCGCTTTCAGGAAGATTTTAACTTGCTAAATACATTTGCCAAAGACGCTATTCTTCCTTCTAATTCGGATCTTGTTATGTGCGATGTGTAAAGTGTGACCAACTTTAGTACCGCAAGACAATTCGGAATAACTCCGGATCTATGTGGACCAGGTTCCCATGATCCCAGAATCTAGAGGCTTAGAGGAGCCTTTCGGGAAGTTGTGAAAGTTTCATCACAATTCGTCGGAATATAAAGAGTTTCTGACAATGTTTGTGTGTTTTTTTTTTGACTGGATGACGAATCAAGAGTCTTGGGAGAAGTCCTATGAGAAGCCTAGAACGAACCCATAAAGAATCCCAGCAGGAATTCATGTAGATTTCCAGAAGGAATTTCAGGAGAAATCCTTGACAGAGTTGTGAAGGAATAATAAACAGAATCCTGGAGAAATCCATAAGAAAATCCCGAGAAGGATCAATGTATAAATCTCGGAAAGAATCATTAAAGGAATCCCAAGAGAGTTGCTGAAACAAACCCGGGAAAAAATGCCGATAAAAATCCATAAAAGGATCTTGGGAGTATCCATGCTAATTATTCGTGAAGAATCTCTGGAGGAATCCAGGGAAAAATCTCGAATGAAAGCCCTGAAGATATCTTAGCGGAATTCAAGAAAAACCAATCCTGGAGAAACGCTTGGCATAACCCTGAAAGAATTGATGAAGGAACCCCAGGAGAAATCCCTAATGAAAACCCGTGAAGTATCAATGAAAGAACCCTAGATAGAACCCAAAAGGAATCTCGTGGGAATTGCTGCAGGAATTGTGGAAAAACTCCAGGAGGAATATCTGAAGGAATTCCTCGAGGAATCCCTCGAGAAAAGAAATTTCTAAATCCGAGAGAAATCAATGAGGGGATTCCGGATAAAATTCCTGGAAGAACCAAAAAAAAAAAAATCCGACAGAAATTCTTGAAGGAATCCCGGGAGGAGTCCCTGTAAGAATTTTGAAGAAATCCTTGAAAAAAAAAAAACAGGGGAAAATCTCTTTGGGAATACCGAAAGGAACCGCTCAAAGAATCCCGGATTTAATCCTTTGAAGAATACTTGAATGAATCCCAGGGAGAACCTCAAACAGAATCCCAAAGAATACCTTAGGAATAAGAATAGGAAATAGGAATAGGAATAGGAAAGAATATCTTCCCCACTGTGCAATGTTTAAATCAGAACAGAGTTTTTATTTATTTTTTTTACATAATAAGGTGAAGCAGTATCCATCAATCTAAATATGACCGGGTAAGCTTGTATTTCCAAGAATCCAGAGAATTCAAATTTCTTATGAAAAACCAATTCACAAATACTGCTACCCCAAATTCACCGAATCAAAACAATCTTTTTCCATTATTTTCATTAATCATATTCTCAATTTTCATTTCGAAGATCGCATTCGGAACGGAAAGTACCCCACCCCGCCCACAGAGAGGTGGAAATGACACCGAAAAAACAGCGCAATCTGTGCCAGACCGGCCCACTTGGAAACTCGACCTCCTTTTGGTCTGTCTAGAGGACACGAGATGAGGGAAAGAAAAAAAACTGTCGAGATTTTGCTCCGTTTTCCATTAGACATTAATTTGATGGGAATAAATTGCTTGTTCTACCAAAACATCCCCCACACCAGGTTTCTAGGAGGCCTTCGCCACGCCACCGCCGGAGGGGGTTCATCGGTCGGTCAGCTAAGCCAACTCAGCAGGAACCACATTTCAAATCGGGTCAAGTCAGCTGCCGCTGATGGCATTCATGATGGCTCTGGCTGCGGTGTTCTTCTCCCCCGCATTTGTGGAAGTGTGTCCCCCAGTGGGTGAATTTCCGCCGCCACCACCACAGTCAATCAGTGTCTTATCTGCCAAGTACCGGACCGGGCCAGCCAGCACTCAGTCCGGTAGATGGCCCCGAAATAAATGAGTTTCGTTATTAATGAACTTGCATTTTCCAAAAAATTTGGATGAAATTACGAGAAATGATACTGTTGAATGGACGAGAATGGGAACGATAAGTGCGAGACAATCCGGACCGGAAGCTGCCGTCCGCTTGCTCGCATTTCCCCGAGCGCATGCTTTCGGATCATTGCTCGTCCGGTTTTTAGCTTTCGGAGTTTCATAGGGTATGGCATGGCGGCATCCATCCACTCCAAGTGCTAAAGTCGGAGATCCTGATAAATCGGTGCTCGTTATGATAATTTAACTGCCTGAGTCTTGAGGGAAGGACGAGCGACTCAGGTTACGGATACGCTTTGGCAGTGCAATGTGAGACTAAGTACAACCGATTGTGTGAAATTGAATCATTTTCTGCTAGGATGATATTTTTTTTTGAATCCGTTGACAGAGACAAGTTCCATTTAATGCCCATTTAAAATTGATACATATTTATAAAAACTAATGTTCAATCATTTTCTGAATACACTGTATACACTCTTCAGAAATCCTTTTTTTTTTTTTCAAATTTTGCAATTATTCTTCAGGAAATCCATTCGTGAGATCCAACAACATCATTTCTTTTGAAAACTGTTTTGATAATTTCTCCTCAAATTTCCCTGGAAAATTCTATAAGATTTACTCTAGGAACGTTTCACAAAACTATTCGGGAATTAGAACTTCCTCTAAAATTACGTGCACAATTTTTAGTTTTTTGTCAGGTACATCACAGAAATCATAGCCTTGAGTTTCCTTGGAAATTTCTTCAAATATTTCTACACGCATTCACCCAGAAAACTGTTTTGGAATTTTTAAAACGATTCGGCTTTACGATGCTTCAAGAATTCATCTAAAAATATGTCTCTTGTTTGAATTCTTACATAAGTAAATACACTTAGAAACCCGATTTAATCCGCCTATGGTGAACAGAACCCTTCTTACATTTATTAAAAATATTGTTGTATAATTCGTATTTAACAAATTTATTTTGTGTGATTGACCAAAACTTCTAGAAAATATCGTAGATTTGGCATCTAGTGGATTGGTTTCCAAAATAGCATCAGACCATGGACTAAACTACCAGAAATGCCACCTCCTAGAATCTTGTAAGGAATGTTAAAAAAATAGCTTACATATTCTGGAATATTGTATCTTTTGTTAACTGTCAAAAGATCTTGAATCGATTACCAAATGGATAAGAAAATCAGCGAGATACACTTTATCTAATATCTCTTAATCAGTCGAAGAAATTAGCTCCGAAGGGGCCGTCCATATACCACGTGGACAGAAAACTTATGGTTTTTGACCCCCTCCCCCCTCCCGTGGACAAGCGTGGACTTTTCATTGACCCCTACCCCCCTCCCCCAATGTCCATGTGGACATCCGAATCTTTTTTTTTCATATTTTTAAAATAAATGGAAAAAGTGATATTGAAAAGTTTTTTTAATATTGTTTTTTTTTTGTTTTTCGTAAACAATGTCTTACATATTATTAAAGACTCTATAAAATACAAATATTCTATAGTTTTACATAAAATACAAACAAGTAGGGTAATTCGCCAATTGTTGAACGGTTAGTACCGGCATTTTGGTTTTCGTTTGTTTTTCCGTGCATAATTCCACTTTAGTTGAACAATATCCAGTGATCGTCTAGATCTACTTATCCCTTATACTGCCCATTGAATTTGTGTTCCCTTAAATTCCATTTTCTAAGAGAAAATAGAACATTTGTATGAGAAGCCTGTAACCCAAATGTTGAACGCTTCCTTAAACTAGCTCATCCTAATGTTGGACGGTTCTCGCCAATTGTTGAACGGTTGAAGCTTTGTTCGTAATTGATGACGTATAACCCGACATCAACCTATCATTCACCTGTTTTTATTTTGGCCACTAAACCCAACATAGACATGACAGTTACCCGATGTGGGTCCAACAGTGGTCCAACATTTGATAAAAATTGACCCGACTTTGACCCGACATCCGATATTTTTTCACCCTGGCGGATTTGTTCCGTTTTTTTGTGTTTTGTGCCCAGCTAGTCCGAGCTAGTGACAATTCATTTGAATGACAAAGAATCGCACATTTGAAGAGAGCTCTAGTGGACTGAAATCGGTTTCAAGATGATTAGATGCAAAATGGCTGAAAAGATTTGATTAGAAGCGAAAACGACAGAAGAAAAGTACGCCTTTTAAAGCCCCTGAAACTCTTCTGGAAACCCATGGGACCCACCCAACCCCCTAGAACACTCATGGAACGACCCTGAAATCCCTTGAAAATCCTTGGATTGCTGCTGAGCCTCTTGGAACGCCTTGAAATACTCCTGGGATCCCCTAACACTCTGAATCCCTCTTGAACACTTCTGAAACGCCCTTGAAACCCATTGAAAACCACTGGACTTTCTGAAGCCCACTGGAACACCCCTAGAACATCCCTGGAACGCCTTTGAAACCCCACGAAATGAACGGTTAGGTAAACTGAAAAAAAAAATCTAGCAGTCATGCTAACATCGTAGGTTATGCCAGTGTTCAACAATTGGATCATGGATGCATAATGATAGTGTGATAAGAAAAATATTTTTTTCAAATTAAACGACAATGAAAATGTGATTTTAAACAATGTTAAACTGTTAATGACATCCTTCCAGTTCTTGTAACTATGGTGTGCCTTTGATATTTGTGGTCGATTTGCCAGCAAAGCTTATTTCGTAACAGCAATTTCTTAAAAATAATCTCAAGAATTGGGCAGTTTTTGAGCCATCAGCGGTACAAAGTTTTCAATCAATTTTTTTGACGAAAAATATGTATAATTTTGTAACTTAATTAGAGCAATATCGTGACCCACATGTATATGCATCTACATCATACGTTTACGTTGGAAGAAAATTACTTAAGTAAGATTTATAATAAAATATTCAGAAACTGTTCAACATTTGGGTAGTGTTCAACAATTAGCGAATTACCCTAGCACAAAATAGGTACCTACAAGTTTTCAACATTGTTTTTAATTTAGCTCAATGTTTGTGAGAGTGTGGGTTTGATTCTTGCTCCAGTTGGTGAGAAAATTTTCGTCAAGCGGAAAATTCTTCATTGGGTGTTTTTCGTTTAATGTCCATCGCCTAACGTTAGTGATTGTTCAATCACAGACAAACAGACGTAACATTCTGATAATTCCCATCGTACATCGATTTAACGGTCTTTTTCCAAATTGAAATGGTGGCTAACTGTCCACCCGTGTCGCTTGCATCGTTTTTGTTCGAGTTTGACGTATGCTCACTACCGCCACCTCCGCCAAACTTAGTCCTTTTAACTTTGGACGAATATGTTTCCGTGACAATGATTTGAATCGTAAATTGTTCGAAGTGTTACGTATGTTTGTCTGTGGTTCAATGTTTAGTCTGTACAGTCTCTGGTTGACTACGGCGTTTTTTAGAATGTTTGTTCAATCTATGATCGTCTAATTGTTTTGTTGAAATAAGGTAATTTTAAATCTTATATTTTTTTTGGATGAGATTATATTTCTTAGATTCTTATAAAAAATCAAGGTTTACAGCAACTAAATTGCATTGCTAAGGTTTAGACTTTAATCTCCATTAGAAACATCTTAAATTTTAAAGGAACCTACAAATAAAGTTTTTGAGATAGGCCTGCAAATATAGGGTGTTCTAGAAAGTATGGGCACAACTTTGTATAGCAAAAATACAATCATTTCCTTAAAAAACAACAATTTTTATATTTTTGTATTATTATTCAGAGTATTTTAATTGATACCTGTGAAGAGTTTATACATTAAAAAGGGTTTCTCTATGCAGAATGATTAAAATGAAAAAACATCTTTTAAAACTTCTGCACAATCTACTTTTTTACGGTTTTGCCAAATATCCAAATTCGAAACATTTTTTTCGAATTTTTATTACATGATACATTCGAAAACATGTTTCCTCAGATGGTAGATTGATTTTTTTTTATAAAAAGTATGTTTTGATTGTGCGTACGGGAAAATCATAATTTTGAGAAAACTGAAAAATTCGCCTTTTCTATTTCTGGATAAGACATGCCCACAGACATTTGAGTTTTAAAACATGTTTTGACGAGAATAAAAACAATTCAATCTACACTTTATAAAGCTGGAGCATTTATTTAACTTATAGTGAAATTAAAATGTAATTTTCTGCTTGTTGTGATATGTATTCAGAAGCTTGTTAACAACTATTAGGAAAACGGATTTTCAAAAATATCGATTTTGGTGTTTCAATTTATTTTTCAGGTTCAAAAGTGTATGTTTTCAATTCGAACTAAGGGTTGTTAATAGATACGCATGTAGAAATACACGGATATTTTTTTTGAAATTTTTATCGAGCTTAATTTCATGCGTAGAAAACAATTTGTTAAGCGATGTTATTGAAAAATATAGCAATTTGTGCAGAAGCTTTAAAAGGTCTTTCGTGAAATGTTCTACCGTATTCAAAGGAAGTGTGAAATGCAAATTTTAATAATTGGCATTTGTTGTTGATATATTAAGGCAGGACATGTGTGAAAATAAAGTTTGTTTATGCATCCATTCCCAAACGGCAGAGCAGCAAAGTTGTGCCCATACTTTCTGGGACACCCTATACAAGTAAGGGTATTTTGAAACTTTGAAGTAGTTTAAAAATTTTATATGAAACTTCGAAAAATTCATACAGAATTTCAATGAAAATTTTCTGATTGAAACACCAACGTTTGCATGGTCTACACTCCATTTTAAATCTCCAGCATATTCTTCGATGAAGAAAACTAAGTGATTAGAAATTCTGATAATTTAAAACAAATTAGTCTGTGAATCAATACCATGATTTTTTTTTCGTTGAAGAAGTAGCTTACAACTAAAAGACAATGTATAATAAAATAAAATGTATTTTTGAAAGAACTGTTGAAGAGAATCTCATCAATAATACGACATAATTTGATTCCTTTGTAGATTATTGTTTCATTTATATGTCAATGTTGTCCACATGGACATTTGACGAACTCCCACCCCCCTCTCCGTGGACAAGCGTGGACTTTTTGCTAACCCCCTCCCCCCACCAAGCTGTCCACGTGGTATATGGACGGCCCCGAAGTACTTAATATTCATGGTTATGGTGTAAAAAGGACAAAAATGATATATCCACTATATAAATGAGTTTTGGCATTAACCAGTTATTTTGGCTGTCCGGTTCTTGCATTTTTCCCTCAATATATAAGTTTAAAGCTTTCATTTAACATTTTGTTAGTTTTCATAGAATTCCTGTTTATTTGTAATTTGTTATTTATAATTTTATTGAAAATAATAACCCGCTAGTATACACTTTATTTGAGGTCAGCATCATTTATTTAAAAATAATTTTCCTTAGACTGGTCAAAAGCTCATGCAAGATAACAAGTGAATATAATAATAAATAAAAAAGAATTTATTGAAATACTCTTCGTAAGATATCTCAGTAATCAAATGTCGAATCGACATATAATTTCAGGGCCTTTTACAAGGATATTGTAGCTTTCATTTGGTGCTAAGGGAACCTAAATCGATTGACAGATGGCTGAGATATTTATTATGGTACCCTTGGTCAACAATCTCTCTAAAAGTTAATCTGTATTACTCCCAAGTACTCTTTGAAAGATATCTCGGTAACCCAATGTCCAATCCTAATGAAATTGTATAGGGTTCTACTAGAATATTGGAGCTTTCATATGGTGCAGGGGAACCGAAATCGGTTGACAGACGGCTTAGATATTAATTATGATACACTTGGTCAAAAATCTCAACGTTTAGTTGTATAAATCCGAAGTACTCTTCGAAAGATATCTCTGTAACCAAATGTCCAATCGAAATAAAATTTCTGGGCGATCAACTAGGATGCTGTAGCTTTCATTTGGTGCCAAGAGAACTTAAATCGGTTGAAAAATGGCCGAGATGTTTATTATGATACACTTGGTCAAAAATCTTAAAAAGTTTAGATGTATCACTCATAAGCACTCTTCGATAGATATCTCGGTAACCAAACGTCCAATCGAAAAAAAAATCAATAGCGTTCTACTAGGATGTAGTAGCTTTCATTTGCTTCCAAGAGAACTCAAATCGGTTGACAGACGGCTGAGAAACGTGCGTGACTTTTTTTTTTGTAACGCACATACACACACACACATACACACATACACGCATACAGACATTTGCTCAGTTCGTAGAGCTGAATTCATTGGTATATGAGATTCGGCCCTCCGGGCCTCGGATCGAAAGTCGGTTTTGTCGAGCGATGTTTATACCCTTCTTATGGGTGTAAGAAGGGTAAAAATCATAAGGGATGATTCTTGAAACTTAAGCAGAAATATCTCCTGGTTTTTTTTTTTGGGTATTCATTTGATACATTTATTTAGGATTTTTCTTTTGAAAATTGTTAGTCTCACAACATCTGAATAGACATATCTTAACGAAATCTTCTCTAAGACATCTTCAGGAATTTCCAAACAAATAACTGTGAAAAATATTCTTAGAAATTCCTGCGGAATCCTTTGGAAAATTCTATGAGAATTCTCTTAGGAACCCTTAAAGAATTTCGTAATGATTTTTTTGAGAAGTTTTCTGATGAGTCGCCTAAGAAATTATTGGAGAAACTACTCATGGATTTTTCTGGAAAATTTTACAAACCAATTGAAGAAAAGATCCCCGAGGATTTTTTCACAAAGGCATTTTTTACAAAATTAGAGACATTATTTAAAAAAAAAACTGGAAAGAAATTTTCTTATATTTTTTTTTCTCTTTGTGGAGTTTAGGTCACCGTCGAATCTTATATATTACGATTGTTGACTATTTTCGGTTTTCACCGAAAATAGTCAACAATCGTAATATATAATTTTCTAATATGTTTTGAGATATTTGATGAAGCATTTCTTGAAAAGTCAATTAAAATTCTATTTATCATAATAATAATAATTATTGTTTCAGGTAAAATCAGGTAATTGGTCAACCATACAATTAAATATATTTAAATTACATTTGGGATATTGGGAGGGGTAGCCTAAGGAAGCTAAATGAACTGGTTTCTGGACAAATGTTCGTGGGGTGGCCAGACTTTGTCACGAGAAAACAACCATCGTGTTGTCTTTCGAAGGTTTCCAGTAAATTTAGCTTACCCTGCTACAACAAACCATCAGGTGGATCATTCCGTACCGGGATGACTCTGCAGCCATAGGTAATCCTTGCGCTGATGGTGGGTACACAATCATCATCATTTGAAGAAGCATTTCTTGAATTTCCTGACGAATTTCTTAACGTTTTTCATGAGGAACACTCGGAGGAATTTCTTAAGGAATTTTCTGAAGCATTACATAACGTATACCATGAGGGTTTTCTTAACGAACTCTAATGAGGAATTCTCTAAGCAAATCCTTGATAAATTCCCTGGAGAATTCATTGATACACTCCTGATGCATTCTTTGTGGCAATTCGATATACATTCCTTGTGGACTTAACTGAAAAATTTCTTCACAATTTTCAAGTGAAACTCTCAAAAGAACCTGCAAAAAAAATTCTCTAAGTTGAGACACCACAAGCACATTCCACAGAGAAATCCACAAGCAGTTCCTCAGGAAGCTCTACAAGGATTTTTACAAGAAATTCCTCAGGAAATTCCAGAATGAATTAAACAAGGAAATCGTCAGAAAATTCCACAGAATTTTTACAGAGAAGCAGTTCCTCGGAGAACTCCACAATGAATTCATCAGAGAATCCAACAAGGAATTTCTCAGGGTACTCCTCACGAAATTCCACAGGGAACTCAGCAAGTAATTCCTCAGCAAATTCAACAAAGAATTCCTCAGAGGATTCTACAAGGTATTTCTCAAGTAATTTCGCAAGGAATTCCTCAGGGAATTTTGCAAGTAATTTCCTCAGAATATTTCACAAGGATTTCCATAGGGAAATCCATAAAGAAATCCTCATGGAATTCTACTAAAAGACAATTACACCGTCTTCAGCTAGAGCTAGAGGCCGCACAGTTTGAACATTACTAACATAAGACAACGGACACGTATAACACCCAGTGGTCCTGTGGAGAATTTTCCATTTGACGAAAATTTTTCCCCGACTGGAGCGGGAATAAAATCCACATTCTGAGGCTTACAAGACACCTAAACGACTGACGCCGCTAACCGCTCAGCTACGAAGTCCACTAGGAATTCCTCAGGCACTTCCACAAGGAATTTATCGGAAAATTCCGCAAGGAATTTATCAAGGAACTTTACGAGAAATTCCACGAAGAACTCCGTAAGTAATCCTCAGGGAAATCTATAAATAATTTCTCAGGGAATTCCTCCTGCAATTCCACATGGCAATATTCAATGAATTTCACATGGAATTACTCCGGAAATTCCACAAGGAATTAATCTAGAAATTTCTCAAGGAACTCTACAAGGAGATTGTCGAGAAATTCCACATGGAATTCCTGAGGAAATTCCACAAGGAATACCTCAGCAAATTCTACCAGAAATTCCTTCGAGAATTTCTCAAGAAATTCCTCAGGAAACTCCTCCTAAAATTCCGCAAGTAATTCCTTCGGAAATTCTCCAAGAAATACCTCCGGAATTGAATTCCTCAGGGAAATCCACAACAAATTTCCTAAAGCATTCCACAAGAAACCCCACATGGAATTCCACAAGGAATTCCTCAGGGAATTTCACAAAGAATTCGCCAGGGAATTTATCAAGAATTTATGATGGAATTCTACAAGGAATACGTCATGAAATTCCTTAAGAAATGCTCATGGAATTCTACACGGAAATTCTCATGCAATTCCGCAAGAAGTTCCTTTGGGAATCCCACAAGGAATACCTTCAGGAATTCCGCAAGAAATTCCTACTGAAATTTCTCAAGGAACTCCTCTGGGAAGTCCACAAGGAATTCCTCCAGAAATGTCATAATTAATAGTTCATGGAATTCCACAAGGAATCCCCCATGGAATTTCACAATGAATTCTTCATGGGATTCCACCAGGAATTCCTCAGGGAATTCCACATGGAATTCTTCAGGAAATTTCACAAGATATTCCTAGGGAAATTCCACTAGGAATTCCTCAGGGAATCACACAAGAAATTCATCAGGGAATTTCACATGGAATTTCTCAGGAAATTTCACAAGTAATTTCCTCAGAGAATTTCACAAGGTATTCCACAGGGAATTTCTCAGAGAATTCCACAAGGAATCCCTCAGGGAATTCCACCAATAATTCTTCAGAAAATTCCACAAACAATTCCTTTGTGTATTCCGAAATTCTTCATGATATTCCATAAGAAATTCCATAAGGAATTTCTCAGAGAAATCCACAATTAATTAGTCACGGACATTTACAAGGAATTAGTAAGAAATCCTCCAGGAATTTCTCTGAAGTTCTACATGGGTTTCTTCAAAAAATTCCAAAATTAACTCATCAGAGAACTCCACGAGGAATTCCTCAGGGAATTCCACAAGAAATTCACAAGGAATTCCTCAGGAAATTTCACAAGGAATTTCTCATGAAGTTTTATAAAGAATTTCACAAGGAAATCCTCAGCAAATTTCGCAAGGAGTTTCTCAGGGAATTTTAAGAGGAATTACTTAGATAATTGCACAAGAAATTCCACAAGGAATTCCTTAGGGAATTCCACATGGAATTTCTCAGGGAATTTCACAAGGAATTTTTAAGGGAATTTCACAAAGAAATCCTCCTGCAATTCCATATGGAATTCCTCCGGGAATTTCACAAGGAGTTCCTCCGGGAATATTACCAGGAATTTCTCAGGAAATTTTACAAGGAATTCCTCAGAGAAATCAAAAAAAAAACAACAAGGAATTTCTCAGGAAATTTCACAAGGAATTTATCAGGGATTTTCACAAGCAATTTCTCCGGGACTTCCACAAGGAATTCCTCAGGAAATTCCATTAGGGTTTTATCAGAGATTTCCTGAAGGAATTCGCCAGGGAAATCCACCAAGAATTCTTAAGGGAATTTCACCAAAAATTCTTCAGGGAATACCCCAAGAAATTCTTTAGGAAATGCCAGTAGGAATTCCTCAGGAAATCCCACAAGGAACTTCTCAGGGAATTCCACAAGAATTTCTTCAGGGGATTCCAAAAGGAATTCCTCAGAGAACTCAGGAATGTCTCAGAGAGTTCCACAAGGAATTACTCACGGACCTCCTCAGGGAAATTCCCCAGGAATTTCGCTGGCAATTTTTCAATGAATTTCTTGGATAGTTCCACATTAATTTCTTCAGGAAATTCAAAAAAAAATCATCAGATTATTCTACGAGGAATTACTCAGATGATGTCACAAGAAATTCTCCAAGAAAATTCCTCAGGATATTTCTCAAAGAATTCAATAAAGAGTTCATCAAGGAATTTGATTGTGAAGTACCTCAGGTAATTTTCCAGGAATTTCAAAACATTGTTCAGGAGTTGCGCATGGAATTCCCCATAGCATTCTCTAAAGAATTCCACTAGAAATTTTCCAAAAAATCTCCCTAAAAATGCCTCAGGGAGATTCATAACTAATTTATAAGGAATTTTTTGAAAATAAATCTTTTGAAAAGTACAAAGCTAATTAAAAAAAAACCCTTATGCAATTCGTCACAGTACTTGTTAGACAATTTCACAGGTTTTTTTATCAGAAATTTCTTTAGAGTTTCTCAAAACACTTCTCAGAAATTCTCAGGTAGTTTCCCAAATAACTCCTTAGAAAAAAATCCCGTGTTATTCCACAAGTAATTCTCCGGTTAGTTACTCAAAACATTCATCTAGAAACTTCTTAGTTTCCTAGGTGATCGACTGTATGTTGGATGTCTTCACTTATGTTGCTGACTTTTCAGTCTTCTGGGAGAATAAAAACAACTATATGTTTTCTTGATCCGACGTTTCTGTCCTTATTGGACCTTTTTCAAGGATTCGAAAGTCTAGTTGTTTTTCGTTATCGTGTTTGTTTGAACAGTTAACCGTCATTTATGTTTAGTTTTCTAGGAGTGTTTTAACTATAGGAAAACTAGTTTAAAATATATAAAATCGGAATCCACTCCAAGAAAACAAAACATAAATGACGGTCTACTGTTCAAACAAACACGATAACGAAAAAACAACTAGACTTTCGAATCCTTGAAAAAGGTCCAATAAGGACCGAAACGTCGGATCAAGAAAACATATAGTTGTTTTGATTCTCCCAGAAGACTGAAAAGCCAGCAACATAAGTGAAGAAACTTCTTAGAGAATTCCCCAATGTTTTTATTGCAGAATGGTGTTAAAAACTCTAGAAATTTGTAGTAAGATGTTGAGGTCAATATGACCCAGGCAGGTCACTGAACGTACACTACGCCATCGTGGTGCGAAAACTTAACATTTTATAAGGGTTAAGTATAGTTCCGTAAAAAATCCTCTTGGAACTACTCATGGAATACTGTATGTATTACATTCCAATATCATTTCGGCTCCAAAGGCACGTTCTCCTCCATTAGTACATAAGGGAAATCCTTTAGAATAACCTCGAGGAGTTCTTCAAGACAATCGTTGGGAAATTGTTAAGAAAGTTCAATACTTCTCAAAATTGCTCAAAAGGAAAATCCCAGGGAAATTTAAAATAAAACCCGAAACTTTCTCAGAATTTTTCTATTATTTTTTTTTAATTTTTGTGTTTGTGCCTAAGAGAATGACTCTTGGAGTTTCATGGGAAATGTCTCTGCATATTTTTCGGGGAATATTTTTTGAATAATTCATTTGGAAAATTTATACGGAAATACCTCTAGTAGCTTCTCTGGGAATTTCTCAGGGGATTTTTCAGATAATTTCTCAGGGAATTCATTACGTAATTCCTTACGCAAGTATATCCAAAAAAAATCTAAAGCAATTTCTTATTTAACTTCAGAAGAACGCCTTCAAAGAAGCTCACATGAAGTTTCAGAACTACTTAACTCTGGATTTTTTAAGAAAATTTATCACAGAATGCTTCGAAGAATCCCTCAGGGACTTCTAAACGGAATTCCTCAGAGAATTTCCAGGAGCATTGTTTAGGAAATTTCTCGGGGAGTTCTTGAGGGAAATTCTCAAGAATTTCGTGTGTGAGTTTCTCAGGGAATTTTTCGAAAAATACCTCAGACAAGAGGAATTTATATAGGTATTTCTCAGGAATTTTCCCAATTGATAACTCGGAAAAAACCATTATGGAGTTTATTTATGAAAATTTCCAGGGATAGTTGGAGTACTCCTGATCAAAATCCTGGCCCAAAGAAATTTCGTAAGAATTGTCAGTAATTCCTAAAATCAAAGTTCTTTGAATTGAAGTAGTTCTCAAAGAATACCCTTAAAAGAATATTTAGGAATTTACTGTTTCTAGAGAAATCGTCGAAAATGCCAAAATAGTTTCTGAATGAATTTTTTAATATCTATCTCAGTTAAAGCATACCAGCTTTTAAAGAAAAGAAGAAAAACTTAAAATATCAGTGCATTCACACGGATTATCATTATAACGAACCACAATTCAAGCTAATGAAAAGATTCCCGATGGAAAAACCTGTCATCGCAAAACCTGCACAAAACTCATACATTCTGCTCAGTTTTTTTTTCAGGCATGAGCGTCCATCAGAACAAAAGTCCCTGTACCACCACACCACCGGAGGAATTTCCCTAGCGGTCTACCTGCCAGTCCTAGCAACTGCTTCCAGTCTAAAACGAATTAATTTAATGCTGACCTGGAACCATGCGAGGATAAAAAAGAGACACCAGGTATAAATATACAATGTGCAATATCCTGTTCGCCGGAGCTTTAGGTAGCTCTCGGTTAGACCGCCCCAGTCAGCCAGTGTGGTGTGAGTGTGTCTACCAAAAGAACAAAGGCTGGGAAATGGTGCATGAGGTCAAGCTCTAGGTAGGTAGGTAGGTAGGTAACTGAAAGTGGCCCTACTTTAACGTTAAGCCACCACTTACGGTGTAAGATGTGGTGCCCTTTTTCATTGCTTCACCCTCTTCCCCCATGGGTCCAATTAGGCTGCTGCCAGGTAACGCAGCATCAGCATCAGCTAGCATCGCTGGTATTTCATTCCCTGACTGATGATGATGGTGATGGAACGAGCCGAGCTGGTTGGTGGTAAACGATGTGAAAAGTGGATAAATGTACCCGAACCGAGCTGGAATCCGGTGGAAAATTCTTTGATCTAGTTACATAGAGGGATTGACTTTGACAATCACGATCGATTTTTATTTGAAATGGAAGTGGTTGCAGTCTGGGATGGTGGGTGCATCGGATTCCAGTGAACGGATCAGTTGAACTTTCGAAGAAATTATTCAACGTATATCTTATGTGAGCATCATCTAAAAAATGCCCAGCCTCGTGGACGCGAAGACCTTACGAGCGCTTCGTATCGGGAAGCTGCAGTGTTCGGCGCTTTGTAGAAACACAACGTATGCTGCCAAACTCCCCACAATCAAAGCCCGTACAAACAATCCCCAATTAACATTTACGGCCTATAGAACGATACAAAATAGCCAAGACACAAACCACACCAATAATCAAATCTAAAAAAAACTGCCTAATTGAATAATCCAGTACAGTGCCAACAAAATGAGTGAAATTAATTTTCAAAAACCCAACGTAAGTTTGTAGAACAATTATTATACCACACGAACTAATTTAAATTTAACTTTAGCACATGTAGAGACTACCTCAAATTCCAAACAGACTTTCCGCTTAGCAAAGACTACAGACACAGAACGAACCAAATGATTGTAAGTTTACACAATGACGAAAAACTAAAATTAAGAGCTAACATTTACAATGAAACCCTCCAGTTTCCCCTGAAGATGACAATAAACATTGCCGAAACGAAGGGACGAATTAAACCCGTTGTCGTTCCAAGGAGTTTGGAGACTACATAGCCGAGAAATACAACATCTGGTGCATCCAAACTGTCGAACACTCAAACCCCCAGTTAGACGTGTGCGCCGCCGCGCCGCGCCGCGCCGATGAGATATCGGCGTGAATCGGCGTGCGGCTCCCCAAGTCAACAAGAATCAAATATACTATATTTTTTAAACGGTGATTGGTAAAGAGGTGTTATACCCATGCTCTGGTGGAAAAAGTTTATGGTTATGTTGTTTGAAGCCGATCCAGGAAGCATCGGCGTGTCGGCGTGGCAAACGGCGGCGGCGGCGGCGGCGTGAAAACCGCACGCCGATCGGCGTATCCCTTCTCAAAAAGGCTACCATCATTAAAACCAGAAAATTTCTGCAGCAGCACATAGCTAGATGTCCACTTGTTGTAATCCAATCATTAAAAAGTGTTTAACTTTGTTCATAATTGTTTTAGAAGCCCCACGCCGATGCACGCCGAGTTCACGCCGAATATTCGGCGCACACGTCTACCCCCAGTACCTCAGGAATTTCTTGTGGAGTTTCCTGCTGAGTTTCTTTTGGAAGCCTCTGAAGCACTACTTGTGGAATTCCCTTAGAGATTCCTCGTAAAGTTCCCTGAGGAATTCTTCGTGGAGTTCTCCGAAATATTTTTTACAGAATTACCTGAGAAATTCATTATGGAATACCCTGAGGAATCCCTTGTGAAGTTCACTGAGGAACTTTGTGTGGGATATTCTGAGGAGTTCCATGTAAAATCCCCAGAGGATTTTTTTGTGAAATTTCTCAAGGAATTCGTTGTGGAATTCCTGCTGAAATTCTCTCAGATTTTCATTGTAGAATTCCCTAAAGAATTTATTGTCAAATTCCCAGGGGAATTGACTGTAAAATTCCTTGTGAAATTCCCAAAGGAAGTTCTTGAAAACTTCCCTGGGGAATTGCCTGTGGGATTCACTGATAAACTCCTTGTGAAAATTTCTGAGGAATTCCTTGTGCATTTCTCTAAGGAACTCTTTTTGGAATTCCTTGAAGATCTTATTGTGCAATTGACTAATGAATGCTTTATTACATACCCTAAGAAATTGCATGTGAAATTCTGAGGAATTTGTTGTGGAATTCCCTGTAGAATTTCTTGAGGATTCTTGTGGAATTCCCTGAGCAGTTTCTTGTGAAATTTCCTGATGAATTTATTGTAAAATTCCCCGAGAAGTGAATATCCCTGAGGAAATTTTCGTATAATTCCCTGAAGAATTCCTTGTAGAATACCCTGACGAATTTCTCATGGAATGTAACGAGGAATTCCTTGTGGAATTCCCGGTGGAATTCCCTGAAGAATCCTTTGAGATATTCTCTGAAAAAAATCTTGTGAAATCTCTTGAAAAGACCTTGTTATACTATTCCTTGCGTAATTCCTTGCGAAATTCCTTGAGGAATTTGTAGTGAAAATCCATGACAAATTTCCTGAAGAATTCCGAGAAGCTCATTGTAGGATTCCCTGAGACATTTATTGAGGAATTCCTTGTGAATTCCCTGAAGGATTTCTTGGAGTTCACTAAAGAATTTCTTGTGGAATTCTCTGAAAAATTTCTTGTGGAATTCCCTGTCGAGTTTCTCATGAAATGCCACTATGAATTCCTTGTAGAATGCCATAAGAATCCCTCGGTAAAATTCGTCATTGAATGTCCTGAGGAATTTCTTGTTGAATTTCCTTAGAAAGTTCTAGAGTAAATTCCTAAGGAATTCCTTGCGGAATTACCTGAGGAGTTCTTTGTGTAATTTGCTGTGGATTTTTTATGAGATTTCCTGAGACCTTTTTTCTTTGTAGAATTGACTTCTAAAGGATTCCTTGTGAAATAACCCGAGAAGTTCTTCGTGGAATTCCCTCAGGAATTTCTTGTGGAATTCCATGAGGAATGCCTGGTGGAATCCCCTGAGAAATTCCTTGTGGAATTCTCTGAGGAATGCTTTGTGGACTTCCCTAAGGAATTACTTGTGCAATTCTCTGAAGAATTGCTTGTGGAATTCCCTAAGCAATTCCCGGTGGAATGAAGAATGTCTCATGGAATTATCTGGGGTTTTTCTTATGAAATTTCCTGAAAAGTTCCTTGTTGCGGAATTCCGTAAGGCCTTCCTTTTGGCATTTCCTAAGGAAGTCCTAGTGTAATTCCCAAAGAAATTGCCTTGTGTTCTCGAATTCTTTGTGTTGTTCCCTGTGGAATTTCCTGTTTTTTTTTTATTGACTGAATTAACCTACTACCCCGAGGAGTTCTTTGTGGAATTCCTTGATGAAGTCCTTGTGGTATTCCCCGAGATTTTTTTTTTGAATTCCCTGATGATTTTTTTGCGGTATTCCCTGAAGAATTCCTTGTGGAATTCTCTGAGGAGTTTATCATAGAATGCCACGAGGAATGCCAGGGGGAATTCTTTGAGGAATTCTCGGTGGAATTCCCGGTGGAATTCCCTGAATAATTCCTCATGGAATTCCCTGAGGTATTTCTTGTGCAATTTTCTGAGAAGTTCCTTGTTGCGGAAGTCCCCATACAATTCCTTGGGGAGTTCCCAAAAAAATCCTTGTAGAATCCCCTGAGGAATTTCTTGTTCGATTCCTTGTTGAATTCCTTGTGGAACTCCTTGTTCAATTCCTTGGCAAATTCCTTGTAGAATTCCCTGGAAATTCCTTGTGAAATTCCCTGAAGAATTCCTTGTGCAATTCCAATTGTGGAATTTCTTGTGAAATTTCCTGAGGAATTTCTTGTGAAATTCCCTGAAAAATTATTTGTGCAATTCCCTGAGGAACTCCTTGTAGAATTCCCTGAGGATTTGTCTGTGGAACTCCCCGAAAAATTCCTTGTGGAATTCCCTGAGGAGTTCCTCGTTGAATTTCCTGAGGAATTCGTTTTGGAATTCTCTGAGGAATTCTTTTTGGAATTTCCTGTATGATTCCTTGCGGAATTTCTGTCGAAATTCCTTGTAGAATTCTCTGAGGAGTTCCTCGTGGAATTTCCTGAGGAATTCCCCGTAAAATTCACTGAGGAAATTTTAAAGCAATTCCTCGTGAAATCCTTGTGGAATTTCTTTAGAAATTCTTTGTAGAATTTCCTGAGGAGTTCCTCGTTGAATTTCCTGAGGAATTCGTTTTGGAATTCTCTGAGGAATTCCTCTTGGAATTTCCTGTAAAATTCCTTGTACAATTTTTTTAGAAATTTCTTGTAGAATTCTCTGAGGAGTTCCTCGTGAAATTTCTTGAGGAATTCCTTGTGGAATCCGCTGAGGAATTCCTCGTGGAATTCCCTCAGGAATCCTTTGTAGAATTTCCTAAGGAATTCCTCGTAGAATTTCTTTAAGAACTTCTCGTTGAACTCCCTGCAAAACACCTTGCGGAAATTGATTAAGTTCATGTGGAGTGAGGAAAATTTTGTGGAATTCTCAGGGGAAGTCCTTGTTTAATTCCCTGAGGAATTCCTAGTGTAATACCCTGAGTAACCCATAAAATATAAAAAAAAATGTAAGAACATATCGTCCCCTTAACCTTTCAGTACTCGCGCCAATTTTTGTAACGCGAGCAGTCGCGCGTTGTACTTTGTACAACACCCATACATTCTGAAATATCTAAGGATCCTGATTGTTTAGAGGAGGACTGTCTTTGGCAAAGTTGTTGTAAATTTCATGGGCTACTTGATGCTGACAAAGTTGATTCGTAATACGTCCACTAGGCGGCGCTAGTGAGCAATATCATGTTATATCTTATATCTCAGGATCCTGATATCTTAGAAAGATGGTGTCTTCGGCAAAGTTGTTTGGTATGTCAACGGCTTACAGATTATTGGCCGTTTAATTGGAAATTCCACCACTAGGCGGCGCTAGTGAGCAAATAAACTTTATATTCTATGTATCTCGGGATCCTGATTACTTAGAAAGATGGTGTCTTTGACAAAGTTGTTTGGTAGGTCAAGGACTTACGGATGATTTGCAGTTTAATTTGAAATTTCACCACTAGGCGGCGCTAGTGAGCAATATCATGTTATATCTTATATCTCAGGATCCTGATATCTTAGAAAGATGGTGTCTTCGGCAAAGTTGTTTGGTATGTCAACGGCTTACAGATTATTGGCCGTTTAATTGGAAATTCCACCACTAGGCGGCGCTAGTGAGCAAATAAACTTTATATTCTATGTATCTCGGGATCCTGATTACTTAGAAAGATGGTGTCTTTGACAAAGTTGTTTGGTAGGTCAAGGACTTACGGATGATTTGCAGTTTAATTTGAAATTTCACCACTAGGCGGCGCTAGTGAGCAATTTCATGTTATACCTTATATCTCAGGATCCTGATGTCTTAGAAAGATGGTGTCTTCGGCAAAGTTGTTTGGTAGGTAAACGGCTTACAGATTATTGGCCATTTAATTGGAAATTCCACCACTAGGCGGCGCTAGTGAGCAAATAAACTTTGTATCCTATGTATCTCGGGAACCTGATAACTTAGAAAGATGGTGTCTTTGACAAAGTTGTTTGGTAGGTCAAGTACTTGCGGATGATTCGCAGTTTAATTTGAAATTTCATCACTTGGCGGCGCTAGTGAGCACGTAAACATTATACAGGGTGTTAGGTTCCTGAGTGCAAACTTTTTAAAGGCTGATAGAGGACCATAAATGGTGAAAAAAATTGTTCTACGCATATGGTCAAATCTCAACCGTTACGTAGTTATTGAACTCCCCATGTTTTTGACTCTTATTTCCTTAACTGGCTATAACTTTTAAATGGTCAAACTTATCGTAGTTTTTTTACCCTTATTCGAAAGATTATTGAATTTTCTATCAAATGGCATCTTTGAATCGATTGGTTTAGCTAAAGGCAGCCAATTAAACGCCCCATAATAAATTCAAAAGTTTCCATAAATAATTCGAAAATTGCCAATAAATAAATAGGGGTGGAAGCAATAATAAACTATAAAAGTTCCATAAACAAATCAAAAAGTGCATGAATAAATCAAAACTTCCCATAAATAATTGATTTTCGAGCAATAAAAAATGCCACAATTTCCACAAATAAATCAACAATTGCAATAAAAAACTATATTTTTTCCAACAAAAAATTTCGAACATACTACATCACAGAACTATTATGCTAGAAAGACTGAAACTATGTGTGCAATTTAGCAGACAATCGCTTGCTGTCCGAACTCGCTAACGCTCGTCGGACTTTAAAAAGGGATAACATCTCTGTTCGCATTCTACCGGGCAAATTCTTGGATCTGTGGATTGCTTAGATCCGAATCGACGCAGTTACGGCGCGTCGGATTTCGGAAACTTCGGCGGCCTTCTGCCGCCTCAGTTCCTTAATCCTCTATGCGGCTTCGCCGCATGGCTCGGCCGAAACTTTTACTTTACACATTGTTTCGTATATGTTGCTAAATTTTCAATTGCTTTTTTGATGTTTTTCAATTGGGAATTTTTGAATTATTTATGGAAAAATCAGATTTATTTATGGAAAATTTAAACTTTTCTGGTGGAAAAAATGTAGTTATTTATTGAAATTTTTGAAATATTTGTGGAAATTCCGACATTTTTTATTGCTCGAAAATCAATTATTTATGGGAAATTTTGATTTATTTATGCACTTTTTGATTTGTTTATGGAAATTTTATAGTTTATTATTGCTCCCACCCTTACTTCTTTATTGGCAATTTCTGATTTTGGTATGGAATATGATGAATTTTCTATGAGTCGTTTATATTTTAGCCTTAGCTAAATAACTAAGTTTTCTAGAGCAAAATAGCTAAAAATAGTGTGTTTTAATTTGTTTATGTCAATTATCTTTGAAACATGCGTAATGAATTAAAATTCTTTCTTTGGCAAAGTTGTGGCCCCTGTTCCACTCTACAGTTCGTTCTTTGACGCCAAACTTCTAACTCTTATCGTTTTCTTGCTATTTTGATTTAAATGTACGACACAGTGCGCAAAAAAGTGCTTACCATGACGATTGCAAATTTTTTATCTGAAATGCGACGTTAAAATCAAAACTGCAAGAAAACGATAAGAGATAGAAGTTTGATGTCAAAGAACGAATTGTAGAGTGGAACAGGGGCCACAACTTTGCCAAAGAAAGAATTTGAAATTATTTCGCATTTTTCAAAGATAATTGACAAAAACAAATTAAAACACACTACTTTTGAGCGATTTGCTCTAGAAAACTAAGTTATTTAACTAAACCAATCGGTTCAAAGATGCCATTTGATAGAAAATTCAATAATCTTTCGAATAAGAGAAAAAAACTGCGATAAGTTTGACCATTTTAAAGTTATAGCCAGTTAAGGCAATAAGAGTCAAAAACATGGGGAGTTCAATAACTACGTAACGGTTGAGATTTGACCATATGCGTAGAACAATTTTTTTCACCATTTATGGTCCTCTATCAGCCTTTAAAAAGTTTGCACTCAGGAACCTAACACCCTGTATATTATGTATCTCTGGACCCTTATTACTTAGAAAGATAGTGTCTTCGATAAAGATGTTTGGTATATCAAGGGCTTATAGATGAGTGATAGTTGCGCTAGTGAGCATGTAAATTTTTAATCTCATGTAGCTCAGGATCCCGATTAAAAAGGCGCGGGACACCGTCTTCAGCCAGAGGCTGTACAGACTGAACTGAATTCAACACTAGACCATGGACACGACATACATTACATGCACCAGTGGATAGATAGCATGGTGCGGTTACACGCTTGGTAACGCTAACCGAACGGCCATGAAGCTCCACTTTACTCAGAAAGATGGTGTCTTCGGCAAAGTTGTTTGGTAGATCAAAGACCAAATAGAGGAAAAGTTACCTCTCGTGCCGACCTTCTAAAAGATCGAAAACTTACAGATAGTTGTCCGTTTGAATAGTAATTTCACCACTAGATGACGCTAGTGAACATAAAAAATATATACGCAATAGTTCTCAGGATCCTGGTTACTAGAGGAGAGATGGTGGTTTCGGAAAAGTTGTCAAATAGGTTAAGTGCATTTGGTTGATGGGTCGTTGAAATCAATATTTCGCCAATGAGTATGCAAATTTATATCTTACTAGCTGGCCCGGCAAACCTTGTCTTGCCGTCTTGTGGAGGTTTGACAACTGTTAAGCTCAAAATAGCACCGCACTCTAGACTGGTTTCATTTAGATCGTGTTGATTTCCTTCCCAGCTCATGAAAAATCTGTAACATGTATTTTTTTTACTTTTCCAGTTTATTTTCGTCATTTTTAATACTTATAAACACAGCCACCATGCATACGAATCGAACCATGCAAGAGTCATGCTGATCGGTTCACCCGTTCGTGAGTTTTGTTGCCTCAAAGAAACTTTGAATTCATTTTTATAGATATCTTATATATCTCCGAGTCTGATTACCTGGGAAGTTGATATATTTGGCAAGGTTGGTTGGTAGATCAAGGGCTTTCAGTTGATTGACCTTTTGATTCATGCTTCTGCCACCAGAAGACGCTAGTTGTAAATTGGCAAAAGCATGAACGTGTTCGTCTAGAAAAAAAAATCAACGAGCTGTAAATTTTTATACTTCCGAAAGTTTTCAAAATTTGAAAATTGCACAACTAGTTGATTATAATTTGTTCAAATTTGCACTTGATTGATTAATTTAACATGAAGTTAAAGCGCTTAGTAAAATATTCAATATCTGACCATCGTATTTCAGTATACTCCCATCTTAAGGTTGTCAATGTCACGGGATAAGTACATCCATCCTTTATCCATCAAACAACAATGTCGAAGACATCATCTTTCTAAGTAATCAGGATCTTGAGATATATTAGGAATAAAATGGGAATGCTCACTAGTGCCACCTGGATGTGAAATTGCACGTCATATTTGTCTTCATCAGTTAGTATTTGATCTACTAAACAACTTTTCAGAAGACACCATGTTTCTAAGTAATCAGGGTCCTGAGACACATGAGTTATAAAGTTTGAATAACCACTAGCGCCACCTAGATGTGGAGTTTCAAATCATACGGCTCTTCATCAGTTAGTGTTCGATCTACTAAACAACTTAGCTGAAGACATCATCTTTCTAAGTGATCAGGATCCTGAGTTATATGGGATACAAAAATTACATGCTCACTAGCGCCGCCTATCGGTTGAAATCTGAATTTCTCAGATCACCTCGCGAAGGCCCTTGATATGCCAAGTAACTTTGCCGAAGACACCATATTTCTAGATCATTTAGATTTTGAAATACACTAATTCACATTCAGCTGTCTATCTTATCTTAAATATAGTACGTACTTCATATTGCGATTTTCAATTTTCCGCATTATAAGGAGTTATACTGTTTTCAAAAAAGGTCTTATAATATTCCAAATAAGATTCCTGTAGAATACATTTGGGGTTGACATCGATAGAAATAAAGGTTTCAAAGTAATAGTCGATAATTCTCATGTGTTGTACAAAGTACAACAGCGCGATTAACGGAAGGTTAATGCTAGAACTAGGTAACTCGAAATTTGACGTTTTTGAGTTGAATATACCATTATATCCAGCTTTTTGAGCTCTACAATATATCCAAAGACCAATGAAATACGATTATAAAAGACAAAAATATTCACTAGTTTCAAAACTAGGTATCTCAGTGTAGAATACAAGAACTGGGTGCTATAACTAGGTAACTGGGAAAACCATATCTATTTCCAACCGCACAGGTTAAGAACTATCGGCTGCTAGGACATGGAAATGTTACTTGCCATTCTTTCGTTAGTAGATTGAAAATCTACTACTGTTTTTGATTTTAGGCCTTAAAACCTAAAAAAAATACTTGTATTGATATAGCTAAAAACTGTGACTGTTCGTAGACGATTATTTACGAACATTTTGAGGTGTCATGTGGTGACATAGCAGGCATCCTAGCAAAATCAGTAATTACACGTTAATTTCAATATGTGAATCCTTTTAAATTTGCATAATGCAACAAGAAAACTGAAAAGAATGATATCTATAGTGGTAAAAACTAGGTATCTCAGAACATCTCCTCCATTGCTTATGTTGCGTTTTGAGTGCTATAACTAGGTAACTCGACATTTTTTTGACCATTTATTGTTTTTATCAAAGGTTTAAACCAAAATAGTTCAAAACTTTTTCTTTTAGCAGAAAGAATAGAAGCTGAATAAGCAATCAATGCTTAAAAATAATCATTTTAAAGGCTCCATGCCTTTGGAACAACTGCATGAAAAATTGTAAAATTTTCAAAGTCGTTTTTCTCGAAACTATGATTTTCGAGTTACCTAGTTCTAGCATTAAGGGGACGATATCCCAAAAACTAGCTTATCCCTAAAGTTATTTTTATATGTGTTAGATGCATATCATGGAAATTGAATGATTTCGACCTATATGATTGCCAAAGCTTTCCGAACATTGTAAGAATCTGACGTTGACTAAAACAGTGTACTACTTCATAAGTAACGCTTTGAGCTAGTGCATGAACAAGACACTGATGACCATCCAGACAACACGTTTAATTTGTTTATCATGTACCCTGCCCAGAAACACACAACCATTAGGCTGTGGGTAAATCAAATTACTGGCCATAATGATGACCATCGCAATTTACGAAGTGTTAGATTGTTTGAGGAGCACTGCGCAAAAGCAATCGCTGTTCGTACGATTTGATCACAGCAAGACAATCCAAACAAAATCCGCCGAGTCGAGCTGAGTGTGTGCGCTGTTGTGCAGCCACTCGACATCCAAATAAAGCGTCGTCTCCAGCAGTCTGGTCGCCGTCGTCGTAGGTCGACTGGGACTGGACCAGCTCAACTGACCAAAATGCGTCACTCTATAAATTACTTACAGAGAGCAATTGACGACGGCTGCTGTGCGGTGGTGTGGTGCCGGCTTTAGCGACTGACTTCAGATTCCGATTCAGCGTCGCGTCGTCATATGTTCGCTACTGTGCCGGACCAGAACCAGCGCGGCCCATTGGATTATATCTACCTATACCTAATACGGGGCAACGGGCTAGGTGATTTGATTAACCTTGAACGCAAAACAAGTGGTTGTATATGATGATGATGTGTTCTGTGTGTATAGCTTGGAAGGAAAAGAACGAAGACGATGCCAGCAAAACTTTATCGCTTCCACTTGGATCGTATCGAAAAGTCTGGCACGCATCGCGACGGTATTGATCATCTCAGTGCGAGACAAGTAGCGCCCGCCAAAGATTGATCCACCTAAAAGCGCGTTGGTTCCTCGATTTATTGGCGAGCCTTATGCGGAGGGAGAAACCACGGCACGCCGTTAGGAGGTGAAGGCAAACCGGCTGATGCAAATATATGACTCCGCGATGATGATGCTTCGATGAGTGACCTAAAGATGCAAGTGAAGAGGCTCTCGTTGAAACAGACAAAAATGTGAGAGGTGGTCCACCAGTGCAGTCAGTGGCGGCGTGCACGCTACCATTTGTATCCGGTCGACCGACTGTCTGTCGCTCGCTCCGCTGCCACTATACCAGCGCACACCACTCCGCGGCGTACCAAGTGAGGTGCGCGCTAAATACCGAAATTGACTTGACGGCGAAGGGGCAATTGCAGCATGCATGGCATCAAATCAACGCTACGAACGAACGGTTCAAGTGCAGGAAGTCGCGGAGATGCTAGAACACGATTGGACAATTATTGACAGTGGTAATTAGGGGAAGGTTTCGATTGTGCTGTGGAAACAAAGCCGCTTCGGTGTTTCGGCTAATGTAGTTAAATTGAAATACGGCAGCCTAATGCAATGGGAGAATGAAAACTGGAAGTGAAACCAGTAGGTAAGGGAAAGGGAAGCTCATGTGACCTTAACGTAAACCATCAAAATGATTTTTTTTGCCAACAGTAACACTGGGCTGAGAGACGTATAGATGCTTTTTTTTGTGAAATGAATCAAAACTAAAAAAAACTAGTATACCGGTGAAAACACTAATGAACCTTTATGTGCCTTTATCCAACCAACAAAAATGATGGTCATAACTTTTTTGTTTTTCTTCGGAATATGATGAAGTTTTCACTGCCAGTTGACGCATAACTGTGTCATGTGCAAAAACATACAATCGAAAAAATCCCGTGCAACGTAAAAACGTGAATTGTTTCAACTATGAGCACTATTAAGTGCCGTATCGTGCTCTAATGTTGTTTCAGAACGGTTTTAAAGTTTTATATAATTTCTCATGAAGTATAACGCTTAGGCTCCGTCCACAAGTTACGTAACGCGCTAGAGGAAGGGGGTGTAGTATGGCCGAGCGTTACGGTCTACACAAAAATTTTAGAGTTGGATGCTGCCTATGTATCCACCGGCAGTTCAAAACTTCCAGAAAACATAAGTGCCTGGTCCACATAGTTCCGGACAGGGGTGTCATCAAGGTTACTCCTCCAAGTTACTCACTCACTCCTAATTGGTGATCCAAAGCCTTAACCACTAGGCTAACTCTATTTATTTATTTTTTATTTTTGCAATTCCATACATATAAGAAAATAGTTTTTCAATGAATTTATTTTCTTCAAAGTTTTCTAAAGATATCTGCAGGAATTTATTTCAGAAAGTCTTTTACAGAAGTTTTTTTTCCTTAAGAAATTCATTTTAAATTTCTTTTAGAATTGCCTCTAGAGCAGTGATTCCCAAAGTGGGCGAAAACGACATCGAAGGGGGCGAAATTTTTAAAGTTAGAAATTAGGGGGCGAAAAATCCAACAAAGGGGGCGATTTTCCGAAAACCATTTCAATCAGAATGATTTTGGGTATTTTTTGACAGTTTCGGTCTCTTTGTCAAGAGGAGTTTTTGTCATTGTCTGTCTGAAAGTTTTTCGAACAAATCAGCTCAATTGGAAAAGTTTCTATATCAATTTGGGATTTAAAAAGACAATTCACACCGTCTTCAGCCAGAGGCTGCACAGACTGAACACATTACTTACACTAGACAACGGACAACACACAGAACACCCAGTGGCCCAGTGATGAATTTTTCGTTTGACGAAAAGTTTCCACCGACTGGAGCGGGAATCGAACCCACACTCCGAGGCTTACGATACGCCTAGACGACTGCCGCCGCTAACCGCACGGCCACGAAGCCCCCAAACAGGCTTATTATACCTTACCCAACAATATAATAAGTTCCCCTTGAACGGGTTGTAATTATTTTCAGAAGATTCATTTTGAAAACCTAATCTCAACTCAAGTGCAACTATTTCAGAGAATTTGATCATGTGCTTTGCTTGAGCCATCAGCCATTTAGTGAAAGCAGATCTCTTTTAAAACAACAGTTTTCGTTTTTTTTAACAGCGATACCTATATTTTTTAGTTGTGAATAATTTAAACTGCCAACTATCAAATAACATCTAATTTAATACAATAAATCTACTTAATGCACTTAATACTCGAAAACATGTTTGAAATTTTAACATTTTTGTAGCACATTTGTTGTTACCTGCTATTTTAAAAAATGAAGTAATTACAGAAATTATACTCGTTGATTATCGCAAGTTTACAACAATATAATTTGATACATTCTTCATGTTTAAATAAATACGAAACTTGTGTGTCCTTGATTTGTCTCAGGCGTTTTTTAGAGCATTCATATATTCCAAGTTATAGGAAAGCTCTGAAAGTATTTTGATTTTACCAGAGTTTTTCAATTGTATTTTGAGATTTTCTGATAGAATTTTAAACAAAATATGGGATTTTAAGATTGTATTTAAGATCCTCATGCCTTTTTCTTTCTTTGATTTTACAAATATCCCGTTATTCGAAGTTTATATTCAAGATGACATTTTACGCCTACTTATTTAGTAAAATTGCTGAAATTTTGAACTCTACTTCAAAGTATTTTTGTTTTATTATTTGGCATATTAATTACGGAATTATCTAATTTACGGTGAAATTTCAATCTTCGTCGAACTTTTGGAGTTTCTTTGAGAAAACCAAGACGACTTATGAAGCTGAATCCTGAAACCCTAAAACCCTTCGTCCTTCTTCGATATTTGGAAATAATTTTTATTTAGAAGTAACATTTCCTTGAAATTCTAGCAAAAAATATGATTCTGTAATAATAGTCATGATTTTATTTAATAAATTGAGGAGCCCTCTTCTTCCGATTTCAAGCTTTCAAGAACTGTCTTAAGGTTATTTGTATGGTGATTAGAAAAAAACAATAAATCAGAGAAAATTGGGTTGATTTTGGAACTTCATAAATTTTGTATATCATGAAAAATTGGTGAAAAACTTTGAACCTCATTTACTTGAAAGTGGGTTTTTGTCACTTACATCCCATTGCTTCTAACTCCCTTAATTTAAAGCTTAAAATTAAATGAAAATGTAATATTTTTGCGCACGTCAAAACATACAGGAATTCGATCTGAAAATCCACCAAAGTTCCAGAAACTCCTTCAGTGGTCTCTTCAAAAATACTTCTTCAACGCATTCTTTATATCTGCCTATCCGAATTTCCAAATCCACTGAAATCAAATCGATTTAAAACTTCTCAATAGATTTTTCAAATTTCTGAGTTCCAAAATGTGTTCAGTCTCATGTACCAGCTTTTAAGATCTATATAATTATGTAGATTTCTGAGATGTTCTTTGAACAAACATTTTTTTTTTCAACCTCAAGAAAAAAAATATAAATATTAGGGAATGTAATCTATACGAATGAAGTTGTTCAGGAAGGTCATTCTTCAAGTTTTCTTCTATAGATGCTAGATTACGACTAGAATATAGCGGGCATACCACAGGGTTTTTAATTGACCAGATATATGGCGACAAACATATCTAAAGGTTCAATATGCAAAAGAGAGGCTCTCTTTTTTCCAATTCTCTTTAAATTATTATGATGTCACAGTGGACATTTTGACAATTTGTGATGTGCAGATCGAAAAAGGATTGTTTTATCTTCCTTCCGACGCAAGAAGTAAATAAACATTTATAAATACAAGCACATTATAATCGAAAAAGAGGAGACTTAAAGAGAGCCTCTCATCTGCACTTAGGACCTTTAGAAATGTTTCGCCAGAATAGCAAAAGTCGTCGAAATTTAGAATGTCGGTAACGTCACTTTGCAAAATTACGGCAGTATATAAAAAAAACGCAATACAAAGTTACAAAACCAAAAATAGTTATAATTTGCACAAAAAAGAATAAAATTTTACATTTTTTGGTGACATCACGGCCCCCCTGGACTGGCTTCACGGCCCGGTTGAGAACCCTTGATTTAAGCCGTATTCTTGATGATGTCATTTCTTCTACGGTTAAGTCTATTAATTCATCCGCATTTTTTAAGGATTTTATTCACAAGAATTTCGTCAGAAACACTTGTAGGAACATCTCAAGATTTTTTAGCGATCTTTACAGAAGCTAATCTATGCGTTTCTCTAGGAATTTCTCTTTAGAAAATCGTACGCAGATTTCTTCAGAAATACTTTCAGAAAACCTTCCTTAACTTTTATTAAAAGATTTCTTCATGAATTTTCCTAAAAATTCTTCAATATGTATTCTTGGAATTTCACTAACGGTTTCTCGTTAAGCTTCATCATGAAGTTTTATGGACATTCCTCCTGGGATTCCTTCAAGAATTTCCCTAGGATTTCTTCAGATATTTATCCAGAATTCCAAATAAAAGTAATTCCTCAGGTATAACCGAGGTTTCTTTAGAATGTTCCTAGGTTTTTTTTTCTTAGAAATTCCCGTTCGTTCTCGTTCCAAGCTATTTACAGAGACTTTTTCAGAAGTTTAGTAATTTCTTCATACTTTTTCAAAAGTTCTTGCAGATTTCTTTTTTCGGAAATATCTTCAACATTTGTTTTGCAAATCCTTCCAAGGATTTTTTCAAGAAACTGCTCCTGCGCTTCCGTCTGAAATATCTCTGGAATTCCATCAGGTGTTCCTGCAAGAACTGTTTGAGATATTACTCCAGGGTTTTTTCTAGACATTTTCCAAAATTTCCCAAAAAAATGTTAAAAACAATACATGAAAGAATCCCAAAGCTATAATTCTGGAGATTCCCATAAACAGTTCTTAAAAAAATTCTGGAGAGATTCTTGGACAAAAAACTCATAAAAAATGTAGATGTTAGCTCTGAATGAACTTTTGGCTTTGGGAGAATGTCTGAGAGAATAGAACCTACAGTAATTTTTCATCTTACCTTCTAAATTTCAAGAAAAAAAATAGCTTGCGAAATTGCTGAAGAGATTCCCAAGTAGGTAAAATACACAAATATTATTAAAGTATTACCAGGAGAAACAAAAAAAATCCTGCAGGAATTCTTCAGAAAATCACTGCAGAATTTTCGGAAAAAAAAACTGTTGAAGGAATTTTCGGAAGAATACTAAAAAAACTGGAAACCCCTCTGCAAATATTCATTGTAGCATTTCTTGATAGTTTTTGCTCTTATTTCTACAGGAATTGCTGAGACAATTTTTGGAGAAATTGTTGAAGCATTATCGAAAAAAAAAACTATGGAATAATCCGTGAAGATAAAAATAAATCCCAAGCAATCCCTGCTAGAGGAACACCTGGAGGAACTTCTGAAAAAAATTTGAGAATTATTTTAAGAATTCATACAAAAAACTCTCAAAGAATTGCATCGTTCGAAGAAATCTTCGAAGATATTCCTAGAAGAAGCGCTTTGAAAATTTCTAGAAGAACACTGGAAAAATTCCAGAAAAAAAAACTTGTGGGAAATTCTGATGATATTTCGGAAACTTTTAAAGCAATCCCTAAAGTAATTTCCAAAAGTCCAAAAGAATCATTGGAGGAACTCTAGCAGGATTTTTTTTTCTGGGAAACCAGTGAAATAGTTTCAGAATGAATCTTTTGAGAAATTTCTTCGAAAACTCCTGTAGGATTTCCTTAAAGAATTTCTGGAGGGATTCATGGACAAATTTCCAAGGACATGGGAGAGAATACATTCTAGTATTCATTCTACTTTTTGTGATTATTTGATAAACCCTGGAAGAGTTCCTAAAGGAATCTTCGGCGGTATCCCTGGAGATCGTCCAGGAGAAAATTATGAAGAAGTACATGGGAAGGAATGCTAAAATCTAAAAAAAAATCTTAGGGTAATCTTTAGAGGACTTCTTACTTACTGAATGCTCCTTTCACGATAATAAGGAAAAATTTCGTGATAAGGAACCAAACCCTCGAGCGATCACGCTGTTGTATTTTGTACCACATGTTGAAAAAGTCTCGCTTTTTGTAATCAGCATTAACGTGGTGCTGGTGGTGTTGGAAAACCGCCCAAGTTACGCAAGGTTAAAAACTATTTCATAGTTTCCATGGAGGTGTTTTCCTGGAATAACTCTTAATTAGGCGCAATATTGATGTTGCGTCCATGAGGGCGAAACAGTATAGGGGCGCTGAAATTTGGAAACCTTGAGTAGCTAGCTTTGATTTTGCCATGATAGTACTGGTTCCAGAGTTATTCCGGCTTGTCTTGGAGTACCAAAATTGGCCATGTACTGTGCACAACGTACGCCTCACGATCCCGATGAAATAAAAAATAGTGAATTCAGCCTTCCAGATTTTCGGTAGCTGGGCTAGCAGTAGAGAATGATGTAAGTTTCCAATATCTCAGTAGCCAAACGTCGGCGATGCGGCACCAAGATCGACATAAAGGCGGTGGCTGCTGTTACGAGTTTAACCCGTTTGACTCCAGGTAAAAAATAGAAGTTCAATAAATCACCAACAGACCATTTCTTAACAGAATTTAACCAAATTTAGAACAAAACTCGCACAACACTATAGTTTTGGAAATATACGGGATCAACATTTTCTTGGACTTCTGGACGGAGTAAGGCCGGTGGGTTACTGGATCAAATCGGGCAAAAAAAAGGCCAAGTACGATTTGCGCCCCCATAACTTTCTTCTTAACAAAGTATTTCAATGAGAGTTTGCACATTCCGTTGCCTAATGATAGTTGATGTTGCTACAGGTTCGAATTTGAGATTCTTCGATAGCTTTCTTTTGAGTTCTTGATATATTCAACATTTCTGAACCATCCAAGTCTACATTTGCGTTTATTGTTTTCAAATGAAATTAAACAAGAGATATTATTCCCTTATTGACCCTAAAGGTAATCGAGGACATCTGTAGAACATGTGTTGTCCTTGTAGTACTGTTAATATTTCCTGAATATGTATTTCGATGGATTGTCTGAATCCGTTCTTACATAACTTTTACACTCGAAATAATCACCAAGGATTATTTTCAATTATTTATATCGCTCTTATTTGCGCCAATACTTGAACATCTGTGTAATGTTTGTGATATCAATGAACTGTAAAAATTTTGGACGATCTGATTGAAGTCATGCCTTGACTACAGAGAACCGTAGATGGACTACAATTAGACCTATTTTCATGCGGAAAACAACGATTTGCTCGAGAAACCAATACTACATCGCAAAGGAGTAAGCAAAAGCCTCGATTAGATTCCTGGGTACCCGGGATGGCCTGGCTGAAGTCAGGCCTTGAGTTCATTGAGCTGTGGATAAACTGTAATCACATATTTTACCTATATGGAACCTCTGTGCACTACATAAACTCATATTTTAGCATGTGTCAATTAAAAGGTCTCGCACAATTATTCCTAGGAAAATGTGATTTCCTAAGCGAAGCCATGTCTTGACTTCAGAGAACCACAGATGGGCAACAATGAGAGTTATTTGCACGCAGAAAACAATGGTTAGCTCCAGAAACCAATACTACATCGAACAGCAGTAAGTTAATTCCTCAACTAGATTCCTGAGTACCCCGGATGGCCTGGCAAAAGTCAGGCCTTCACAGATTCTTTGATGGTTCAGAAATATTGAATATCTCAAGAACTAAAAAAAAAGCTATCGGAAAATCTCAAATTCTAACCTGTAGCAACATCAACTATCATTAGGCAACGGAATGTGCCAACTCCCATTGAAATACTTTGTTAGGAAGAAAGTTATGGGGGTGTAAATCGTACTAGGCCTTTTTTGCCCGACTTGACCCAGTAACCCACCGGCCTTATTCCGTCCAGAAGTCCAAGAAAATTTTGATCCCGTGTATTTCCAAACTATAGTGTTGTGCGAGTTTGTGTTCAAAATTTAGTTAAATTCTGTTAAGAAATGGGCTGTTGACGTTTTATTGAACTTTTATTATTTACCTGGGGTCAAACGGGTTGAGAAATGTGTGAAAATTCAGTCAGATTAGTCAACGCACCAAGATCCGAATTTTAAACTCAAAGCTTGTGCTGCTTGACGCCAGTGAAACCTGATGTTTATCAGTGAAGAACATTCAAGGGTTGCAGGCAGTGCTGAGGATGTCATTTCGACATAATCTGAATTCAACCACCCACGGCTCATTTTAAAAGCTGAACCTGAAAATATGATATATAAAAAACTTGTGCGGCTACACCAGTCCTACAAGAATGTTACGGAAAAACAACTTTATCTCCAATCTTTAAGGTAAATGTCATCGACTACATTCGAAACACGCCAAGGGGCTGTCCATAAACCACGTGGTCATTTTTTTGGGACTTTTCAACCCCCCCCCCCCCCCCCGCGTGGTCATTAGTCCATACAAAAATTTTTATTTGTCCATACAAAATGGTCATTGGCCGAACCCCCCCCAATGACCACGTGGTTTATGGACAGCCCCCAATTGATGTTCATCATGAATATCAATTGGCATTTTTCGAAGATAGTCGATGTCATTGACCCTCAATATCAAAATGAGAGTGATTTTTCCGTGGCTTTCTTGTAGAACTGTCGCAAAAGCTTTTCATATAGCATATTTTCAGGTTCAGCTTCTTAAATGATCCGTAGGTGATTGAATCTTGAAATGAAATTTTCAACACTGGCTGTGTGTCTATGTCACATACATGATAGTGGGAGCAGTGACGCCTGTAACAGAAAAGTACAAGAATCCCTTGATGAGTAGAAATACCTAGAGGAGTTCCTTCTGGATAAATGCTTGGAGGAATTCCAGTAGGAATCGCTGGGGTAAAATAAGGAGAAAAAGGGACCCCCACAGAAACCCACCCTTTCAAGAGGTTCCTCTGTTCTGCAGGATTTTCTGAAGGATTTCCCGGAAGAATCCCTGGATAAACAGTATAAAAAGTTTGAGATAAATCTTTGATGGAATTCTCAGAGAAATCTATCGAGGAATCCCCAGGGAAATATCTGAAAAAAATAGAGGAAACCCTGGGTAAATCTCTGGTGGAATTTGGAGAACTGAATAATCATGTTTAACACCTTTGCTTATAATTAATTATTATAATGGGTTATACAATTTGTTTTAAATGGGTTTCGTTTTCCTATATCCAGGGTATTCCATATTTGCTAGGACTGTAAAACCCTTCTTCTTAAAAATTTGCAAGAAAGTCCACACCGCTTTTCGTGTGAATAGCTCCGTTTATTTTCGCCAACCAACTGTCCGGTCCTTGACCCGAAATCTTCCCAACCAACGTTCCCATCATCAGTTCGAATGAGATGTCCCGCGAACATCTACCCCCTGCTGCTGCTACTATCCTCCACCTCCCACCACTTGATAATAATATTATAAACAAGAACGCACGCGATGAACCGCAAAATCGGACCCCAGCACGGACCGGTTCCGACCGCTGATCGGTGCTACGGTGCGGTGGTCATCTCATCCCCCGTGTCCGACTGTGTGTATCACACATTTGTGTACGGACGGACATTTTTTGTTTGTTTTGTTCTGGTCCACGTCGAAGAGGAGGACCGCCTTCGTTGGCGAGCGACCGAGCTTATGGACGGACGCAGGTAAGGTGGACAATACTCACAGAAAGGTCTTTGAACTAATATCATTCTTTCTGCCGCAGCAATTCCGTTGAAGACCGGTGGAACCAGTTGGATGTGCTCCCCTGCTCGGCAGCTGGCGTTGTGTGACTTTGGGGTGATTGGTCCTTTCTATCTGTTCTGTTCGGGACTGGTGGGGCTGGATGAGCTGGAGCTGCTGGAGGGTGTGTGTGCTATTTGGAGATGAAGCAGGTTTAATTGAATCACGTTTCAAATATTGGAACTGGATTTATCCGGGCAGATTAAACATTGGTACAAAAAATTGAGGGAACCTTTTAAGATGTTTTTCGATCTTCAAAGCTAAAGAATTTCAGTCATAAATTTAATGGCAAGTTAAAATACAAGACAAACATCATTGGCAATAATGTCTGACTGCATTCAAAAAACTTTGACGTGATCCTTCCGCCGTCAGACACTTAGTTTTGCTCAAAACGTTCACTAATGTGCAGGTGAGTAATTTACTTAATATTAATCATTCGTACTATACCTAGACTTACGCAGAGAACTAGTACTCCATTACTACACATCTGTGTATCGCCCACCAACTATATGATATAGGATTTATAGCACAGTTCAAAATTATAACGGTCAAAAAGCACCCCAGCCTCTAAAGTACCTACCTGCTCAAGGAAACAACCAACCAGCGTGAATAGTGCGGAGTTGGAAACTCCCACCGCCAAATAAGCTTTAGTGCTCTCAATTTCGTATTCAAAATTATGCTAATAAAAGCATAACGCACCGTCAAATTGGCACATGAATATAAGCATACACAACAGCCCACTGAACGTTCGTGTGCCTCTTAGGATTTAGATTGGCGCAGGTTTCAGCTTTCAGATTTAATGGAAATCGAAATGGTCGAAATGGGGCCAACGTGGCGATAGCGTTCGGCAGAATGGTTCTGAAAGGTGGCCAATAAATTTTGGGGAAAGTGATTAAATTATACTGGTTTTCTTCGTTCGTTTCTGTTTTTTTTTTTTTGAAGCATCGGAAACTTACTAAATTAATAAAGTTTGTTTTTTTCAGTGAACTCACCCAGTAGCATGAGACATGCTTGTATGAAAAAATAAATCCTTCTTCCAGTCGACTTTTTGGATTGATTCCATTTAGGTCCCATATGAACTGTGCATACTTTTGTATAAGGACAACCTTCTATAACGCAATGAAATTATGAAAAACTGAAATTCATGATATATTTAGATCGTGTACTGTAAGCAGCCGAGATACATGGCTCCAAACTTGAGATTTTTTTTTAAACAAGATCAAACTCCGGAGTTATATTTTTAACATTTTATATCTGTATAAACGAGATTTTTTGCTCTAGACTAGTTTATCAAGGAATTAAGTAACAAATTTTGAAAACGACGTAGATTCAATGCTACACCATTGCACAGTGGTCCACGAAACAGATTTACGAGGAAAGATGCATTAAACTCCCTCAAATGAATTTTTAGACAAATATGGTCTTCTACAAAGTTGTCCCTAATAATAAGGCCCTCTTTCCAATGTGCATGAAAATTAGGGTGGTCCATATTTTCAAAGAAATTGGTAACAAAACTTTTTTATTTGCAATTTTTCGGGAAAATTGTAGATCTATCAATTTTGAGCAAGTTTGCTGAAGACACTTTTTATGTAGCTTTAAAATTACCTGATCTAGATGTATTTTTCTGAATAAGCTTAGGGTGGTTCAAAAAAAATCGGTTTTCTGGCGTTAACTTTTTCTGTTTCGATTTTTCATCAAAGTCGCCCAAGAAACACTTGTGGAGCATTTGAAGACGCGTCGTTTCGTGCGCTGAGATGGTCGTTATCTCTTTTGGTTCAAAAGTAACAGGCGTTTTTCTTTAAAAAAAAAATCATAGTTTTTTTTTTTAAATAGGTGTTATGACAGGTTGGGGCAAACATAAAAAATATCTTTTGCCCGCATTCAAAAGAAGAAATGTTGTTATAAAACATATCAAAAAATTAGAGGGGTATTATTTTTGTAACTCAAGTGAAAAATACTTGAAAAGTGCCTATTTTTTCTTTAAAGTCAACAATATCTTTTGAACGGAATGACGTTGCAACATTCTCAGTGCACGAAAATGCGCGTTTTTGGAAGCTTTAAAAGTGGTTCTTAGACGACTTTGACGAGAAATTTGAAACAAAAAAGACCATCTTAGCGCACGAAACGACGCGTCTTCAAATGCTCTATTAGTGTTTCTTGAGCGACTTTGATGAAAAATCGAAACAGAAAAAGTTAACGCCAGAAAACCGGTTTTTCTTGAACCACCCTAAGCTTATTCAGAAAAATATCTCTAGATCGGACAATTTTAAAGCTGCATAAAAAGTGTCTTCAGCAAACATGCTCAAAATTGATAGATCTACAACTTTTCCGAAGAATGTATATACATAGTTATTCTTGTAAATAAAAAAGTTTGATTTCTAATTTCTTTGAAGATATGGATCACCCTAATTTTCATGTATATTGAAAAGACGGCCTTTTTTTAGGAACAACTTTATTGTGGAAGACCATATTAATCTAGAAAATCATTTAAAGGCGCTGAATGCATCTTTCCTCGTAAATCTGTTTCGTCGACCATTGCTCGAGCAGATGAGAATATCAAAATGATAACAACGGAATCACAAAATCTGTTTTTATATCTTGGTTTGTTATTATTAACTTATTGAGGTATTACCTTTCCATAACATGTTCTGTTGGACAAACTTATTTTGTTATGATCGTGCTATTAATATATTTTCTTTAAACAACATTTCAATAACATGTTTTGTTGTAGAACAAGTTCAGTTATTATTGAATTTTTGTGACTTTTGAAATATTTGATCATCAATAAAACATTAATAACATGCTTTGCAATCAAAATTACACCATTTGAGATTGCCGTTGTTCACAGCATTTCGCAAGGAACTGTTGAGAAAATCATGTTTTCTTGTCAGTTACTCTTCCTCTTCTTTCTGATATTACATTCCAACTGTGTCAGTAGGGAGCATCCATTGAGTACGTCACGCTTAAATTGGGGATTTTCGTCCCCCCCCCTCTCCACTTTGTACGGAGTTTTCCTATACTTAACACATTGCTTGTCACATTTTCACAAACCCCTCTTCCCCCTAAGACCTTATAAGATCTTATAACTCATTTTGTTTTAAAATTGTTATCAATAACATGTTAATTTCAAAATTTGTTATTGAAATATTTTACAAATTCACTGTTATTAAGTTGTTATTGAAACCAACAAAACGTGTTATTCAACTGGTCTTCCAGGAACTTTTTTTGTTATGATTTTTGTTATTTTGCCGCTTATGACAGACAAGTTTATAACATGATATGTTATATTAATAACACAAAAATAACTCTTTCTGTTTCTCAGTTATTTTATCAAAATAACATATTTTGTTATGTTGTAGAGATTCTCTACTGCTCGGGTGTGCATTGATTATACGACATGAAAGTTATTAGTTATTCAATCTGAACTGTTCTCTTCTTGCAAGCGTTTTATTTAGCGTTGGGCAATTTTGAATCGATGTTCGCCACATCGATGTTTTTGTTCCGATTAATCGATTTTTTTAATCGATGTTGAAGCCCCACAAAATCGACCGAATCGATTGTTTACATTCTATGTTTCTTTCGATTCAAAAATATTATATTACTTTTTTTTTGATGCACTGTATAATTTACCTATTAAAAAAATGTCTATATAATCGAAGTAAAATGTACATGAAATCGAAGTACATAATATCGAGGGTCTATATAATCTAGGGTCCACTATATCGAGGCATACCTGTATATCTCAGGTTTCTTGGGCAATTCATCCCAGGAGTCTAAGTGAATCTTTCTCAGGATTCTGGAGAAATCCTTCTTATGGTCTGGAGAGTCCCTTTCAGGGTTCTAGCGCATCCTTTTCAGTATACTAGGTCAGTCGATCTCTGGATTCCGAACATTTTTTTTAGAATCTCTCTCAGGATTCTAGATGAGTTTCTCTTAATAATGTGGAGGATCTCTCTCAGGGCCCATATAGCCGAGGCGGTAAACGCACGGGTATTCAGCATGACCATGCTGAGGGTGACGGGTTCGATTCCCGGTCGGTCCAGGATCTTTTCGTTAAGGAAATTTCCTTGACTTCCTTGGGCATAGAGTATCTTCGTGCCTGCCACACGATATGATATACACATGCAAAATAATCATTGGCAGAGGAAGCTCTCAGTTAATAACTGTGGAAGTGCTCATAGAACACTAAGCTGAGAAGCAGGCTTTGTCCCAGTGAGGACGTTACGCCAAGAAGAGAGGGAGATCTCTCTCAGGGTTCTAGGAGAATCTATTTCAGGATTCCAAAGTGATGTCTTTCAATACTGCAGGAGAATCCCGACTAGAAAATCCTAACAAAAATATAACATAATTAAAACAAACCATGATATTTATAACTCATTGCGATATAATCATGTTCAACATCCTTGGTGTTTTTGAAATACTATAACTCAATTATATCACATTATGTTATAACTGCTGTTTGATTACTCATTGTAATATAATTTAGTTTTTATTCTTCGACATTTGGACAATAATCTAAAAAAATTGTATCATTCTGATAGAAACTATCAATCCTGAAGCTAATATTTATATCACATTTTGTTATAATTTTGATCTGATCATAACAAAATAGGTTATTATCCTGATTAGACCAGTGTACTTTTTGTTACAATTTTAGTTATTTTAACATCATCCTGCATCTAGTTTATAACATAATAAGTTATAAAAAAATATTATAACATCATAACACAATATGATATAATCTTGATATAATTTTTTAGTCGGGATTTCTCTCAGGATTCTAGGAGAATCCCTCTCAGCATTCTAGGAGAATCCGCCAAGAAGTTCTGGAAATACCCGTTTTTCTGTATTCTGGAGCAGATGCTCTCAGAAATCCCTTTCAGGATTCTGGGAGAATCCCTCTCATTAATCAGGGAAAGTCCCTGACAAGATTATGGGAAGATTCTTCTGAGATTCCGGTATAATTATTTAAAGTATTCTAGAGGAATCACTCTCAGAGTTCTGGAGCAACCCTTTTCAGGAGTTTAGGGGAGTCCTTTCAAAGATTCTGGGGGAATGTCTTTCAGGAATCAGCGGTAATTTTCTGTTTTATGTGGGAATACCTCTCAGAATTCCAGAGAATTCTTTCTCAAGATGCTGGGGATGTCCATTCTAGAAGTTTTGGTAATTCCTTCCAGGAAGAATTCCTATTAGATTTTCGGAAAAATGCTTCTTAGATTTCTTGATATATTTCTCTTAAAAATCTGGAAGAACACCTCTTATGATCCCCCTCAGGATTCTGGAGGAATCACTCGTAGAATTCTGGAGAATACCTTTCGGGATTCTGGCAGAGTTATTCTCAGCATTCTAAAGGATTCCACCCAGGATTTTAGGGGAAACCATTCTCAAGATTCTGGAATAATCCTTCTTTTGGGTTCTAAGCTACCCATTTCAGGATTCTGGGTCATTTCTTTTAAGTTTCTTGGGGAGTTCATCTTAGAATACCGAAAATCTTTCATTTTTTGTAAGAATCTCTCTCAGTATTCCAATTGAATTTATCTCAAGAATGTGAAAGAACCGCTCTTGGAATTTCTCAGGATTCCGGAAGAATTTATCTTAGGATTCTGAAACATTTTGGGAGAATCCCAAGGGTAAGCTTCTCTCAGGATTCACAGACAATCTATCACTGGATTCTGGGAGAATTCCTCTCGGGACTCTGAGACAATCCGTCTCTTAGATATGGAGTAATCTCTCTCAGGGTTCTAGAAAAATCCTTGATATAATCCAGAGAAAATTGTTACAAGGATACCGACAGAGTCTTGCTTTCTTTTCTGGATAATGTCACTAAGGATTCTGGTGTAATCATTTTCAGCATTCTGAAGAAATCTCTCTCATAATTCTAAAGGAACTCCTTTCAGAATTCTGGAAGAGCCTCTTTAAAGATTTTGGGGGAATTTCTCTCAGCAGTCTGCGAGAGAACTATATGGGAATACTTCTCAGAGTTCTGGGGAACCTCAGGATCTCGGGATTTTACTTTCCATTCATAAATATTAAATTACATTTTTTTTTTCAGAATGTACGGTCTCAATGGTATATCCATTTTTAAATAAGAGTCGCGAAATGTTCGACGTGCAATCTCAAATTTTGATATTTAATTTATTTAAACAAATAAAACACCATGAACTTGAACTACATGCAGTAAACGAATCATTTTGTAATATTTTATAAAACCGAAACGATGTGAAAACATCGATTCAAAGGATTCGATTAAATCGATGCATCGATTCTGCTGATCCGAATTGAATGCTGATCCGACAAAAATCGATACCTCAGCCAGATTTGCCCAATGCTAGTTTTACTCCTTTTGGATCATAGCCCACAATACTCATTTTGATAATTATTTGCCAGATAGAATTGAGCTGCGCTTACGTAGTCTAAACTTCGTCATCATTTGACCAACCGCTCCCCCCCCCCCCCTCTCTCCCAGAATCCGCCAGCGAGTGAGAGCAATTATGCGAGGAATTTCAGGAAAAAAAATCTGAAGAAACCGCATCAGGAATCCCTGTAGAAATAACTAGAAAAAATTTCCCCAGAGGAATTCTTCGAGAAATCACAGGAGGAATTCCTGGAGAAATCCCTGAAGCAATTTCTAGATGAATTTTTGGAGGAAATCCTGGAGAATCTTCTGGACAAATTCCAGGCGGAATCCCTGGTGAAGTTCCTGGACTAATGCCTGGAGCATTAGGGGATTTTTTTTCTATTATCCTACAAATTGGTATCCACAGAATTCACGGAATTCGATGATTTTTTTTTCATGGGTAGGGTTCATTTATATGTGAACAGAAACTAAATTGAAAAAAAAATCAGAGTTGCCTAATTTTCCAGAAAACACCAGTGAAAAACAAACATTTTCTAAAGACACCACCTACTTTGAAAAATCATACCTCAAGAACAAAGCATCGTATTCACATTTTTTGTGGAATCACAAGCAAATTTTCTCACCTATTCCTAGATGAATTTCTGGAGAAAATTCAAGAGAATCTTCTGGACAAATTCCTGGCGGAATCCTTGGAGAAGTTCCTGGACTAATACCTGGAACATTAGAGAAATTTGTGATGAAATTCCAAGAGAAATTTCTAGAGAAATTCCCAGAGGAATTTCTAGAGAAATTCCCAGAGGAATTTCTAGAGAAATTCCCAGAGGAATTTCTGGAGGAATTCCTGGAGGAATCTCACGGAAGAATCTTTAGAGGAATCCCTGAAGGAATTTCTGGTATATTCGTGGAGGAATTCCTGGTGGAATTTCTGAAGAAATCCGTGAAATAACTCCTGGAGGGGTTTCTAGAGGAATTCCTGGAGGAGAAATTCATGGATTAATTCCTGGAGGAAACCCTGGAAGAATATCCAGAAGAATCCCTCAGGAAAATTCCTGGAAGAATTCCTGAAAAAAACTCCTGCAAGAATATTTGAAGCAATCTCTGAATGATTTCCTGCAGAAATTCCTGAAAGAATTGCTGTAGGAATTTCCGAAGGAATTCCTGGATCAATTCCAGTGGGAATTTCTAAGAAATACCTGGGGTAAATTTTGGTGGAATTCCTGCAAGAGTCCCCGGAGAAATGCCAGGATGAAATCCTGGAGGAATACCTGTAATAATTCCTGGATAAATTCCCGGAGAAATTTTCTTGGAGAATTTCTGAGAGAAACCTTGGAGGATTTCCAGGATTCCTAAAAAAATCCTAAAAGGAATTTCTAGAGGAATCTCAGGAGGAATTCATGCAGGGATCCCGGGAGGAATTCTTGGAATAAGTCGTGGATAAACTCCAGGAGGAATTTCTGGGGGAATTTTTTAAGGAGCCCCTGGAGACATTGCTGTAGTAAGTTCTGCAGGAACTCTTGGGGTCAAGGATGGAAATCTAGTGATCATGATAGGATCCCAAGTGTGTCGCGGTTGGAAGGCATCGCGCGATCATAGCAACAACGATAGAATTTTGTCGTCAAGCATTCATAACAACCCATGCTCCGCGAATAATGAATCGCTCGGCATGTGCGGCCGTGATGCGATCGTTATCATGAAGTCGAAATGATAAATTTCGATTTTCGATCACTTTTTGTGCATTCTTATTGCTGAAGCTTCACGATCTGCATATGAATGTAATATTTCAGATCATGAATTTTGGTTCCGGGTTCAAAAGTGGCCATAATCGTGATGAATAAAGTTTATCGCGACTTGTAACATGATCCGATAACGATAGATCCCGCGATAAAGCGTGCATCAGATGTTTAATTGCTCTGTGATACGAGCACAGCGCGAGGGTGTCGCATCAAGCTACCGCAAGAGCAACGGCTATCTTTGATTGTTCGTATGGTGTATCATTTATCGTTAGAAGTGATTTTCTTCCATCCTTGCTTGGGGTCAATCTTAAGAAACCTCTCGTGGAACTAATGGTGGCATCCTTACAGAAATTTCTGTAGAAATACTTTAAAGAATCCCTGGGAGAATTCTGGAAAAGAACCCTGGAACCCTGAAAAAATTTCTGGAGGAACCTCAGAAGGATTTCCTGGAGGAACTTTTGGACAAATTCCTGGTGGAATCCCAGGAGGTGTTCCTGGACAAATCTATAGAAAAAATCTTGAGGAAATTCCGTGAAACTATTCATGGAAGAACTCCAGGGGGAATCCCTAAATGAATTCCTTGAGGAATCTCTGAATGAACTCCTGGAGGAATCGCTAGAGGAATTCTGGTAGGAATCCATGCGGAATTCTGAGAGGAATTTCTGGATGAGTTTCAGGAGGAATTTCTGGATGAGTTCCAGGAGAAATTTCCAGAGGAATTTCTGGAGGAATTCCAGGAGGAATTCCAGAAAGAATTTCTGGAGGAATTACTGGAGGATTTGTCGGTGGAATTTCTGGAGGGATCCATGAAATAATTCCAGGAGGAATGTCTAGAGGAAACCCTGAAGAAGAAATTCCTGGATTAATTCTTGGAGGAAACCCCGGAAGAATTTCCGGAGGAATTCCTGGAAGAATTCCTGAAAGAATTGCTGTACGAATTTCCGAATAAATTCCTGGAGAAATTCTTAGTAGAACTCCTGGAGGATCCCTGGAGAAATGCCTAAATGAAATCCTGGAAGAATGCCAGGAGGAATACCTGGAATAATTCTTGGATAAATTCCTGGAGGAATTTCCGGGGAAATTTTTGAAGAAATCCCTTGAGGATTTCCTGGACGATTCCTAAAAAAATGTTTAAAATAATTCCTAAAGGAATCTCAGAAGGAATACATGCAAGAATCCTTGGAAGAATTATTGGAATAATTCCTGGATAAACTCCGGGTAGAATTATTGGGGAAATCTCTGGAGGAATATCTGGAAAAATTCCTGGAGAAATTGCGGTAACAAGTTCTGAAGGGATTCCTGGGGTACTACTGAAGGAATGCCTGGAGGAATCCCCATAGAAACCTCTGAAGGACCTCCTGGAGGAATGCCTGGAGACATACCTGGAGGAATCTCTAGAGTAATTTTTTCAGAAATCCCTGAAGGAAATCTTGGACAATTTCTTTGAAGAACCACTTGTGAGCTTCCAGCAAGAATCCCTGACGGAATTCTCAGAGGAATCGTGGAAGAATTATTTGAGGAGTTTCTGGATGAATCCCTTGAGGAATTTCTGGAGGAATCTCTTGAGGTATTCCTGGAGGAATCTCAGGAAGAATTCCTGATGAAATACAAAGTTCGATTTCTGAGGGAATTCCAGAAGAAGTTCCTGAAGAATTTTTATGGGAAATACTGGAGAATCCGCTGAAATTCCTGACGAATCCTGAAATCCTGAATTAATTCCTGGAGAAGCTTTTGAAGGAATCCCAACAAGAGTTCTTGCAGGCATTTTTAGAATAATCCCGGAATTTGCTTTTGAAAGAATAACAGAAGAAATTCCCGGTGAATCCCAGGAAGAACTCTTGAAAAATTTCCGATGAGGAATCCCAGAAGCAACCCCATAAGGAACTCTTTATGGAGGAGAGCTTTCTTAGCGAATACCTGGAAGAGTTTCTGTAGGAATATCCCTGGACAGAAATATCTGAAGAAATCTATGTCTGCAGTATTTGTTGAAGGAATACTTGTATGGATCCCTAAAGGGTTTTTTGTACAAATTTTTCTAGCAATTCTTGGATTATTTTTTATTGATCTCTAGTAAAATTTTCTAAAAGAACTTCTTGAATTCATTACCGCAGAAATACTTCTTTTCATTCCAGATGTAATTATTGGAGCGTTCTCTAGTGGAATTCTGGAAGGCATAAATGGAGAAATCCCTGTAGAAATAGCTGAATATCTGCAGAAACAACTTAAAGGATCTCTGAAGAAATTCTTGAAGGAAACCTGAAAAAACACTGGAACAATTACTGAAGGAACCTATAAAGGTATCCCAGGACAAATCTTCGAAAACAATGTCTGGTGGAATTCCTAGGTGAATTCTTGATTGAATTTCTGGAAGAATCCGTGATGAAATTTCTGAAGCAAGGGCGCCTATCCCACTTAAGTCATCTCAAGTCAGGCTCCCCTGGGCCAAGAAAAAAAAATCCTAACCGCGCTAATGATGATTCCTCTATTAGTATTAGGATTCTTTCTGTTATTCCTGAAAAAAAAAATGCATCAGGAATCTCTTTTTGGTTTCACATAGACGTCTCTGTTTATCAATAGTTTTTAGTGAGACTTCCACATGAATTTCCAGCTTTTTTTTCAGAAACTCTTATGGTTCCTGCAGGAGTTTCTCCTAGAAATTCTGAGAAAATTTCTCCAGAGAATTTTCCTAAAGCTTCATCCAGGAATTGCCCCAATTGATACTTTTGATAACAGACTTTGTCGAGTTGCATTGAAAATGTAAAACCAGAAAGAAAAGACAGAGTAAACGAAGGAATTTCAACATTTTAAATTTTGCTCGCCTGAACAACGGCCAACTATTAATTATTCTCTCGCCAGAATTTAACACTTCTGATAAAATCCGGTTCGAGCTGTACGAGAAACGATAACCAAGTTGCTCGCTCCTATATACGATAATACATAATGACTGAAAAATGCTTAGAATATAGAATATTGACGATGGTTGTCGATGGCTGTCATTCTCCATCGCACAGAACGGTTAAACCTCGAGATGTAGAGCATCGGCAAGCAACCAACGGCTAGGGGTAATACAGTCACCATAAAAGCACAATCAGCCGGGCCCAGATCCTGACTGACGTTGATTGATTATGAGCGAAAAGCACAAGAATAGCTTTGTTGATGTGCCCGCGCCTATTCTGTGCGATTTGATTCATGATTTCCAAGCTATCGGAAGCGCTGTTTGCAATGTTATGAAACAGGATAAGTAGTATTAAATAAGCATAAATTTCAACGGGACCAATAATGTTGCTAATCTCATTATATGTATCTCTTCTTCAGCAGTACCAGCTTCCGTCAGTAGTTAACTTGATTAGAACCACCCGAATGGATTAGATTTGTCCAGTCAGCCGAACGATAATGGGACTTCTGAGTCGCTCCGAGGCCTGACCTACTTAATTGCACCACGATAATATGACTTACCATCGGAGACTGAACCTAATTGAATCAACTCTCCAAGCTGTCCAGTGGAATTCCCTTTCGTTGGCTCTTCCATTTCCTTAGGCTCTGACAGCCGCAGTAATACGATACAGTGCAATTTTAGCCCCATTATATCGTAGAAATGGAGTGACTTGTACATTTTCATTGCATCAATTGAGTGGGATCCGACGACGAGACGGTTTCATTTCCAATCCACCCAATCTAATGGTCAGAGATTGCAGCCACCCACCGCCATTACGCTTATCATTCTGCGAGAACTGTAAAATCAGACAATGGAAATCGATACATCACTCAAAATTCAACTTTCCAACACGGGATTGTCCAAACTCGAGCCTGGAACAAACTGCAGACATCATCGCACAGCGGGAGTCCTGCTTCCTTCCGAATAGCGTACAGTATCATCGTTGGCGCTTGTGTGGATCAAGCATTTTGCTGCATTAGAGTGGTCCAAAACAGGACAGGCATGGGTTTTCAAATTTGATCTTGTAAATCTCTAGTAATCATAACGATTACCTGAACATCTTAGCGATTTAGCTGTACAATAAGTTCTGAAGTCCGAAACACTAATAGTCCTACATATTGAAACGAAAAATCGAACTACGAAAAAACCGCGAGGTTCAAATTTTGGACTTTTAGTGGTATTGTTGTTGATTAGTTTGACTCGTTCATTCAAATACTAAAAGAATGAGGAAAAATGTTAACCACCAGCACATTCATTTCAGGGAAAAAGAATACCAATCCTACATTCTTCACGTTTCTCCTCATGAAAACCAGCCCTACCCTAATGCTACACGTACTTAGTGAAGGATAACATTTCCCGTGCGCCGAGGGAACAAGCAATGAAGGCAATCGCCTTGCAGCAGCCAGCCCGCAAAGGGATCACATATACCTATAAAAATAGATTGAATTGACTCCCGGTTGGATTTCTTTTGGTCCACGCATCATCTATGTATTTCCTTCTCGGTTTCTGGACATGAGTAAAAGCGCCTACTTCAGAGTTGGTACCGTCAATGCTACTAGTACTACGTCTAACAACAATCAAATTCAGGGCAATGCAATGCACATTGGTCGAGCTTTTGGTCAAAATTCGTTTAATAGAGGGATGCGTTGAGTTTGTGACATGACTGTCAAATTTATAGCAACATATTTTGGATAAGTCCTGTAGTAGTGTTGATAAGCTTTAAGAGAGATAAGAGTTTGTGATGAACTTGATGTGACATCTTCTACAATTTCATGTCGAATTCCAAACATGCTATATTTTGAAAGAACAAAATTAATAGAAAAAAAATGCAAGATATTGAAGAATTTCTATTTTTTAGTTTTTGAGAAAAACTAGTAGAAACTATATTGCAAAACTATTACGAAAATTTAAAAAAAAAACTATAACTGGGATCATTTACGTCAGTTTCCAGGGAATTTTCAAATAATTCCATAAGATATTTGTGAAGGTATGTTATTGTAATTTGAGCAATATTTCAATTTTTTTTTCAGAAGCTCTTTAAATATACAACATGCATAGGAATTTAGACGAAATTCTTAGAAGAATTACAAGGCAATCCTCATGGTTGATTTTTTTAACTAAATATCAAATGAAAATATTCACAAATGCAAACACAAGGAACAGATCTCTATCGAAGTTAGAAGAAAATTTCATAAAGATAGCTCATGAAGCATATTTATTAGAGTGGGTCAGCGTTGTATGGATAAACTTTAAATTTGATCGTATAAACTCGAAACAAAGCTTTTTTCAATATATATATTAGCATCCAAAACAACTGCGCAAAAATTGGGAGCGATTGGTTGCGTCCCCGTATTACGCATTGCGATTGAAATTTATTTGAAGTTAGTATGGGAAAACGTACTTTTTCGCATTTTATTCATAAGTTTAATTCTTTTGTCTAATACCATATAACTAATGGCGTTAAAGTATAACCTAGGATATGCCGAAAAACTTAGCCGAAGACCGCGAAATAAGCCGACGCTTGTGAAAAAAGTTTTTCGCCTGGTATGTTTGATATGTTATGTATATATGTCTCAGCTTCCAATTGATGCAAACATTTTGAAAACTGGTGGCTGCCATCATGGTGAAAACAATGTTTTGGTATAAAAATCCAGGATGGCGGCCAAAATCAATATGGCCGACCCAAACTTTTATAATTGTAAATAGTAGCTCTATCTTTCCTCGTTTCAACAACAATTCGTTTTAAGGTGGTTTTTGTAGAAACTTTCGAGTTATAACGGTTTAAATGAGCCACCATTTTCCCAAAAATTGTTGTGGTTCTACCTAACGGGGGGTCCATGAATTTGAGTAACCGAATGCATTTTCGGCATATCCTAGGCTATACTTCAACGTCATTAGTTAGATTGTTTTAGACAAAAATTTTCAATTGATGAGAAAAATGCAAAAAAAGTACGTTTTCCCATACTAAATTCCATACAAATTTCAATCGCAAAGCAGAATACGGGGACGCAACCAATCGCTCCCAAATTTTGCACAGTTGTTTTGGACGCTAAAAGGAATCGAAAAAGCTTTGTCCGACTTTGTTGACCCAGTCTAATATTTATATATGTTACGCCTTCTTAAACTTTCACACGACTTCAATTGTGAATCATGATGAATTAGATTTTCACTTTCAAGTTTCATGCCAGTTTCAGAAACTCTGGAACGTCCTAGAAACCCCATGAAAACCCCAAAAAATACTCTTGAAATCCTCTACAGCTCGCTTGAAGGTCTATGAACTTCCATGGACAGTCCCTGAAAACCCCTGAATCCCCTTGAATACCACTGCAAACCCCTAGCACGCCCCCTTGAAACCTCTTGAAAACCCCTGAAACGCTCATAAAACCGGTAGAACACCCTGGAAGGTCCCTGAAACCCCATGGAAAACTCAGAAACCCTCTAAAAAACACCTGGAACACCACCGGGACCACCTGAAACTCTCTTGACTATCGCTGAAACTCCTTTAAACGCCCTGAAAAACCACCCCCAAAAATCCTTGAACACTTCTGAAACCCTGCTCGTTGAACACTTCTGATACTCATGGGACCTTCTAAAACCCCTTGGAACACCTTTTGGACGCCTCTAAAATCTCATGAAACACCATGGAACTGTCATACTGCCATAATTTGCAAAGTGACGTAAGTAACTTTGGAAACTGTGCCACATTTTGTCAGCAAATAATATTTTGTACTATTATGTAGAAGCAATTTCTTAAAAAAAAACTTAGGTTTGTGTAGTCAAAGATCAGCATGTCAAAATTTACAATCAGGTAAAATAATATAAAATTTTGTAACTAAATTGGTACAATATCATGGCACTCGTGTATACGCATCCTCATCTGTCGCTTACATTGAGCGAGAATCACTTAAGTTTGGTTTAAGGACAGACTTGTTAGAATCCCAAAATGGCTGCCACAATTTCAAGCGCACAAATCTCTTCGTGAACGAAACCAGCGCATTTGATCTTCTCATTTTAAGCTAATTACAAGTGAGCAAGAGGGCTGCAAAACGGTGAGTCGATAAGGAGAGCATCCAATATAGATCTGGTCCTCACAAGTTCCTACCTCATGCTTCCACGGGTCAAGCGATAACAAAGACCGCCCGCTAAGAGTTGTGTGCTTAGCTGGTAGTGCAGCCTGGGCACTGTTGTCCTTCTGACTTCAGCTAGATTGAGGAGGTACGATCCGAGTGTCTGTTCACCAAGGAGATGCGGCTCAAACAGCGTCTGTTCTGGCATCCAGCGGCTGAGTAAGAAACGCTGCACCATGCCCAGCTAGATCTAAGGTGGTAGCCCCATCAGCGTGGTCGTCCCAGTGTAGGTTGGGACGTTAAACAGAAATGGCACGATGGCCCTCCGGCGAGACAGGAGTGTTGGCGTGTTGGGCAAGATGCGACAACGTGTGATCGGGTGGCAGCCGATCAACGCAAGGATGTGCATGTTGAGAGTTAAGGGCCGTTTCTTCAACTACAGCATCATCAACGTCCACTGCCCACACGAAGGGAGATCCGATGACGAGAAAGAAGCGTTCTACGCGCAGTTAGAGCAAACATACGATGGTTGCTCGCCGCGTGACGTGAAAATCGTTGTCGGCGACATGAACGCGCAGGTAGGAAGGGAGGAAATGTACAGACCGGTAATCGGGCGAAACAGCCTGCACGCCGTATCGAATGAAAACGGCCAGCGATGCGTAAACTTTGCAGCCTCCCGTGGTATGGTAGTCCGAAGCACCTTCTTTCCCCGCAAAGATATCCACAAAGCCACCTGGAGATCCCCCGACCATCAAACAGAAAACCAAATCGACCACGTTCTAATCGACGGTAAATTCTTCTCAGATATAACCAACGTCCGCACATACCGCAGTGCGAATATAGATTCGGATCACTACTTAGTCGCTGTATGCATGCGCTCAAAACTTTCGACAGTTATCACCACGCGTCGAAGTCGAACGCCGCGGCTCAACATCGAGCAACTTCGTAACGTAGAAGTGGCTCAAGACTACGCGCAGCAGTTAGCAGTGGCCCTACCAACGGAAGAGCAGCTTGGCGCAGCTACACTTGAAGATGGCTGGAGGGACATCCGATCCGCCATAGGTAGTACCTCGGCTACAGCACTAGGCTTCGCGACTCCGAATCACAGAAACGACTGGTACGACGGCGAATGTGAACAGTTGAAAAACGAGAAGAATGCAGCATGGGCGAGAATGCTGCAACACCGTACGAGAGCGAATGAGGCACGTTACAAACAGGCGCGGAACAGGCAGAACTCAGTCTTCCGGATGAAGAAGCGCCAGCAGGAAGAACGAGATCGCGAAGCGATGGAAGAGCTGTACCGCGCTAAGGACACACGAAAGTTCTACGAGAAGCTGAACCGCTCGCGCAGAGGCTTTGTGCCACAAGCCGACATGTACCGAGATAATCACGGGAATATTCTCACGAGCGAGCGTGAGGTGGTGGAGAGGTGGCGGCAGCATTACGATGAGCACCTCAATGGCGACGTTGCATGTACCGAAGGTGGCGTGGTAACAGATCTAGGAGTATGTGCACAGGACGAAAGACTTCCGGCCCCTGACCTTCAAGAGATTGAGGAGGAGGTTGGCCGGTTGAAAAACAACAAAACCGCTGGAGCAGATCAACTACCAAGCGAGCTTCTAAAATACGGTGGAGAAGCACTGGTAGAGCACTACACTGGGTCATTAGGGGCCGTCCATATACCACGTGGACAGCTTGGAGGGGGAGGGGATTACCGAAAAGTCCACGCTCGTCCACGGAGAGGGGGGGGGGGTTCGTCGAATGTCCACGTGGACAACATTGACATATAAATTAGGAAACAAGAATCTACAAACGAAACAAATTATGTCACATTATTGATGAAATTCTCTTCAACAGTTGTTCTTTCATACATTTTATTTTATTATACATTGTCTTTCAGTTGTAAATTATTTCTTCAAGAAGAAAAGTCATGGAATTGATTCACAGATTAATTTATTTTAAATTATTAGAATGTCTAATTACTTAGTATTCTACATCGAGGAATATTCTGGAGATTTAAAATGGAGTGTAGACCATGCAAATGTTGGTGTTTCAGCCAGAAAATTTTCATTGAAGTTCTGAATGGATTTTTTGAAGTTTCATATCAAATTTTTAAACTACTTCAAAGTTTCAAAATACATGTAGGGGTTTGCAAGCTCATCTCAAAAAGTTTTTTTTTGCAGGTTCTTTCAAAATTTAAGATGTTTCTAATGGGTATTAAAGTCTAAACCTCATCAATACAATTTAGTTGTTGTAAATCTTTTTTTTTTTTTAAAGAATCTAAGAAATATAATCTTATCTCAACAACAATCTAAAATTTAAAATTACCTTTTTTCAACAAAACAATCAGACAATCATAGATCGAACAAACATTCTAAAAAACACCGTCTTCAACCAAAGGCTGTACAGACTAAACATTGAACAACCACTAACATTAGGCGATGGACATTATACGAAAAACACCCAATGAAGAATTTTCCGTTTGACGAAAATTTTTCATCAATTGGAGCAAGAATCGAACTCACACTCTCACAAACATTAAGCTGAATTAAAAACAATGTTGAAAACTTGTAGGTACCTATTTTGTGCTGCTTGTTTGTGTTCTAAGAAAAACTATAGTATTTTTGTATTTCATAAAGTTTTAAATTGCATTTAAGACATTGTTTACGAAGAAAAAAAAAACAGTATTTTAAAAAAAGTTTTCAAAATAACTTTTTCCATTTATTTTAGAAATATGAAAAAAAAAACTTTTTTTCGGATGTCCACGTGGACATTGAGGGAGGGGGGTAGGGGTCAATGAAAAGTCCACGCTTGTCCACGGGGAGGGGGGAGGGGGTCGGAAACCACGAATTTTCTGTCCACGTAGTATATGGACGGCCCCTTACCAAGATTTGGGAGGAAGAAGTATTACCGGAGGAATGGATGGAAGGTATCGTGTGTCCTATCTACAAAAAGGGCGACTAGTTGGATTGCGGGAACTACCGCGCGATCACACTACTGAGCGCTGCCTATAAGATACTCTCTCAAATTTTATGCCGCCATCTATCACCGATTGCAAGAGAGTTCGTGGGGCAATATCAGGCTGGATTTATGGGTGAACGCGCTACAACGGACCAGATGTTCGCCATCCGCCAGGTGTTGCAGAAATGCCGCGAATACAACGTGCCCACACATCACTTGTTCATCGATTTCAAATCGGCGTATGATACAATCGATCGAGAACAGCTATGGCAGATTATGCACGAATACGGATTCCCGGATAAACTGATACGGTTGATCAAGGCGACGACGGATCGAGTGATGTGCGTAGTTCGAGTATCAGCGACACTCTAGAGTCCCTTCGAATCTCGCAGAGGGTTACGGCAAGGTGATGGTCTTTCGTGCTTGCTGTTCAACATTGCTTTGGAGGGTGTAATACGAAGAGCGGGGATAAACACGAGTGGGACGATTTTCACGAAGTCCGTTCAGCTGCTTGGTATCGCCGATGATATTGATATTATTGCTCGTAAATTTGAGACGATGGCGGAAACGTACATCCGACTAAAGAGTGAAGCCAGGCGAATCGGATTAGTCATTAATGTGTCGAAGACAAAGTACATGATGGCAAAGGGCTCCAGAGAGGAATCACCGCGCCCGCCATATCATATTCATATTCATATCGACGGTGATGAAATCGAGGCGGTTGAAGAATTCGTGTACTTGGGCTCACTGGTGACCGACGACAACGACACCAGCAGAGAAATTCAGAGGCGCATTGTGGCAGGAAATCGTTCTTACTTTGGACTCCGCAGAACTCTACGATCGAATAAAGTTCGCCGTAACACGAAGTTAACCATCTACAAAACGTTGATTAGACCGGTCGTCCTCTATGGGCACGAAACATGGACCCTACGTGCAGAGGACCAACGCGCCCTTGGAGTTTTCGAACGGAAGGTGTTGCGTACCATCTACGGCGGAGTGCAGATGGAAGATGGGACTTGGAGAAGGCGAATGAACCACGAGCTGCATCAGCTGCTGGGAGAACCAACCATCGTCCATACCGCGAAAATCGGGAGGCTACGGTGGGCGGGTCACGTCATCACGATGTCGGATAGCAACCCGACTAAAATGGTTCTCGAGAGTCATCCGACCGGTACAAGAAAACGTGGAGCACAGCGAGCTAGGTGGGTCGACCAAGTGGAGGACGATCTGCGGACCCTACGCAGAGTGCGGAACTGGAGACAAACAGCCATGGACCGAGGGGAATGGAGGCGGCTACTATGTACAGCAGAGGCCACCCCGGCCTTAGCCTGACCGGTAAGGTAAGTACAAGTGAGCAAGAACAGAATAATAAAATGCACTGTTGTTTGAAGCTTGCTTCTTGAGATTTGTGCGTCTGAAGTTCTGATGCACTGTTTACGCGGGATTTCAAGACGTTTGTCCTTAAGATACAATTTTAGAAGCAGTTCAACACTTGCGTTGTGTTCAACAATAGACAAATCCCCCTGAGAGTCCAAATAAAGAAATTTCACTCAAACAGATTCATTGCTGAAATAGGGCCCAGGGCATGAATGTTTTAGGGTTTCATGAATGTTTTAGGGATATAGGTGGTTTCAAGGCATTACTTCGAGATTCTAGGGGTATTGACGGTTCCCCCCCTTTATCGAAAGCGACGATTTGAATCCGTCGCGGATGAAACCATCGCCAGAGTCGTCGCAGTCAATCAGCAGGCGGGAGCCTGACGTTTCTCCGATCTCACTAACACAGCAGAGGTGGTGCTTGATTCGTTGCGATGATTTAGAAATGCCGAGTGGAAGTTGGCAGCGCGTTTTGTTATGAAAGCAACATACAATATCCAAAAGATTCAGCAAATTTCATGTAGATTTAGGAGACGTTATGGCAGTTTCAGGGAGCTTTAAAAATGGTTGAATAGTATCTGTGGGTTTCAAAGAGTTTTAGAGAATTTCATGGCCATTTGAGGAAGCTCAGAAAGACATAGAATGACTCTTGGAGTTTCAGTGGGTTTCAGGGAAACTTTAAGGCGCTTCAGAAAAAAAAAAACAGGGGATTGCATGAGGGCGCCAGGGTGTTCCAAAGGGTTGAAGTGAGATATCCAAGGTTTTTTAGCTTTAAGGAATTGCAAGAGTAAACCTGGGCATTTTTAGAAGATTTCAGGAAGTTTCAAGGGGTTTCAAAGGATTTCAGGTGAATTCAGTAGAAGTTTCAGAAGGTTTAAGGAAGCCTCCCAGAAGTTCAGATTATTTCAAGGTGTTTTGAGAGGGATTCATTGCAGTTTCAGGGGGTTTTAGGAGGGGGTTTCAGAGATTCTAAGAAGGATTTAAAAGGGCTTGAAAAGCTGAAATTTTAAGGGACTTCAGGGGGATTCGAAGGTTACTCGTGGGGTTTCAGGGAGTTTCATGAATATGAAAAATGGTCATTGGCGGAGGAAATTCTCTGATAACTGTTAAAGTGCTCATAGAAAACTACCCTTGTAACATGTTGATGGCCAATTAGTCTTCTAGAGTTTTTGAGAACCGCCATATTTTTTTGTTATTGTAATTCTATTGAACATACGTAAGCCTGTAAGTAGCACCCTTTTTTCAGGCCAAGAGAAAAACAACATTTTGAATACACGTGAATCAACTTTTATACATTTTATTTTGGTTTTATGATGGCTCTTATAACTTTTTCTAGTCTATTTCACTAAAATGTTACTTGGATAAGCTGAGAAGCAGGCTTTGTCTCAGTAGGGGCGTTACGTCAAGAAGAAAAATAAGAAGGGATTTTCATAGAAAAATTATCTGGGATGTGAAAAAAATCAATATATTTTTGGTTAAATTTTGTGATTATATTTATTCTTTTATTTCAATTTCTCAATCGGCATGACATTCTCAGATCCTTCAGGCATCATTCTCTCAAATAAATGCAAAGTAAAGCAAAGCAAAAATAACCGTACACATAGTAGTTGTTACTCCATGATTGGACAGAACAATCGAAGTTGCACAGAGATCCAATGAATGGTGTTTGGGACTAGCTACACACTCTCAATGTACACAATTCGAGAGTTCAGTATTTTAAAGTCAATAACGGCGCCGGCCACGTCCTTACGGTTATTGAAGTAATGTTTGTTCGACAACCGTTGCTAATAGTAACCATGGAATCCACAGCATCCCCACAGCTGTCACGGGAAGGATTATTAGATAGTAGGGTAGGGTAAGGTGTGGATCTAGGAGTCACCTCTGGTAGGTGATATTATCCTCTAGATATATGAAAATACACGCCGCGGTCTTCAACACGATTATGATTTATTCGGTCGCGATGACCACCCCACACAATAGTAAGAGTAATACATATTAGGCCTGTCCACCTTTTCAAAAAAGTTCTCTGATTCTCAAGTCCTCCCCCAAATTTTGATTGGCATCCTAAAAAAAGTACCTGGTCAAAATTTCAGCTAAATCCATTGAAATTAAGAGGTGCATCAAATCAATTTTGTGTTTTTCAACTATTTTTGAACTTCAAAAAATCATAACACTAAAACTTGTCAAAACTTAATTCTTTTGGCAGAAATTGAAAGATATACTTGTTTGGTACAAGTTTCCCGAACAATAAAATTGAAGGAAACATGTGTAATTATTACATTTGTAATCAGAAAAACCTTGTAAAGCTGTGTTTTTTTTATAGATTTTGTTCTGGAACACCCTAATATACGTAATAAGTTTGATATTTTAAAACGGCATCATATTCTCTCATGTTTTTTGGTTATTTGCTTCTTTGACACCAATGCTGTAGGAGTTGAGCAAAAAATATTAAAATTCGGGAAAGCCAAATGTGGCCTAACAACTAGCTTTTTGGAGGCAATCACGTTGTGGCGCGCAAAAAGTAAAATTTTGTGTTGAGAAGGCCCGTAATGGTGGTTCTTGATCATATATTGCAGTAAAAATTACCAATCGAGAAATATCTTTTATTATCGATACATCCATTTTTATTGTGTTTGGAAATTAAATATTTTATCTGTGAGATTTTTTTCTTCTCTACAATGCTACATTTTTTTACTACTTTGTGCAACTTCAAATTTTAATCATCTAGTTTACAGAGCCCTATTTTTTAACTTTTACCAGAAACATCAACAAAATTGGTATTATTGGCTTCGTTAGCATGTTTACAATAAAAGCTAGAAGAAACTGTTTTTGGATATTATGCTCAAATCGAAATGGCAGTTAATCGTTAGGGGGAGTTCATAAACCACGTAGACTTTTTGGGGGGAGAGGGCCCAAGCAACACACATGTTATAATAGAGTTACGACAGCGCAAGTTTTGGTTGTATAGAAGTTTATTTTACGTAATTCTAACATTGTGTTGAAATAACGTAAAATAAACTTCTATACAACCAAAACTTGCGCTGTCGTAACTTTTATATAACATGTGTGTTACTTGGGGGGGGGGTCTGGCCAAAGTCTACGCTCCATACAAATTTCAAAATTTTGGTATGGACAAAAGTGTACGAGGGGAAAGGGGGGTCTGAGATGGCCAAATTTTGGTCTACGTGGTTTATGAACAGCCCCTTAGTGTATTTATAATTTCTGAAACAGTCTATATTATATGTTCGAACGAAAGTAGTCTCGTGTGAAAATTGTGATCAAGAGCTGGGGTAATTTGGCGAATTCTGTATTAATTTTCTAAATTATTGTGAGAATGAATTATTTTCATTGCTTCAATATCAAGTCAATGTAAGAGCTGCAGGATAAGTTTTTAAATATTATGTGGTTTTAAACGAATTTTATGTGGTTTTAAACGATTTTTTTTAATCTGCATCGGCGAAATAACTTCGACTCTTTCTAGAGTATAAAGAAAACTCAGAAGATCTCACCCAGATCCATCTCGTCGGATGACCACACCCCCGCCTTGACTCCATCAATAATTGTCTGCACCGAAGACAATAGACCGTTGGCTACCAAATGTGCATCAAATTTTCTTCACTTTCCGCTTTGGACAATACAGCCCGGGAGCCTCATCACCACTGCCCTACTATCGCTTTACTTTTTCCGCCGAACAATGCGACCCGACCGAGCTCCCCATCGGAATTGCCTCGCGATCGCGTAACTTTTTCACTATTTTCACCGAACAATGCGACCCGACCGAGCTCCCCATCGGAATTGCCTCGCAATCGCGTCACTTTTTCACCGAATAATGCGACCCGACCGAGCTCCCCATCGCAATTATCCTGCGGTCGCGTCACTTTTTTTCAGTCAGCTAAATGTTCTATAGGCGAACACTTACTCATGCAACCTGAAGGCCATGTTAGAAAAATATAACGGTTTTGCAATCGAACATCATCTGGGACAAGCAAAAAAAAAAGTGTGGTTCGTGCTCTCAATTGCGTCAATCGAATTTCAAGACATTTACTTGAACTTGAAATTATCATTTGTGGGGGTTAGAAGCAAAGGGGTGTAGGTGACAAAAAACCCACTTTCAAATAAATGAGTTTCAAAGTTTTCACCACTTTTTCAACCCATACAAAATGTATGGAGTTTTAAAATCGACCCAATTTCCTCCGATTTATTGTAATTTTTCTAATCATCGTAAAAACAATCTTAAAAAGTTCCTAAAAACCTTTTCGATGGAAGTTGCGACGGGAAATTGATGCTAACTTTTATGTTCGGCTATCTCAGTCATACACTTAATTAGACGTTATATGTTTAGTTTACCCGACGTTTTGGCCATTGAGTGTGGCGACATCCAATGGCCGAAACGTCGGGTAAAATAAACATAGAACGTCTAATTAAGTGTATGACTGAGATAGCCTAACATAAAAGTTCCTAGAAACCTAAAATCTGAAGAATATGTTGATATACTCAGCTCAAAATCTACAAAATGGTCACTTACACCCCTTTGTATCTGGGCCTCTCATTTGTGATCAAGGCAAAAAGCCACGTAAACAAAAATAATTTTGGTCAGGTAGATTTTACTCTCAACCACTATTCACTAATGTGCTGCTGAAGGGGGATCAAGTCGTCAATCGTCCTTCGTTCGACGTTGCTGGCTCGCTAGCCACCAAACCAACAACCGTGTATTATACCTACCCGAGCAGAAGGGAATAGCAACAGCATAATAAAATGTGTTATTTTGGAAAAATAACTGAGTAACGGAAAGAGTTATTTTCATGTTATTTACATAACATATCCTGTTATAAACTTGTCTGTCATAAGCGGCAAAATAACAAAAATTATAACAAAAAAATGTTCCTGTAAGACCTGTTTAATAACATGTTTTGTTAGTTTCAAAAACAACTTAATAACAGCGAATTTTCAAAATATTTCAATAACAAATTTTGTTATGCATAAGTTATTGATAACAATTTGAAAACAAAATTTGCTTTTTTTCTGTTGCGAATAGGAACTCCTCCAAAGTCCCATATGAATTCAATGGGATACGCAACAATATGATCTATTGTTAAATGTTTCATTCATAATTGGGACGCTATTGTTGTCGCAAGCGATTTATCATCGAAAACAGAGAGAAACAATAGTTTTCGTTTATTTTCCAAACAACTTAAGATGAAAAAGTACCGACGTTTTGAAACCCTTTATTAGGTGGTTCATTGTTTATAAGATTAATTTACATTATTACCTCATTGATTGACACATTTAACCAAATGAATCTATGTGGGCTCGATGCAGTGAAATCAATAAAATAGAATGTCTAAAAATAATCAATGGAGTTCTTCTTATTGATGACTTATTTTTTTACATTTTTGTCGAAAATGTGTTGTTCGTCCTTGAATTCCACCAGTTGATCCAAAATGTTTCATAAAATGGCTAACACTCTATTACACTCTCTATATCCGTATCTATACCTAACTGAAACTCTTAGACAAAAAAAAAAACAGGTATACTTTTCAAATTGCTTATAATACAAAAAGCTGATAAGTTGGCTCTGTCACAGTTAAAACGTAATGCCAGAGGAACTGATGACAAAATAATATTTTCTCTTACAGTTCCTCACAGAATGCTATGAACAACGGAAATCTCGAATGGTGTAGTTTTGATTGCAAAGCAAGTTATGTTGTAATATTAATGATCAAATATATGTACAGTCTCAATGACACAATAATAACTGAACTTGTGCTACAACAAAACATGTTATTGAAATGTAATTTAAAGAAAATATAGCAAGAGCACGATCATACCAAAACAAGATTGCCCAACAGAACATGTTATGGAGCGATGATGACTTAATAAGTTAATAATAACAAACCGAGATATAAAAACAGGTTTTGTGATTCCGTTGTTATTATTTTGATATTTTCCTCTGCTCGGGTACCGAACCGTAGTTACAGTTCACCCAAACGCAATGCATTCCAAGAGACGGAATATAAAAATCCATTTGTAACATCCGTTTCGATTGGAGGCCTCCCAGATGTGTGTTTCTTGCGTGCCTAAATTGTTTCACCCCCTCCACCTCTCGCCACGAGGACGGATAGACCGACCGCCAACATACGGATCCAAGGGGCCCGATGATTCTGGCCGTCCAAGCTCGTTCCCGTCTTCGTGGATGATCTAGAACCGAGTTCGGAGCTATGAAGCCGACCGAATAGGGATTTGATTGTGAAAGGCAATAAGGGGAGTTTGAGCGGTGGATGAGTGGTGTGGGGTGAAACGAGATGAAAGCAACAAACTGCCTTGGCGGTATCGCCTCAAATCAAGATTATGAGGGATTCAGGACTGCCGGCGCAGCAATATCTATAGAAAAGAAAAATCGGCAGAACAAGCAGGATATTGCTGTTTTCCAGGAAGTGGAACACTACTGACTGTGTTGACGACGACGCACAGGTTTATGTTGGTGTGTATAAGCGTGGCGGGCAACAGTAACAAATTGGAACGTTATCAATCATTCTTTCGATGAAGTTTTTTTTTATAGGTTCTAGTGATTTTCTCTGGAATTTTGGATAGGATTGACTTTCGGCAGGGGAAATTTATTCATCACTTATTCGGTGATTTGTATGTTGATTTGAGAGCTTGGAAAAGTTGTATTGCTAGGGTTATCATGATTTTTCAAATCAGGGGATATATTCTTGCTAACAAATAATTTAAAAAGGAACAAGGAAAAATATTCATAAATCTTACAAAAAGTGTTGAAGTGGTTGTCTAACAAATCTTGAAGCGTAACCGCTTGGGTTGTTTTTGTTAAAGCCTTAAAGAAAATTTCTTGCGGAGGCTCTGGTGCAATTTCTGAAGGAGTTTCTAGTTGATGTTTTTTGATAAGCGTACTTACAGTTCCTGAAGATAACGTAAAAGAATCTTTGATATAATCCAGTGCATCTTTATACCAGATGTCAAATGTATTTCAATCTTAATAATCAACCAACTTGACAGTATCTTCTCTGACAGCCACGAGTCATCGGGTGGATGAACGCTCCCCACAGATTATGCGAAAACGTACACCTCATTTCATTCATTTAGCATAATCGATTTAGCCATTTGCTAATTCACTTACGCATCTAATGAAATCGATCTACCGATTCCACCGCGCGTGCCATACCATACCACCGCCCGGTATTGACAGTACGATTTCCCTGCAGCAACCTTCAACAGGGGCCCCCGGCGGCAGGTGAGACAACGCGTGCGAAGAAGATGTGAGATTTTCTTGCACCTCCCTGTGGCCGCCAAGTAGGTAGCGTAGCAGACGAAGACGGTGAGGACCGTGCTTCATGCTACGGCGGCGAGACTCGGCAATCTCCCATAATAACTAGGTATCGATTTTCCATTTGCACCATTAAAATCCACCTTGCCCGCTTGTGTGTGGTTCTTTGTTATGAACTTTCAAGTTGGTGGGGTAGGTAGCTACTTCTTACTAGTGCTTTTGCGAGCTGAGTGGACTGGGGTTAGCTGAGGGGAAATTTCACACGCCTATTACTATAAGCTCATCGTCTAGCGATGATGTCGTTTGATGGTGAAATCAGAACTTGCAACTGCCGCAGAAGTACCGGCCAGAGCTTCAGTAAGCGGGTGAATGCGAGATAATTGATTAATTATTTAAAGAAACATTTTGCTTCGCTGTTCATCAGGGAAGTTGATGTTTTGTGTTTTGCAGAAATGAGCGATATCATAAGAGCAGATTAGGACCTTTATCAACCGTGTGCAGCCAGCACGTTCGCAGTCTCCCACGAAATCGCTTACCTCTACCAGGCTCCCTTGTGATTAATGTTTCCACAATTCTTTGTTCCAGCAATCGCACTACATGGTCACTTAAGTCTACCGTAATTTATTCGTTTCAAAATATTCACTTGTTTGCTCACACTTACTTTTGAGACGGGCCTGAGCAAAAAAAAAACATTGAAACTTTTCAAAATAAATGTATCTCAGAAACTGTTTGTCTTGTTCAACAATAAATAATTTGGGCTCGCTCTTCGTACATGAGCAAGTTTTTGACATTTGAACTGCCAATATGAGCATCAGAAATATTTCCTTCTTTTAATATTAGGCTATTCTTTCTAGTTTTTACATTCAGGGATTAGTTGGTGCTAGAATTTCCAATATGTTATCAAAGATTTTTTTCTTCTTTGAACTATGGGGCTGTCCAGTGTCCATAAACCACGTGGTAATTTTTTTGGGACTTCTCAACCCCCCCCCCGCTTGGTCATTAGTCCATACAAAATTTTTTATTCGTCCATACAAAATGGTCATTGACCGAACCCCCCCCCCCCCCCCCCCTCATGACCACGTGGTTTATGGACAGCCCCTATAGGCTGTTCTAACTTGTGCACTTGAATTCGTGGTTGACTTGAGCTAGCGAAATCGCACAGGAAATCAATAGTCTTGGGGCTTGGGATTTGCCACCATTCTCAATGTACACGTCTCGATCGAGAGCTCAAACTTTATTGGGTCAATAACGGCGCTAGCCACGTCCTTACGGTCAAGTAAGGAATGTTAGTTTGACACAGTCTTGTTAAAGATCACAGTCATTGACACCTTTTCTTCAATATTCGGTTTCCTTTGTCTCTGACATTCGCAACACAAGCAATCAAACTACCGTACGAAACAAAAATGTCAAACGAATGCACTTGACCACGATTGCGGCTTCGAGAGATGGTTCGGCTTATGTTTGTCCTGTCTTCTTCCGCAATGAGAGCTGTGTTGGCCATATGTGTGTCGTATTCAACTCAACAAGCAAGAATAAACTAATATTAACATTTATAATCGGAATTGGCTAAAATCCATGCGAAAAGCAAGAATGAGACAAATGTCATCGTGTCAGACGACATTGATTTGACAATCATTTATGTTGTGTTGTGTTGTGTTGTGTATAAGAGGTAACGGTAGCGCATGAATGTAACAAAGCAAGCTGATACCCGACTGCGGCACCGAAATGAAGGTAGTCTGATAGTCTGAAGACTGGTTCGACAACCGTTGCTACTAGAGGTTGTATGTTGTATGACCCGCCACAGTTGTCACGGGAAGAAGTTTTATTAGTAGGGAGGGATTGATAGTTTCATATATCAAGGATTCACTTTGGTAAGCGATGTGATCCATACAACACAGTGTACACTCAAATTCCAAGCAGCACATCAATCACAAAGGAGTGTCGACAGCGCAGGTTTTTGGTTGGATACGAGTCATTTTCAAGTTATTCTGCCTTTGAGTTAGAATTACATGAATGAAGTTCCTGTACAACCAAAAACCTGCGCTGTCGATACTCCTTTGTGATTTGTGTGCTGCTTGGGATGTGTCAACTCACAATTTGAACGAATATTGAGACCATAAAAATTCTAAATGGAAATTTATGAAATGAAAAAGGTTTTGCGTCACCTCGCAACTGGGTTGACTGATGAACTAATATGCATTGCTACTTGCCATAAAATCGAAATATTGAAACAGAACTTAGTGTCAAAACAAACAGCGATGGACTGCACAAACTTAGGAAAAGTATTGACGCATAAATACGGATTAAATTAGTGCGGCAGTATCGTAAGGTGGCAGACTGCACAAAATTACAGGAAAATGTAATTAAAATGAAAGAAAATTAATGACAAATTCAACCACCACTAGAAGTGACGAACTTTGCTGTTCTTGTTGAGTAAATATATAAAAGTTTATTTAAAACTAATAGACATGGGAGGGGGGGGGGTCTGGCCAAAGTGTACGCTCCATACAAATTTCGAAAATTTTGTATGAACAAAAGTCTACGAAGGGGGAGGGGTCTCTGAGATGGTCGAAAAAAAGTCTACGTAGTTTATGGACAGCGCCTAATAGAAAAACAAGGAACAAGCTCACCGATCATCAATCAATCACTCGAGCTCCCGTTGATCTATCGCTAAAAGCGTTACAATCGTGCAACACTATTTTCCGACATTCGCAGTCACAGCATGGAACAACGCAATACTAAAAACTAAACATTCACGCGTCTATTGCTTTCGTTTTCACACGAGACAATAGCAAACGGGATCGATTATGCTGTGATACTTACTGCCGTGTGCAGCATAGTTGTCCCATGTTCTATGAGAATTCCACAGTTGATGTGAATTTCTCGGCTCTGGCAGTCTGAGTGGGTAGCAAAAGGCTGTTTTGCTCCTACACCCGACGTTTCGGTTATATTAATTTAACCATATGAGAATTCCTATTACAACTATGCTGCACACGGCAGCCCACCCCTTACAGAAGTGATGAGGAACTCGCTTGTACGAAAGAAAAATCCTAGCTCCAGTCGACTTATTGGATTCCATTTAGGTCCCATATGAAATATGCAAAATTTCAGCGCAATCGGTGGAATAACCGCTAATAAAACAAATCAATGAGCCATACGTCGGAACAGTAATTGGTAAAAATTAAAAAAAAAAATTCAAGCATCCAATCGTTTTGCAGTCTTTGAAGGAATGACTCGCGGATAAATTTTTAACAAGGAACGTTGACCGATTTGCAATAAGGAGAAAAAGTGCGACCTCTGAGATTTTTTCTCTGTTAGTGTGACATTTCCCATAGTGAATCCTACGAAGACTTTGAATCGTTTGCGCTAAATTAAAGTTGCACTGATTGCGCTGAAATTTTTCACAGTTCATATAGGACCTAAATGGAATCCGAAAAGTCGACTGAAGCTAGGATTTGATTTTCAGTCCATGCTAAAGCACAGTAAAGAACAACACAATGGCAGCACTCGCTCCTCGTACATATCGTCGTGAGGGGAGATAATGGCTCAAAATGCATACTTCCACATTCATTGTTCAAAAACTTTTGTGCTTCTTTGCATGAAAAAGTTTTATTACCACTGGGATGTGGTCTTTGGTAATGGATGCTCAAATGATGAAGAAATATTTGGAGTTTTTCAATTATTCTTAAAACTACAAGTGTTTGAAAATTGACCCATTCTCACCCCTTCGAGGGAGTAAGAAAGGGTCAAAGGGGCCGAATTTGTTTCGCATTGGCAACAAAGCATGTTAATAAAGTTCTGGTCAAGGTTGATAAGGACTGTTCATTAATGAAAGTGGACATCTGTACACCAATAGTTTAGAGTTAAAACTTAAAAAAAAATGTGAATGTTTGCTCAGTGTGTAAAAACATTGTCCACTTTGGCAAAACACTCAAAGAAAACGGAAAAAAGTGAGAAATTTCGAGGGATGGGTCGGATAAGTTTAGCGACTAGCTTTTAATTCTGCACAAATGCTGTTCCAAAAAATTGTCGTTTCGAGAATTGGCACACTAGTATACTTCCAGGACCGCAATTTATCAACGCTGAGCAGGGGACAGATGTGCCGAATGATGTAGGGTGCATCAGAACTGAAAAAATGGGAAAAAGTTCTGGGTGTGGCAAGCCAATTGTTCATGCGGCTCAAAAAGTTCTTCATATTTCACAACGGGAAAAAACAACGGTGAAATTAACAGAGAGGAATGCATCAAAAAACGACTTCTACCCATCTACCGAAAACATACGGATCCTCCATTGTTTTGGCCGGATCTGGCATCCGATTATTACGCTTCTTCTACACTAGAGATGCTCAAGACGGAAAAAGTCGATTTCGTCGAAAAATGGCAAAACCCACCGAACTTCCCTTAATTGCGTTTTGTGGAAAGATGCTGGACAATAATCAAGCGGCATCTCAAGAAAGATGGAAGAGAAGCAAGCTCTGTTGATTGCTTCAAGAAAATTTGGTCTGCGGCACACCGAAAGGTTACGAAGAAAAATGTGCAGAATCTAATGGGAGGTATCAAGAGGAAAGTCCGAGCGTTCTTCAGAAATACGAAGTAAATGTTCAAACTCACGTGAATTCGGCAACATGTATGTTGATTGGCCTTAAAAAAAAAATAAACTTTTGAATTTGTTGCAAAATAAATATTTTATATTGAAAAAAGGTGTCTACTTTCTTTAATGAACAGTCCTTACTACTTACCAATAATATATTATATGATGGCTATGAGTAAAAGATTCTCAAAAGTATCAATCCACCTAAAAGTGTGAAGTTTCATCGAGCCTTTAAAGTGTCATTTTAAAAAGGCCTTATTTTCATTTTTTTTTCGATGATTTATCAACAATTAATCAATTGTCCTAGAGACCTAATTTTCAAACAGCAATTTTTGACAAAAAATGTTGATTCGATATTCGCAATATTTATTGAGATATTTCAGATAATGTTTTGACCCAATCTCGCCCCTCTGACCCATTGCCACCCCCAGGTATCAGTAGGTCGGCTTCAGAGGAACGTTCTCCTCTATTTGGAAAATTTGTGCCACCCCCAACGACGGTTCATATAAGTCAGATGCATATATTTGCGGTTTGATGAAATTTTTATTTCCCTATAACAATTAAAATGCTGTGTCGTTAAATGGCTCGGTAGCATAGTTGGTGAGTCATATCTAGTTTATAAGGATCGTGAATTTTAATCTCACTTGATCTGTGGATATTTTTAATTTATTGCGCCTATAATTTTTCGATTTGTCAATATACGTTAAGGGATTATATACATTGAGGTGCGTGAAAATAAGAAAAAGTTTAAATTTATTTAAAACTATGTACCTAGACATATTTTTTAATTCTATTTCTACGTCATACATAGTACACTATTTAATGTTTAAAGCCAACTTGAGAACATGAAAAAAATAGTACTAATAACAAAAGTTATGATAATTTCAGCGCAATCAAAAGGAATTCTAGCTGGGATTCCTTCAGCGATTCCCACATGTAATACTCCAGAAATGTTGTACTACTAATGAGAATGCTCCTCTGATAATCTTAGGAACTGCTGCTGGGATTGCTCGTGGACTGCTACTGGGATTCCTCTGAACATTTCTGTCAGAAATCCTCCAGGATTTTCATTTTCCTAGATTCCACCCACAGTAATACATGTAGATATTCCTACTGAAAATGCATGAAAAATCTGAGCAAAAATTCCCGAAGAAATTATAGTAGGAGTTCTTGAAGAAATTCCTGCAATAATTACTGGAATGCAAAAAGCAATTCCAAGAGTAGTCCTTGAAAAATCTTTGAAATATACATAGCAGGAATTCTGGGTAGAACTTCAAGAGGATTTCCCTGAGGAATCCCAGGAGGAAATCTTGGAGGAATTTTCAGGAACCTGAGGAATTCTGCTAGGAATTTATGCTGGGAATACTCCATGGATTTCTCCAAAGATGCTTTCAAAAATGGCTACGATGGTTCCTTTTGGGATTTCTTCAAGGATTTATCTAGGAATTCCTCTAGGAACACCTCCAAAAAGTGTTGCTAGGATTCTTGCATGAACTCCTACCGGGATTCTCATCGAAAATTTCTCAACCATTTCCAGATGCTTATGGAAGTTACTGCTCATAGAAGTACTCCAGAAATTTCTGAAAGATTTCTAGCAGGAATTTTTTGAGGAATCTCTGCAAGATTTCTTGGAGAATGCCAGCCACGAATGCCAGGAGAATTCACAGAAGCATTCCAGGACCAGTTTCAGCAGAATTTCTCAAAGGAATCAAGAGGATTAATTCAGTAAAATAAGAACACCCAGAGGAGTTCTGACATAAAATCTGGGCATTTTTTTTTTTATTATCGTACAAATTTGGGCCGAAGGGTCTCATATTTTCATGAAACTTTTTCCACAGGCAGGGCTCAGAAACAAAGCTTCCAGTTTATATTTTTTTTTATTCCTGAGAAAATTAGCTTTCATTTAAAAAAAAAGTTGTACGATGCTTCTTTCTTGCGTTATGATTTTCCAAAGTAAGTAGTGTCAGGGTAAAACAAAAAAAAATCCACCTGAGAATTCCGGGAAAATAGGCGACCCTGGATTTTTCTCAATTTTTTTTGTTCATATATCCAAGAGCTCTGTCTGTGAAAAAAAAACTTCATGAAAATCTGAGACCCTTCGGCCCAAACCCGTACGGTAATAAAAAAATCCCCATTTCTGAGATTCCTGAAGGAAACGAAGCACGCATTCTTGGGGAATTCGCAAGACGCGATTGTCGACAAATCTTTTGAAAAATCCCCGTAGAAATCACAGAAGGAACTCCTGTAAGAATCCCATTAAGTATCCTAGAGGATTTCGTAGAGGAATTTCTAAGGTAAGAAATCCGATGGAACAAGGAATTTTTTTTGGAAAAGTACTCTTGCCATTCCTTCACAAACACTTGATGGGGAATTCTTGCTAAGACTGTTCTACAGGTTTGGTCACTTATTCGTTCACAAATCCGTCCTGTGATTTGATTTCTCTATTTCCATAGAAATTCATCTCTAGTGATTTTTTTTAAATATTTCTCTCTTTAGGTATTTCTCTTGGAATACTTACAGAAATTTCTACAAGGATCCCTTCACATACTCCTACAATCATTACTTCATTAATTCTAGCCAGGATTTGTCAAACAATTCAACTGCGGTTTCTTAGTAATTGCTCTTAGGAGCTTAGTGGTTTAGTGGCTACCGCTTCTAGTTCGAATTCATAAGGTCCTGGGTTCAATCCTTGGACTGTCTCTTTCATCCTGCTTTGTATCTTTCTATATACTTTAGTAAATTTGTCTATTTTCAATATGCATCTCATTCATACCATTTTCTAGAAGCTTTCTAACTACATGTAGAAAAACCCGATCTTTTCCAAATTAGAACCACTAATATACAATTAGTTGCTGAACTTGCAGTAGAAATTGAGAATATTTGATGCAGTTTTCGGAAAATAAAAATTACAGTATAGTACGCTGGTTAAAAAGCAAAGTTTTCATTTCTCTACCGTTTCGCAGAACACTCCTTTAAGCCGCTGCTGCCAACACTTCATTAAGTTTTCGACGTGTGTGACTTCACGATGTCTAGGAATACATTTAAAATAGCTATTAAGGACCTGTGGTAGTTGAATCAGTCTGTGCAGCATTTGCTGAAGGCGTAGTGAAATAAATTAATAAATAGTTTGAACAGTGAAATTTTTTCCTGTTCCGATGATTTTGTCTAAGTTCATAGTCATCACTAGAACCAGAAACGGGTTGAAAAAAAAAGAACCGTTTCCCTTTCTTCCAACTTTCACAGCACAAAGTACATCTATCTGATAACGCCTACGAGTTATGAAATCTAGCGAAATGTATAGGATTCATTTTCAAAATAATAAACAAACAAATCTATGGAACTTATAGGTCTGAAACTCTTTGTTTCTTCATACGACGCACGACTCAGTTTCAGAATAAACTTCACAGTAATATCCTGCCAAGATTTGGGAAGATACCCTGTAGCAAAACTGCAAACAATTAGTTTTTTTTTCAAAACATGTTTGAAATAATCAAATCCCTTCTGAAGCAAAATAGGATATATCCCATCTGCCCCAGGAGATTCGAAAGGAGCAAAGCTATTAAGTGCCCACTCAATCGATTCTATAGTAACAAAACTCCGAGCCGAAGCCAAGGAATCATAACTACAAGAAAAGACATAAGGTTCATCCGTGTACCACGCTACGTCAAAAAGAATACTTATGCCTAATTTGGGTTGCGTTTCAGCAGAAAACAATGTATGAACTACATTTTAATAAAAAAACGAACCTGAAACTCAAGAGTAAAAACAACAGTAACCTCATAATATTAATTACGGGAAAGATCATTCCCAAATGAGTACTATTAGCGATGGAAGGTTATCAGTTTTTTTATTTGCTGTCGTTCTCTCAAGGCTGTGAATTGGTCAGCTACCGTCGACCAAAACAAATTCTATCTGACATTTGAACATCACAGCTTTGGCGAATCTCCGTAGATGCGTTCGTTATACTCGGTGAATGTGGAGAGCGAACGAATAAAGATAATAAGGAATTCGATGCTGATTTGGGACTATGAGCTATTTTTATAATCGCGAAATTCACGACGTGTTTCAAAGGAGGGAGTAAAAATGTGGAATAAGTATGCAGGTGATATTCCGATAACTTTGGTTCACTGGTATTCTGGCATATTTTTTCTACACTTCGTGCTGCTGCTTTTTTGTTATTGAGAAGAATGAGTAAATATAACACGTTAACAAGGCATTACATATATGGTGAGATGGCTTAAAATGAATAAAACAAAATTCAATTTTTTTTAAACTATGATTTGCTTTACAGCCAGCAATGCGGTACCAACTGATCGTCTTAAAGATCGGTTTTGTTTCCCTGCGGCCATTCCACCCTTGACGGAATTACATACATTTAGGCGTATTCCGCTCAGCAACATAAATTGGAACTTCAAGGGTTAATTATTGTAATGTTAGTGCTGTAGTCAATCCAAATGAGTTGGAAATTAGGGTAAACTACTCTATATAGGGTAAATGGCCCTATTATCAAGACGACATATCCCTCCTTAGAAACATTAATAAGGAAATAACTCATTGAACAAATTTGTTGACTTTTTATCCATTTTAACGCAAAGGGTGGGAAATTGTGACGACGTAGTGTCCTGGCGATCCTTAAGGATCATTCCCAAGGACATTTGCTGCAAATCCTGTAGACTGAACATTGAGCCATTTTATTTTCTGGTAATGTGTTCGTTGAAATTAGTCGAAAAATGAATTATTCTAGGATATTGGGTTTTCCATCCACTTTAACGCAAAGGGTGGGAGATTATGACGACATAGTGTCCTGGCAATCCTTAAGGATCATTCCCAAGGACATTTGCTGCAAATCCTGTAGCCTGAACATTGAGCCATTTTATTTTATGGTAATGTGTTCGATAAAATAAGTCGAAAAATGAATTATTCTAAGGAATTGACATTTTTATCCACTTCAACGCAAAGGGTGGGAGATTGTGACGACGTAGTGTCCTAGCAATCCTTAAGGATCATTCCCAAGGACATTTGCTGCAAATCCTGTAGGCTGAACATTGAGCCATTTTATATTCTGGTAATGTGTTCGATAAAATAAGTCGAAAAATGAATTATTCTAAGGAATTGACATTTTTATCCACTTCAACGAAAAGGGTGGGAGATTGTGACGACGTAGTGTCCTAGCAATCCTTAAGGATCATTCCCAAGGACATTTGCTGCCAATCCTGTAGGCTGAACATTGAGCCATTTTATTTTCTGGTAATGTGTTCGATGAAATAAGTCAAAAAATGAATTATTCTAAGGAATTGACTTTTTTATCCACTTTAACGCAAAGGGTGGGAGATTATGACGACATAGTGTCCTGGCAATCCTTAAGGATCATTCCCAAGGACATTTGCTGCAAATCCTGTAGGCTGAACATTGAGCCATTTTATTTTCTGGTAATGTGTTCAATGAAATAAGTCGAAAAATGAATTATTCTAGGATATTGGGTTTTCCATCCACTTTAACGCAAAGGGTGGGAGATTATGACGACATAGTGTCCTGGCAATCCTTAAGGATCATCCCCAAGGACATTTGCTGCAAATCCTGCAGGCTGAACATTGAGCCATTTTATTTTCTGGTAATGTGTTCAATGAAATAAGTCGAAAAATGAATTATTCTAGGATATTGGGTTTTCCATCCACTTTAACGCAAAGGGTGGGAGATTATGACGTCATAGTGTCTTGGCAATCCTTAAGGATCATTCCCAAGGACATTTGCTGCAAATCCTGTAGGCTGAACATTGAGCCATTTTATTTTCTGGTAATGTGTTCGATAAAATAAGTCGAAAAATGAATTATTCTAGGATATTGGGTTTTCCATCCACTTTAACGCAAAGGGTGGGAGATTATGACGTCATAGTGTCTTGGCAATCCTTAAGGATCATTCCCAAGGACATTTGCTGCAAATCCTGTGGACTGAACATTGAGCCATTTTATTTTCTGGTAATGTGTTCGATAAAATAAGTCGAAAAATGAATTATTCTAAGGAATTGACATTTTTATCCACTTCAACGCAAAGGGTGGGAGATTGTGACGACGTAGTGTCCTAGCAATCCTTAAGGATCATTCCCAAGGACATTTGCTGCAAATCCTGTAGGCTGAACATTGAGCCATTTTATTTTCTGGTAATGTGTTCGATGAAATAAGTCAAAAAATGAATTATTCTAAGGAATTGACTTTTTTATCCACCTTAACGCAAAGGGTGGGAGATTATGACGACATAGTGTCCTGGCAATCCTTAAGGATAATTCCCAAGGACATTTGCTGCAAATCCTGTAGGCTGAACATTGAGCCATTTTATTTTCTGGTAATGTGTTCAATGAAATAAGTCGAAAAATGAATTATTCTAGGATATTGGGTTTTCCATCCACTTTAACGCAAAGGGTGGGAGATTATGACGTCATAGTGTCTTGGCAATCCTTAAGGATCATTCCCAAGGACATTTGCTGCATCTCCTGTAGGCTGAACATTGAGCCATTTTATTTTCTGGTAATGTGTTCGATAAAATAAGTCGAAAAATGAATTATTCTAGGATATTGGGTTTTCCATCCACTTTAACGCAAAGGGTGGGAGATTATGACGACATAGTGTCCTGGCAATCCTTAAGGATCATTCCCAAGGACATTTGCTGCAAATCCTGTAGGCTGAACATTGAGCCATTTTATTTTCTGGTAATGTGTTCGATAAAATAAGTCGAAAAATGAATTATTCTAAGGAATTGACATTTTTATCCACTTCAACGCAAAGGGTGGGAGATTGTGACGACGTAGTGTCCTAGCAATCCTTAAGGATCATTCCCAAGGACATTTGCTGCAAATCCTGTAGGCTGAACATTGAGCCATTTTATTTTCTGGTAATGTGTTCGATGAAATAAGTCAAAAAATGAATTATTCTAAGGAATTGACTTTTTTATCCACCTTAACGCAAAGGGTGGGAGATTATGACGACATAGTGTCCTGGCAATCCTTAAGGATCATTCCCAAGGACATTTGCTGCAAATCCTGTAGGCTGAACATTGAGCCATTTTATTTTCTGGTAATGTGTTCAATGAAATAAGTCGAAAAATGAATTATTCTAGGATATTGGGTTTTCCATCCACTTTAACGCAAAGGGTGGGAGATTATGACGTCATAGTGTCTTGGCAATCCTTAAGGATCATTCCCAAGGACATTTGCTGCATCTCCTGTAGGCTGAACATTGAGCCATTTTATTTTCTGGTAATGTGTTCGATGAAATAAGTCAAAAAATGAATTATTCTAAGGAATTGACTTTTTTATCCACTTTAACGCAAAGGGTGGGAGATTATGACGACATAGTGTCCTGGCAATCCTTAAGGATCATTCCCAAGGACATTTGCTGCAAATCCTGTAGGCTGAACATTGAGCCATTTTATTTTCTGGTAATGTGTTCGATAAAATAAGTCGAAAAATGAATTATTCTAAGGAATTGACATTTTTATCCACTTCAACGCAAAGGGTGGGAGATTGTGACGACGTAGTGTCCTAGCAATCCTTAAGGATCATTCCCAAGGACATTTGCTGCAAATCCTGTAGGCTGAACATTGAGCCATTTTATTTTCTGGTAATGTGTTCGATGAAATAAGTCAAAAAATGAATTATTCTAAGGAATTGACTTTTTTATCCACCTTAACGCAAAGGGTGGGAGATTATGACGACATAGTGTCCTGGCAATCCTTAAGGATAATTCCCAAGGACATTTGCTGCAAATCCTGTAGGCTGAACATTGAGCCATTTTATTTTCTGGTAATGTGTTCAATGAAATAAGTCGAAAAATGAATTATTCTAGGATATTGGGTTTTCCATCCACTTTAACGCAAAGGGTGGGAGATTATGACGTCATAGTGTCTTGGCAATCCTTAAGGATCATTCCCAAGGACATTTGCTGCATCTCCTGTAGGCTGAACATTGAGCCATTTTATTTTCTGGTAATGTGTTCGATAAAATAAGTCGAAAAATGAATTATTCTAGGATATTGGGTTTTCCATCCACTTTAACGCAAAGGGTGGGAGATTATGACGACATAGTGTCCTGGCAATCCTTAAGGATCATTCCCAAGGACATTTGCTGCAAATCCTGTAGGCTGAACATTGAGCCATTTTATTTTCTGGTAATGTGTTCGATAAAATAAGTCGAAAAATGAATTATTCTAAGGAATTGACATTTTTATCCACTTCAACGCAAAGGGTGGGAGATTGTGACGACGTAGTGTCCTAGCAATCCTTAAGGATCATTCCCAAGGACATTTGCTGCAAATCCTGTAGGCTGAACATTGAGCCATTTTATTTTCTGGTAATGTGTTCGATGAAATAAGTCAAAAAATGAATTATTCTAAGGAATTGACTTTTTTATCCACCTTAACGCAAAGGGTGGGAGATTATGACGACATAGTGTCCTGGCAATCCTTAAGGATCATTCCCAAGGACATTTGCTGCAAATCCTGTAGGCTGAACATTGAGCCATTTTATTTTCTGGTAATGTGTTCAATGAAATAAGTCGAAAAATGAATTATTCTAGGATATTGGGTTTTCCATCCACTTTAACGCAAAGGGTGGGAGATTATGACGTCATAGTGTCTTGGCAATCCTTAAGGATCATTCCCAAGGACATTTGCTGCATCTCCTGTAGGCTGAACATTGAGCCATTTTATTTTCTGGTAATGTGTTCGATGAAATAAGTCAAAAAATGAATTATTCTAAGGAATTGACTTTTTTATCCACTTTAACGCAAAGGGTGGGAGATTATGACGACATAGTGTCCTGGCAATCCTTAAGGATCATTCCCAAGGACATTTGCTGCAAATCCTGTAGGCTGAACATTGAGCCATTTTATTTTCTGGTAATGTGTTCGATAAAATAAATCGAAAAATGAATTATTCTAAGGAATTGACATTTTTATCCACTTCAACGCAAAGGAAGGGAGATTGTGACGAGGTAGTGTCCTGGCAATCCTTAAGGATCATTCCCAAGGACATTTGCTGCAAATCCTGTAGGCTGAACATTGAGCCATTTTATTTTCTGGTAATGTGTTCAATGAAATAAGTCGAAAAATGAATTATTCTAGGATATTGGGTTTTCCACCCACTTTAACGCAAAGGGTGGGAGATTATGACGTCATAGTGTCTTGGCAATCCTTAAGGATCATTCCCAAGGACATTTGCTGCAAATCCTGTGGACTGAACATTGAGCCATTTTATTTTCTGGTAATGTGTTCGATAAAATAAGTCGAAAAATGAATTATTCTAAGGAATTGACATTTTTATCCACTTCAACGCAAAGGGTGGGAGATTGTGACGACGTAGTGTCCTAGCAATCCTTAAGGATCATTCCCAAGGACATTTGCTGCAAATCCTGTAGGCTGAACATTGAGCCATTTTATTTTCTGGTAATGTGTTCGATGAAATAAGTCAAAAAATGAATTATTCTAAGGAATTGACTTTTTTATCCACCTTAACGCAAAGGGTGGGAGATTATGACGACATAGTGTCCTGGCAATCCTTAAGGATCATTCCCAAGGACATTTGCTGCAAATCCTGTAGGCTGAACATTGAGCCATTTTATTTTCTGGTAATGTGTTCGATAAAATAAGTCGAAAAATGAATTATTCTAAGGAATTTACATTTTTATCCACTTCAACGCAAAGGGTGGGAGATTGTGACGACGTAGTGTCCTAGCAATCCTTAAGGATCATTCCCAAGGACATTTGCTGCAAATCCTGTAGGCTGAACATTGAGCCATTTTATTTTCTGGTAATGTGTTCGATGAAATAAGTCAAAAAATGAATTATTCTAAGGAATTGACTTTTTTATCCACCTTAACGCAAAGGGTGGGAGATTATGACGACATAGTGTCCTGGCAATCCTTAAGGATCATTCCCAAGGACATTTGCTGCAAATCCTGTAGGCTGAACATTGAGCCATTTTATTTTCTGGTAATGTGTTCAATGAAATAAGTCGAAAAATGAATTATTCTAGGATATTGGGTTTTCCATCCACTTTAACGCAAAGGGTGGGAGATTATGACGTCATAGTGTCTTGGCAATCCTTAAGGATCATTCCCAAGGACATTTGCTGCATCTCCTGTAGGCTGAACATTGAGCCATTTTATTTTCTGGTAATGTGTTCGATGAAATAAGTCAAAAAATGAATTATTCTAAGGAATTGACTTTTTTATCCACTTTAACGCAAAAGGTGGGAGATTATGACGACATAGTGTCCTGGCAATCCTTAAGGATCATTCCCAAGGACATTTGCTGCAAATCCTGAAGGCTGAACATTGAGCCATTTTATTTTCTGGTAATGTGTTCGATGAAATAAGTCAAAAAATGAATTATTCTAAGGAATTGACTTTTTTATCCACTTTAACGCAAAGGGTGGGAGATTATGACGACATAGTGTCCTGGCAATCCTTAAGGATCATTCCCAAGGATATTTGCTGCAAATCCTGAAGGCTGAACATTGAGCCATTTTATTTTCTGGTAATGTGTTCGATGAAATAAGTCGAAAAATGAATTATTCTAAGGAATTGACTTTTTTATCCACTTCAACGCAAAGGGTGGGAGATTATGACGACATAGTGTCCTGGCAATCCTTAAGGATCATTCCCAAGGACATTTGCTGCAAATCCTGTAGGCTGAACATTGAGCCATTTTATTTTCTGGTAATGTGTTCGATGAAATAAGTCGAAAAATGAATTATTCTAAGGAATTGACATTTTTATCCACTTCAACGCAAAGGGTGGGAGATTGTGACGACGTAGTGTCCTGGCAATCCTTAAGGATCATTCCCAAGGACATTTGCTGCAAATCCTGAAGGCTGAACATTGAGCCATTTTATTTTCTGGTAATGTGTTCGATGAAATAAATCAAAAAATGAATTATTCTAAGGAATTGACTTTTTTATCCACTTTAACGCAAAGGGTGGGAGATTATGACGACATAGTGTCCTGGCAATCCTTAAGGATCATTCCCAAGGACATTTGCTGCAAATCCTGTAGGCTGAACATTGAGCCATTTTATTTTCTGGTAATGTGTTCGATGAAATAAATCAAAAAATGAATTATTCTAAGGAATTGACTTTTTTATCCACTTTAACGCAAAGGGTGGGAGATTGTGACGACGTAGTGTCCTGGCAATCCTTAAGGATCATTCCCAAGGACATTTGCTGCAAATCCTGTAGGCTGAACATTGAGCCATTTTATTTTCTGGTAATGTGTTCGATGAAATAAGTCAAAAAATGAATTATTCTAAGGAATTGACTTTTTTATCCACTTTTATTTATTTATTTATTTCGTCAATCATTGTAGACTAAAGCTTAATGTATAAATTTACAGATATTGATACTTATATAACATTTTATGTGTCATTAGATCTACCATTTAGGACTTTCCTTAGCAGTGGTCTTGAAATAGTAAAATCGATTATTTCGCAGTATTTGTTATAGATATTCATTAATGAGCTCATTGGTCCGTTTATTGCATATGAAGTTCGTAGCGATTTCAGCTGAAATATGTTACGTGATCTTAAAGAGCGAAATGGAGCATAAAAATTTAGGCTCGCTAATAAATCTTCCGATTGAGTGCGTTGTGAGATGAGATCGTTTATAAAAGCTATACATGCAATTTCCCTTCTTTTCTTAAGAGTTTCTAAATTGATAAGCAAGCACCGGGACTCATACGACGGAAGAGGATAGGATGCCCATCCTAGTTTTCTTAGAGCAAACAGTAAAAATTGTTTTTGTACAGATTCAATACGTTTTGAGTGAACATCTTGATATGGAAACCAAACAACGCTACAATATTCTAGTATTGATCTCACATATGACACATATAGCGTCTTTATTGTGTAAGGATCTTTGAATAAAGCCAATCTTTTAATAATCTTTTAATAAAGCCAAGCATACTTTGAGATTTATGAATAACTGAATTATAATGATCAACAAAGGAAAGCTTAGAGTCTAGTAATACACCTAAATCTCTTACTTTGGTTTGTCTTACCACTTGTTCATTGCCCAGCAAGCAGTTGAAATTGGATGGCTCGCACTTTCTTGTAAAGGATATTATGTAACACTTCTTGACATTTATATCGAGCAGACTTTTTAGACACCAATTATGAAAAACATCAACCTCGCGTTGGAATTCTGCTTAATCTGCCTTGTTCATTATTTCCATATATAACTTCATATCGTCAGCATAAATCAGAACTCTTAGTCGTTTTAATATGAGAGTTACATCATTAACAAATAAAATGAAAAGTAAAGGCCCTAAATGTGAGCCTTGTGGAACACCAGATGTTGCATGGACGTGATTAGATATCTTTCCTTTAAACTGAACTGACTGTTTGATAAATATGATTCAATCCATGTCAGAAGTTCACTTGAAAATCCCGCGTGTTGTAGTTTGAAAAGCAATAGTTTGATGTCAACTCTATCGAATGCTTTGGTAAAATCAGTGTATAACGCCTCGACATAGTTTCCATGATCCATAGCAGCAAAAGTGAAATTCACGAACTCAAGCAAATTAGTAGTTGTGGATCTAGATTTAAAGAAGCCATGCTGACAATTTGTAATACCATTTTTGACCTGATCAAATATTTTTTTATTTACAATGGCTTCGAATAACTTTGGAATGCATGAGATAATTGCGATTCCACGATAATTTTTGATTTCGGAACGCTTACCGGATTTAAAGATTTGTATTAGAAACGATTGCTTCCATTGCGATGGAAATACACCACTAGCAAGTGAGTTATTGAAAAGCCAAAACAAGGGCTTAACGAAAGAGGTAGCGAGCTTCTTCAATAGAAAAGGAGGTATTCCATCCGGTCCTGGTCCTTTTGAAGAATCCAACCCTTCTAATGCAGTTAAGATCTCCTGCACTGTGATAGAGCTGACTGAAATATTACATGTATGTTCTGGCAAATAGTCGAAATATTCTCGATCGAAAGAATCATTAAATGCGATGTAGTTACCTTGAAAAAACTTGGCAAAATTATTGCATATTTCTTGACTATCACTACTAACAACCTCTTCAAACACCATGCACGACGGAAAGTTATTAGTTTTCATTTTACTTTTGGCAAAACTAAAGAAAGCTTTTGGGTCATTCTTCACGTCATTTTCGATTTTCGTATAGTAACTCTCGTATGCGTTTTTAATTTCAGTATCAAGCAACTCACAAATGTTAATATATTGCTCTAGATTCTCCGCGGAACGATTTCTTTTATAAGCTTTGTGCATTTTTTGTTTTCGGTTTCTTAACTTTTTTATGTCTCTCGTGAACCAAACGGGGTTTTTAGAGATGATCGTCATCTTTTTACGTTTCTTCGGTACTATTCCATCCAATATGGCGAATAACTTTTCGTTTAATATGTTCACACTACAACTCATATTCATATTGTTTTTTAATAAAGTTTGCCAATCCGTTTCATTGAGTTTGTTTTGAATGCTATTGAAGTCACAATTTTTAAAATCGAAAGCTAGTTCACATCCACGTCAATTGGTCGTGTGGAGACAGGATGATTCAACAATGAATATTCTATAGCGATATGGTGTTTCTCATTTTTCCATAAGGGATAAAGGGCTTTGTCTACATGAAAGTTCTCTGTGCAGCTGGTAAATAATAAATCTAAGTAAACATTAAGTTCATTACACACGTGGTTAACTTGATTTAACCCAAGTAGACTGGTTTTGTCAAAAATGAGCTGCAATGTTTCGTTATCACCGATGATAGGAAGCAACAATGATTCATTATCTACATCGACCATGAAATCAACTGAATTTTGATCGAAATCTCCATATACATGAATATGATTTTCAGGATCCATGTCATTTGCAGCTACGTCTAAAGTATTGAAAAATTTCTCATATGAAGGCTTTTTTGCATGTTGTGGTGGGAAATACACTGATACAAATATATGAATCTCGTTACCAAGGCGAACCTTAACCCAAACGTCATCAAATTCCTTATATTTATTTGTTTCAATTAAGTCAGCATCCAACTTAGTATTGATAGCAACGACTACTCCGCCACCAGATTTTTTATCACACCAAGCCAAGTTGCGATCACTTCTGAACACATTATATAAATTTCCAAAAACTTCTTCACTTTTTATACTATCTGTCCAGCTTGTTTCGGTGCCTAATATTACATTGTACATGCAAGAATTAACTTTCTTATGTATTTCATATATTTTATTGACACCACGCATCCGGTTAAAATTTTGACAGTAAATTAATGTTTCGCTTAAAGTATTTTGATTTACCGGAACCAATAAATACCTCTTCACCCTCACGTTGTGAAGTCGTCAAGTCCTGTACAGCATCGGGAACCAGAGAAATGTTGTCATGTTTTTCCTCCAAAGGGTACGTCAATTCCGATGAAAATACGTGTGTCTACACGTACACGCTTCGCAAGATCCTGGTTGATTTCCTTCAGCTACGATGTGGTGTGAGGTTTTAGGGCCATCCGGATTCAGCGTTTCTCGTTTTTCAAATCGTATCGTCGGACGATAGTTAAGTGGTGGACGGGAAAATTGATGTTTTGCCGCCGCAAGAAGCTCCCGGTCGGGTGGAAGGTAATTTGAGTTTCTGTGATTCATAAAAGAGTTGTCATGATCGTACCTCCGACTCCCAAAGACCGTGCGAGGAAGGTCAGTGTTAGAACTGCTGTCATATCGGCTTACATTTACCGGTCGGCAATTAATGGTATGGCAGTTTTTAAAGTTGTTGCTGGAACTCGATGGCATGCAGTCGGTGTCACTATGGGGATTGCGTGTAGGTAACGCAAAGGGTGGGAGATTATGACGACGTAGTGTCCTGTCAATCCTTAAGGATCATTCCCAAGGACATTTGCTGCAAATCCTGTAGACTGAACATTGAGCCATTTTATTTTCTGGTAATGTGTTCGATGAAATAAGTCAAAAAATGAATTATTCTAAGGAATTGACTTTTTTATCCACTTAAACGCAAAGGGTGGGAGATTGTGACGACGTAGTGTCCTGGCAATCCTTAAGGATCATTCCCAAGGACATTTGCTGCAAATCCTGTGGACTGAACATTGAGCCATTTTATTTTCTGGTAACCCAAGTAAAACAGAAAACATCTTTGAGAATAAACTTAAAAAAAGACGTTGTAGTATGGTACTATTATCGTATTTGTACACATATTATGTTGAAATCATGTTTTAACTGTGTAATGGCCATAACAACTTACTGAAAAATGTTATCATCCTCACCATAAGTTAAAATAACGTAAATTTAACGTTGGTTACACAAGATATTTTTGTCATCGTCTTCCTTCAATTGACGATGATATGTATAACATCAGCAGCACATAGTTATAACGTTTGAGCTCAAACATGTTATTACAACGTTGTTTTTACGAATTAAATACGTTAATGTAGAACGTTTGCTATCTCTTCTCACTGACTTGATCATTATTTAATAAACATCTCTTTCACTTAAAAATACAAGGCAATCCAAATACGATAGCAACTGTAATTTTATGCTTTGCGGTTTGATTCCGCTACAAGTATGCTAAACAGGGTAACAAATGGGTATGTTAATAGTCTCTAAAAAAACTTGGCGCAGACCACCAAGCAGACCACTGTCACCATGGCTCAAAAGATGGGCGCCACCATTCAACTTTATATAAACGGCAGGCCTCCCGTCACCTAAAAATCAATTCTTTAGAATAATTCATTTTTTGACTTATTTCATCGAACACATTACCAGAAAATAAAATGGCTCAATGTTCAGCCTATAGGATTTGCAGCAAATGTCCTTGGGAATGATCCTTAAGGATTGCCAGGACACTACGTCGTCACAATCTCCCACCCTTTGCGTTGAAGTGGATAAAAAAGTCAATTTCTTAGAATAATTCATTTTTTGATTTATTTCATCGAACACATTACCAGAAAATAAAATGGCTCAATGTTCAGCCTAAGGATTTGCAGCAAATGTCCTTGGGAATGATCCTTAAGGATTGCCAGGACACTACGTCGCCACATTCCCCCACCCTTTGCGTTATAGTGGATGAAAAATCCAATATCCTCTAATAATTCATTTTTTGACTTATTTCATCGAACACATTACCAGAAAATAAAATGGCTCAATGTTCAGTCTACAGGATTTGCAGCAAATGTCCTTGGGAATGATCCTTAAAGATCGCCAGGACACTACCTCGTCACAATCTTCCACCCTTTGCGTTAAAGTGGATGAAAAACCCAATATCCTAGAATAATTCATTTTTCGACTTATTTCATCGAACACATTACCAGAAAATAAAATGGCTCAATGTTCAGCCTACAGGATTTGCAGCAAATGTCCTTGGGAATGATCCTTAAGGATTGCCAGGACACTACGTCGTCACAATCTCCCACCCTTTGCGTTAAAGTGGATAAAAAAGTCAATTCCTTAGAATAATTCATTTTTTGATTTATTTCATCGAACACATTACCAGAAAATAAAATGGCTCAATGTTCAGCCTAAGGATTTGCAGCAAATGTCCTTGGGAATGATCCTTAAGGATTGCCAGGACACTACGTCGCCACATTCCCCCACCCTTTGCGTTATAGTGGATGAAAAATCCAATATCCTCTAATAATTCATTTTTTGACTTATTTCATCGAACACATTACCAGAAAATAAAATGGCTCAATGTTCAGCCTACAGGATTTGCAGCAAATGTCCTTGGGAATGATCCTTAAGGATTGCCAGGACACTACGTCGTCACAATCTCCCACCCTTTGCGATAAAGTGGATAAAAAAGTCAATTCCTTAGAATAATTCATTATTTGATTTATTTTTTCGAACACATTACCAGAAAATAAAATGGCTCAATGTTCAGCCTAAGGATTTGTAGCAAATGTCCTTGGGAATGATCCTTAAGGATTGAAAGGACACTACGTCGTCATAATCTCCCACCCTTTGCGTTAAAGTGGATGGAAAACCCAATATCCTAGAATAATTCATTTTTCGACTTATTTCATCGAACACATTACCAGAAAATAAAATGGCTCAATGTTCAGCCTACAGGATTTGCAGCAAATGTCCTTGGGAATGATCCTTAAGGATTGCCAGGACACTATGTCGTCATAATCTCCCACCCTTTGCGTTAAAGTGGATGAAAAACCCAATATCCTAGAATAATTCATTTTTCGACTTATTTTATCGAACACATTACCAGAAAATAAAATGGCTCAATGTTCAGCCTACAGGATTTGCAGAAAATGTCCTTGGGAATGATCCTTAAGGATTGCCAGGACACTACGTCGTCATAATCTCCCACCCTTTGCGTTAAAGTGGATGAAAACCCAATATCCTAGAATAATTCATTTTTCGACTAATTTCAACGAACACATTACCAGAAAATAAAATGGCTCAATGTTCAGCCTACAGGATTTGCAGCAAATGTCCTTGGGAATGATCCTTAAGGATTGCCAGGACACTACCTCGTCACAATCTCCCACCCTTTGCGTTGAAGTGGATGAAAATGTCAATTCCTTAGAATAATTCATTTTTCGACTAATTTCATCGAACACATTACCAGAAAATAAAATGGCTCAATGTTCAGTCTACAGGATTTGCAGCAAATTTCCTTGGGAATGATCCTTAAGGATCGCCAGGACACTACCTCGTCACAAACTTCCACCCTTTGCGTTGAAGTGGATAAAAATGTCATTTCCTTAGAATAATTCATTTTTCGACTTATTTCATCGAACACATTACCAGAAAATAAAATGGCTCAATGTTCAGTCCACAGGATTTGCAGCAAATGTCCTTGGGAATGATCCTTAAGGATTGCTAGGACACTACGTCGTCACAATCTCCCACCCTTTGCGTTGAAGTGGATAAAAATGTCAATTCCTTAGAATAATTCATTTTTCGACTTATTTCATCGAACACATTACCAGAAAATAAAATGGCTCAATGTTCAGCCTACTGGATTTGCAGCAAATGTCCTTGGGAATGATCCTTAAGGATTGCTAGGACACTACGTCGTCACAATCTCCCACCCTTTGCGTTAAAGTGGATGGAAAACCCAATATCCTAGAATAATTCATTTTTCGACTTATTTCATTGAACACATTACCAGAAAATAAAATGGCTCAATGTTCAGCCTACAGGATTTGCAGCAAATGTCCTTGGGAATGATCCTTAAGGATTGCTAGGACACTACGTCGTCACAATCTCCTACCCTTTGCATTGAAGTGGATAAAAATGTCAATTCCTTAGAATAATTCATTTTTCGACTTATTTTATCGAACACATTACCAGAAAATAAAATGGCTCAATGTTCAGCCTACAGGATTTGCAGCAAATGTCCTTGGGAATGATCCTTAAGGATTGCCAGGACACTATGTCGTCATAATCTCCCACCCTTTGCGTTAAAGTGGATGGAAAACCCAATATCCTAGAATAATTCATTTTTCGACTTATTTCATCGAACACATTACCAGAAAATAAAATGGCTCAATGTTCAGCCTACAGGATTTGCAGCAAATGTCCTTGGGAATGATCCTTAAGGACAAACGTCTTGAAATCCCGCTTCAACAGTGCATCAGAACTTCAGACGCACAAATTCCTTAGAATAATTCATTTTTCGACTTATTTTATCGAACACATTACCAGAAAATAAAATGGCTCAATGTTCAGCCTACAGGATTTGCAGCAAATGTCCTTGGGAATGATCCTTAAGGATTGCCAGGACACTATGTCGTCATAATCTCCCACCCTTTGCGTTAAGGTGGATAAAAATGTCAATTCCTTAGAATAATTCATTTTTTGATTTATTTCATCGAACACATTACCAGAAAATAAAATGGCTCAATGTTCAGCCTAAGGATTTGCAGCAAATGTCCTTGGGAATGATCCTTAAGGATTGCCAGGACACTACGTCGCCACATTCCCCACCCTTTGCGTTATAGTGGATGAAAAATCCAATATCCTCTAATAATTCATTTTTTGACTTATTTCATCGAACACATTACCAGAAAATAAAATGGCTCAATGTTCAGCCTACAGGATTTGCAGCAAATGTCCTTGGGAATGATCCTTAAGGATTGCCAGGACACTACGTCGTCACAATCTCCCACCCTTTGCGTTAAAGTGGATAAAAAAGTCAATTCCTTAGAATAATTCATGTTTTGATTTATTTCATCGAACACATTACCAGAAAATAAAATGGCTCAATGTTCAGTCTACAGGATTTGCAGCAAATGTCCTTGGGAATGATCCTTAAGGATCGCCAGGACACTACCTCGTCACAAACTTCCACCCTTTGCGTTAAAGTGGATGAAAAACCCAATATCCTAGAATAATTCATTTTTCGACTTATTTTATCGAACACATTACCAGAAAATAAAATGGCTCAATGTTCAGCCTACAGGATTTGCAGCAAATGTCCTTGGGAATGATCCTTAAGGATTGCCAGGACACTATGTCGTCATAATCTCCCACCCTTTGCGTTAAAGTGGATGAAAACCCCAATATCCTAGAATAATTCATTTTTCGACTTATTTTATCGAACACATTACCAGAAAATAAAATGGCTCAATGTTCAGTCCACAGGATTTGCAGCAAATGTCCTTGGGAATGATCCTTAAGGATTGCCAGGACACTATGTCGTCATAATCTCCCACCCTTTGCGTTAAGGTGGATAAAAAAGTCAATTCCTTAGAATAATTCATTTTTCGACTTATTTCATCGAACACATTACCAGAAAATAAAATGGCTCAATGTTCAGCCTACAGGATTTGCAGCAAATGTCCTTGGGAATGATCCTTAAGGATTGCCAGGACACTATGTCGTCATAATCTCCCACCCTTTGCGTTAAAGTGGATGGAAAACCCAATATCCTAGAATAATTCATTTTTCGACTTATTTCATTGAACACATTACCAGAAAATAAAATGGCTCAATGTTCAGCCTACAGGATTTGCAGCAAATGTCCTTGGGAATGATCCTTAAGGATTGCCAGGACACTATGTCGTCATAATCTCCCACCCTTTGCGTTAAAGTGGATAAAAAAGTCAATTCCTTAGAATAATTCATTTTTTGACTTATTTCATCGAACACATTACCAGAAAATAAAATGGCTCAATGTTCAGCCTACAGGATTTGCAGCAAATGTCCTTGGGGATGATCCTTAAGGATTGCCAAGACACTATGACGTCATAATCTCCCACCCTTTGCGTTAAAGTGGATGGAAAACCCAATATCCTAGAATAATTCATTTTTCGACTTATTTCATTGAACACATTACCAGAAAATAAAATGGCTCAATGTTCAGTCCACAGGATTTGCAGCAAATGTCCTTGGGAATGATCCTTAAGGATTGCCAAGACACTATGACGTCATAATCTCCCACCCTTTGCGTTAAAGTGGATGGAAAACCCAATATCCTAGAATAATTCATTTTTCGACTTATTTCATTGAACACATTACCAGAAAATAAAATGGCTCAATGTTCAGCCTACAGGATTTGCAGCAAATGTCCTTGGGGATGATCCTTAAGGATTGCCAGGACACTATGTCGTCATAATCTCCCACCCTTTGCGTTAAAGTGGATGGAAAACCCAATATCCTAGAATAATTCATTTTTCGACTTATTTCATTGAACACATTACCAGAAAATAAAATGGCTCAATGTTCAGCCTACAGGATTTGCAGCAAATGTCCTTGGGAATGATCCTTAAGGATTGCTAGGACACTACGTCGTCACAATCTCCCACCCTTTGCGTTGAAGTGGATAAAAATGTCAATTCCTTAGAATAATTCATTTTTCGACTTATTTTATCGAACACATTACCAGAAAATAAAATGGCTCAATGTTCAGCCTACAGGATTTGCAGCAAATGTCCTTGGGAATGATCCTTAAGGATTGCTAGGACACTACGTCGTCACAATCTCCCACCCTTTGCGTTGAAGTGGATAAAAAAGTCAATTCCTTAGAATAATTCATTTTTCGACTAATTTCAACGAACACATTACCAGAAAATAAAATGGCTCAACGTTCAGTCCACAGGATTTGCAGCAAATGTCCTTGGGAATGATCCTTAAGGATTGCCAGGACACTATGTCGTCATAATCTCCCACCCTTTGCGTTAAGGTGGATAAAAAAGTCAATTCCTTAGAATAATTCATTGTTTGACTTATTTCATCGAACACATTACCAGAAAATAAAATGGCTCAATGTTCAGCCTACTGGATTTGCAGCAAATGTCCTTGGGAATGATCCTTAAGGATTGCTAGGACACTACGTCGTCACAATCTCCCACCCTTTGCGTTGAAGTGGATAAAAATGTCAATTCCTTAGAATAATTCATTTTTCGACTTATTTTATCGAACACATTACCAGAAAATAAAATGGCTCAATGTTCAGTCCACAGGATTTGCAGCAAATGTCCTTGGGAATGATCCTTAAGGATTGCCAAGACACTATGACGTCATAATCTCCCACCCTTTGCGTTAAAGTGGATGGAAAACCCAATATCCTAGAATAATTCATTTTTCGACTTATTTCATTGAACACATTACCAGAAAATAAAATGGCTCAATGTTCAGTCCACAGGATTTGCAGCAAATGTCCTTGGGAATGATCCTTAAGGATTGCCAGGACACTATGTCGTCATAATCTCCCACCCTTTGCGTGTGAAGAATTAGCAATAAGTTAAAATTCACAAATACAAAGAAATTAAAAAAAAAAAAATCCCACCCTTTGCGTTAAAGTGGATGGAAAACCCAATATCCTAGAATAATTCATTTTTCGACTTATTTCATTGAACACATTACCAGAAAATAAAATGGCTCAATGTTCAGCCTACAGGATTTGCAGCAAATGTCCTTGGAAATGATCCTTAAGGATTGCCAGGACACTACCTCGTCACAATCTCCCTTCCTTTGCGTTGAAGTGGATAAAAATGTCAATTCCTTAGAATAATTCATTTTTCGATTTATTTTATCGAACACATTACCAGAAAATAAAATGGCTCAATGTTCAGCCTACAGGATTTGCAGCAAATGTCCTTGGGAATGATCCTTAAGGATTGCCAGGACACTAGGTCGTCATAATCTCCCACCCTTTGCGTTAAAGTGGATGGAAAACCCAATATCCTAGAATAATTCATTTTTCGACTTATTTCATCGAACACATTACCAGAAAATAAAATGGCTCAATGTTCAGCCTTCAGGATTTGCAGCAAATGTCCTTGGGAATGATCCTTAAGGATTGCCAGGACACTAGGTCGTCATAATCTCCCACCCTTTGCGTTAAAGTGGATGGAAAACCCAATATCCTAGAATAATTCATTTTTCGACTTATTTCATCGAACACATTACCAGAAAATAAAATGGCTCAATGTTCAGCCTACAGGATTTGCAGCAAATGTCCTTGGGAATGATCCTTAAGGATTGCCAAGACACTATGACGTCATAATCTCCCACCCTTTGCGTTAAAGTGGATGGAAAACCCAATATCCTAGAATAATTCATTTTTCGACTTATTTTATCGAACACATTACCAGAAAATAAAATGGCTCAATGTTCAGCTTACAGGATTTGCAGCAAATGTCCTTGGGAATGATCCTTAAGAATTGCTAGGACACTACGTCGTCACAATCTCCCACCCTTTGCGTTGAAGTGGATAAAAATGTCAATTCCTTAGAATAATTCATTTTTCGACTTATTTTATCGAACACATTACCAGACAATAAAATGGCTCAATGTTCAGTCCACAGGATTTGCAGCAAATGTCCTTGGGAATGATCCTTAAGGATTGCCAAGACACTATGACGTCATAATCTCCCACCCTTTGCGTTAAAGTGGATGGAAAACCCAATATCCTAGAATAATTCATTTTTCGACTTATTTTATCGAACACATTACCAGAAAATAAAATGGCTCAATGTTCAGCCTACAGGATTTGCAGCAAATGTCCTTGGGAATGATCCTTAAGGATTGCCAGGACACTATGTCGTCATAATCTCCCACCCTTTGCGTTAAGGTGGATAAAAAAGTCAATTCCTTAGAATAATTCATTTTTTGACTTATTTCATCGAACACATTACCAGAAAATAAAATGGCTCAATGTTCAGCCTACAGGATTTGCAGCAAATGTCCTTGGGAATGATCCTTAAGGATTGCCAAGACACTATGACGTCATAATCTCCCACCCTTTGCGTTAAAGTGGGTGGAAAACCCAATATCCTAGAATAATTCATTTTTCGACTTATTTCATTGAACACATTACCAGAAAATAAAATGGCTCAATGTTCAGCCTACAGGATTTGCAGCAAATGTCCTTGGGAATGATCCTTAAGGATTGCCAGGACACTATGTCGTCATAATCTCCCACCCTTTGCGTTAAAGTGGATGGAAAACCCAATATCCTAGAATAATTCATTTTTCGACTTATTTCATTGAACACATTACCAGAAAATAAAATGGCTCAATGTTCAGCCTACAGGATTTGCAGCAAATGTCCTTGGGAATGATCCTTAAGGATTGCCAGGACACTACCTCGTCACAATCTCTCTTCCTTTGCGTTGAAGTGGATAAAAATGTCAATTCCTTAGAATAATTCATTTTTCGATTTATTTTATCGAACACATTACCAGAAAATAAAATGGCTCAATGTTCAGCCTACAGGATTTGCAGCAAATGTCCTTGGGAATGATCCTTAAGGATTGCCAAGACACTATGACGTCATAATCTCCCACCCTTTGCGTTAAAGTGGATGGAAAACCCAATATCCTAGAATAATTCATTTTTTGACTTATTTCATCGAACACATTACCAGAAAATAAAATGGCTCAATGTTCAGCCTACAGGATTTGCAGCAAATGTCCTTGGGAATGATCCTTAAGGATTGCCAAGACACTATGACGTCATAATCTCCCACCCTTTGCGTTAAAGTGGGTGGAAAACCCAATATCCTAGAATAATTCATTTTTCGACTTATTTCATTGAACACATTACCAGAAAATAAAATGGCTCAATGTTCAGCCTACAGGATTTGCAGCAAATGTCCTTGGGAATGATCCTTAAGGATTGCCAGGACACTATGTCGTCATAATCTCCCACCCTTTGCGTTAAGGTGGATAAAAATGTCAATTCCTTAGAATAATTCATTTTTCGATTTATTTTATCGAACACATTACCAGAAAATAAAATGGCTCAATGTTCAGCCTACAGGATTTGCAGCAAATGTCCTTGGGAATGATCCTTAAGGATTGCCAGGACACTAGGTCGTCATAATCTCCCACCCTTTGCGTTAAAGTGGATGGAAAACCCAATATCCTAGAATAATTCATTTTTCGACTTATTTCATCGAACACATTACCAGAAAATAAAATGGCTCAATGTTCAGCCTACAGGATTTGCAGCAAATGTCCTTGGGAATGATCCTTAAGGATTGCCAGGACACTATGTCGTCATAATCTCCCACCCTTTGCGTTAAAGTGGATAAAAAAGTCAATTCCTTAGAATAATTCATTTTTTGACTTATTTCATCGAACACATTACCAGAAAATAAAATGGCTCAATGTTCAGCCTACACGAGATGCAGCAAATGTCCTTGGGAATGATCCTTAAGGATTGCTAGGACACTACGTCGTCACAATCTCCCACCCTTTGCGTTGAAGTGGATAAAAATGTCAATTCCTTAGAATAATTCATTTTTCGACTTATTTTATCGAACACATTACCAGAAAATAAAATGGCTCAATGTTCAGCCTACAGGATTTGCAGCAAATGTCCTTGGGAATGATCCTTAAGGATTGCTAGGACACTACGTCGTCATAATCTCCCACCCTTTGCGTTGAAGTGGATAAAAATGTCAATTCCTTAGAATAATTCATTTTTCGACTTATTTTATCGAACACATTACCAGAAAATAAAATGGCTCAATGTTCAGCCTACAGGATTTGCAGCAAATGTCCTTGGGAATGATCCTTAAGGATTGCCAGGACACTATGTCGTCATAATCTCCCACCCTTTGCGTTAAAGTGGATGAAAAAGTCAATTCCTTAGAATAATTCATTTTTTGACTTATTTCATCGAACACATTACCAGAAAATAAAATGGCTCAATGTTCAGCCTACAGGATTTGCAGCAAATGTCCTTGGGAATGATCCTTAAGGATTGCTAGGACACTACGTCGTCACAATCTCCCACCCTTTGCGTTGAAGTGGATAAAAATGTCAATTCCTTAGAATAATTCATTTTTCGACTTATTTTATCGAACACATTACCAGAAAATAAAATGGCTCAATGTTCAGTCCACAGGATTTGCAGCAAATGTCCTTGGGAATGATCCTTAAGGATTGCCAAGACACTATGTCGTCATAATCTCCCACCCTTTGCGTTAAGGTGGATAAAAAAGTCAATTCCTTAGAATAATTCATTTTTTGACTTATTTCATCGAACACATTACCAGAAAATAAAATGGCTCAATGTTCAGCCTACAGGATTTGCAGCAAATGTCCTTGGGAATGATCCTTAAGGATTGCTAGGACACTACATCGTCACAATCTCCCACCCTTTGCGTTGAAGTGGATAAAAATGTCAATTCCTTAGAATAATTCATTTTTCGACTTATTTTATCGAACACATTACCAGAAAATAAAATGGCTCAATGTTCAGTCCACAGGATTTGCAGCAAATGTCCTTGGGAATGATCCTTAAGGATTGCCAAGACACTATGACGTCATAATCTCCCACCCTTTGCGTTTAAGTGGATGGAAAACCCAATATCCTAGAATAATTCATTTTTCGACTTATTTTATCGAACACATTACCAGAAAATAAAATGGCTCAATGTTCAGCCTACAGGATTTGCAGCAAATGTCCTTGGGAATGATCCTTAAGGATTGCCAAGACACTATGACGTCATAATCTCCCACCCTTTGCGTTAAAGTGGATGGAAAACCCAATATCCTAGAATAATTCATTTTTCGACTTATTTTATCGAACACATTACCAGAAAATAAAATGGCTCAATGTTCAGCCTACAGGATTTGCAGCAAATGTCCTTGGGAATGATCCTTAAGGATTGCCAGGACACTATGTCGTCATAATCTCCCACCCTTTGCGTTAAGGTGGATAAAAAAGTCAATTCCTTAGAATAATTCATTTTTTGACTTATTTCATCGAACACATTACCAGAAAATAAAATGGCTCAATGTTCAGCCTACAGGATTTGCAGCAAATGTCCTTGGAAATGATCCTTAAGGATTGCTAGGACACTACGTCGTCACAATCTCCCACCCTTTGCGTTGAAGTGGATAAAAATGTCAATTCCTTAGAATAATTCATTTTTCGACTTATTTTATCGAACACATTACCAGAAAATAAAATGGCTCAATGTTCAGTCCACAGGATTTGCAGCAAATGTCCTTGGGAATGATCCTTAAGGATTGCCAAGACACTATGACGTCATAATCTCCCACCCTTTGCGTTAAAGTGGATGGAAAACCCAATATCCTAGAATAATTCATTTTTCGACTTATTTTATCGAACACATTACCAGAAAATAAAATGGCTCAATGTTCAGCCTACAGGATTTGCAGCAAATGTCCTTGGGAATGATCCTTAAGGATTGCCAAGACACTATGACGTCATAATCTCCCACCCTTTGCGTTAAAGTGGATGGAAAACCCAATATCCTAGAATAATTCATTTTTCGACTTATTTCATTGAACACATTACCAGAAAATAAAATGGCTCAATGTTCAGCCTACAGGATTTGCAGCAAATGTCCTTGGGAATGATCCTTAAGGATTGCCAGGACACTATGTCGTCATAATCTCCCACCCTTTGCGTTAAAGTGGATAAAAAAGTCAATTCCTTAGAATAATTCATTTTTTGACTTATTTCATCGAACACATTACCAGAAAATAAAATGGCTCAATGTTCAGCCTACAGGATTTGCAGCAAATGTCCTTGGGAATGATCCTTAAGGATTGCTAGGACACTACGTCGTCACAATCTCCCACCCTTTTCGTTGAAGTGGATGGAAAACCCAATATCCTAGAATAATTCATTTTTCGACTTATTTCATTGAACACATTACCAGAAAATAAAATGGCTCAATGTTCAGCCTACAGGATTTGCAGCAAATGTCCTTGGGAATGATCCTTAAGGATTGCTAGGACACTACGTCGTCACAATCTCCCACCCTTTGCGTTGAAGTGGATAAAAATGTCAATTCCTTAGAATAATTCATTTTTCGACTTATTTTATCGAACACATTACCAGAAAATAAAATGGCTCAATGTTCAGCCTACAGGATTTGCAGCAAATGTCCTTGGGAATGATCCTTAAGGATTGCCAGGACACTATGTCGTCATAATCTCCCACCCTTTGCGTTAAAGTGGATGGAAAACCCAATATCCTAGAATAATTCATTTTTCGACTAATTTCAACGAACACATTACCAGAAAATAAAATGGCTCAATGTTCAGTCTACAGGATTTGCAGCAAATGTCCTTGGGAATGATCCTTAAGGATCGCCAGGACACTACGTCGTCACAATTTCCCACCCTTTGCGTTAAAATGGATAAAAAGTCAACAAATTTGTTCAATGAGTTATTTCCTTATTAATGTTTCTAAGGAGGGATATGTCGTCTTGATAATAGGGCCATTTACCCTATAAAGAGTAGTTTACCCTAATTTCCAACTCATTTGGATTGACTACAGCACTAACATTACAATAATTAACCCTTGAAGTTCCAATTTATGTTGCTGAGCGGAATACGCCTAAATGTATGTAATTCCGTCAAGGGTGGAATGGCCGCAGGGAAACAAAACCGATCTCTTTTATTGTGATAAAAATCACTTATTTCATATAAAATTGCCTACCTTTAGGCGTTTAAGGGGAAATTTCAAAATTTAATATTGCATTTAAAGTATTACATTCACTAGTTGTAAGATTTTAGACGCGTTATTCAGTTTAAGAAGAGCAAAATTAAGCGGAGAAGGAAATTTTCCTTTCCAACCGATGCTTAATTGTATACTGATCAATTTCGCCCCAAATTGGCTTTTCCAATATTTTGATATTTGGAGTTATTTAACTTAAAGTTCAAATTTGTTGAACAAAATTCTGTCACATGGTTCCATGGAGACCCACAGGGTACTGGTTTTACACATATTCTTTTAGCAACATTTGAACAGGCACTGATGTTATCCGCAAAAGTTGTTTTAAAGTGATCAATTTGACCCCGGATTACGGTACGACCTGTACTAGAATAAAAAATCTGGACTTCACTAGTACTTTGTAACTTTAAAACACTTTAAAATGAAACTTTTCAAGCTCCACTACTTGCTTATCTGCGACTTACAGACTGCTTTATTGTAGCAATCGACTTGTTCGGAATAGTCCTGGAACTATGTGACCAATGGCAAATAGAATATTTACAATTACACAAGTTTACAAATTAAAACGAAAGTCGTGAACTTCTGTCAACGACCAAAATTTTTGAAGCACAATTTAGTGCTGATTTCGAAACCGACCTCCAAAAACTTTAAGTAGAACAGTTTTTGAGTTTTAGCTTAATATTGAGTTTTGCAACTTTTCAAAATATGCAATTTACTAAAATTCAAATATATTGCGTTTTGTTCAACCAATTTTTAATCTTTTTCCATAAATTAAAAGCTGAATACAATACCATTCAATCATCTGAATACAGGTTTTGCATCAGATTGATGAAACTCAAGATATTGGCGAGTTTTAGGGACGATCTTCTCAAATTTTAGCAAAATTTCCAAAATTTTTCGAAGAAATGTATTTTTTTCAATAAGAAAAAAACAACTTAAAAATTCTTTCTCGACGTTTATTTGACATATCATATGTAGGTGAGTTACAGTAAAAAATTTAGCTCAATCGGAGCATTGATTACGTAGAATGAGATGTTTGAAGTGAGCGACTTTGCTTAAAAATAGAACAAAAATCGATTTCAAATCATCAACCTTGTATGGAAAGTCGAAAAAATTTCCGCTCTACTGTAATTTTTTTCCTTCGCGTTTTCGAACTCAGGGCATGATTCTACACCAAAAACGATCATCAGCTTACCGAGTTCAAAAATGCTGTAAACTAGTGTTATCAATGAACCACAGACCAAGCCCAACCCGAGCAGAGGGCAAGTACTGACGAACAAAACGTGATGTTGGGTTGATTGAGATATGAGGTAAAATCATTGAAAATAATATCAAAATTTTGTTCTTGAACCTTCTGACCAATAGCAGAATCTGATATTTGAAGATCAATCAAATAGCTATTAACTACTATTGGTAAGATCTTACCAAGAGCAAAATGTGCTATGAGGACGATGTTCCAGGAGTAAAGTTGAGATGTAATTTTCAGTACTTTTAACTCTCATCTTAAACAAACAAATATCACTTTCTGATCTACATATCAAAATTTGCTATTAGTGAGCTTTTTTCCTCTGCTCGGGAAGGATCGAAATGTTGGCGATGACCAAGGCTTATTTCTGCAGCTGACGTCCGAAACCTTAAGGATGTGGACCATATCGCTTGCTCATTTAGCTTTGCATTTCCTGACAAACTTCCAGTATACGGATTTAGATATGAAAAACAATGATAGAGGAAATACAGTGAAGAAACTTTTGGATAGGTTGTTCATGGCATAAATCCCTGCGTGTGACAGGCACGAAGATACTGTATGCCCAAGGAAGTCAAAGAAGTTCCTCAAATGCTCTGTTCGATTTTTTTTATTATTCCAATGACGACAAAATGCAATTAGTGGACAGATACTGGCACATGCTCAAATACATCCCGTAACATGGGTAGATCACCTTGGAATGATGCGTTACGGCGTAAGATCTACCACATCAAGTTTCAATTTTGCTATTTTCCTGCCTAAAGTGGGAGCACGGATTGAAACTTGATATGTTTTGTGATGTTTCTGTTTTCTTATGTTTTGGCTTTTACTGCGAACGATTACTGTTTTTATTTCTTTATTTATTTTTTTCTCTTCAATCTTGTGTTTGTCAAACATTGATTGGCTGCCTCAATCCTTCGGCCCTTTCATGTGTATGTTATTTATATTTTTATTTTTGTTTACTATTGTTCTTCCTTTCAGGAATATTAAGGTAAGTTCATTTTACAGATCTGTAAGCAATCCACCAAAAATGTCAACTGCGCTCTAGATTGGCGAATAGAGCTCCTCATAACAATCCCACCCTACTAACACAAATTCCTTCTCCTTAACGTCTATGGAGATAGTTTGGGTACCCTGTATCTTCAAGTAGACGTTAAACTAGCATTTCTACCCTTTCGTAGCGATTGTAAGGACGTGGCCAGATATACAATGTGATGTTTGTTTCGACCATCTCTAATACGTAGAAAAAGACGTTTATCCCAAACTTTATTTTAGCGACACTACGTGCTAGATTTTTCAAAACATATGAAGCTGAGCATTGTATAGCCACCCACGATGTGTACAATCGCCTATGCTATGCTATGCTAGGTACTGGCACATGCTCAAATAAAAGCTTTCAGAAAATTAGTGACCAATGCGAATCGAATGATCCCATATAGCAAAGAGTCGCAACATAGATTGATTTACGCACCACACGCTGTGCAGCTGTGTGATAATGTTTTGCACAAAATTATGTAGTTCAAAGGCGTATGCGTCAATGTATGTTTCCGTGTATTGCAAAAAAAAAAATGAAGCGAAACGAATTCATCTTTCGAAACCAAATGCTACTGGCAAGCTGGGCTTACCTAAAGAAATCCCAGAAGAAACTGCTGCAAGAATAAGAAAAACGCTCCAGAAGGAACTTCTGGGATTTCTCTGAAGAAGCTCATGGAAGAATCCCTGGAAAATTTCCTGGAGATTTCTAGAGGAATCCTTGAAGGAACTCCTGAATGAATTCCTGAATAAATTCCTAAAGAAATGCTGGGAGCGCTGGCGTAGCCATGGGGGAGGTTCAAGGGTTAACCACCCCCAGAGCCAAAATTTGTGGAACAGATTTTTAATATAAAGCGCTCTGCGACGAAAAAAATTTTCGGCTGCGCCGCTATTTTCAAACTACGAATACAATTGCTCATTACTGTTTACACAATGTAAGTGTCAAATAAAAAAAAAGTTTTAATGACCGTTAAAAACCCCTCCCAGAGACAATTTCTGGCTACGCCACTGGCTGGGAGGAATCCCGAGAGAGTTCCTAGAAGAATCCCTTAAGAAGTAAGAAGTTGCTTAAAAAGTTCTTGGAAAATAACTCCAGCAATTCTAGAAGAAATTCCTCATACAATACCAGGGAAAACCTCTAAAGGTAAGGAAATTAAGAAGAAATATATGAAGGGATCCTAGAGTGAACTCCAAGAGAAACCCCTGAAGAAATTACTAGGGGATAAACCACGTTGATTTTTTGGGGGAAGTGGGGGTGGTCTGGCCAAAGCCTACGCTCCATACAAATTTTAAAATTTTTGTATGGTTGAAAGTCTACAAGGGAGGAGGGGATTGGGTCTGAGATGGCCAAAATTTGGTCTACGTGGTTTATGAACAGCCCCTAAAGAGGTTCCTGAGAAAATTCCAGAAATTTTCCAATAAAATCTTTGGAGAAATTCATGAAAAACTTCCTAGATGAATCCCTGAAGAACACCTGAAAAAAACCTTGATAGAGTTCCTCGAAATATTTCTCAAGGAAGTACAGGAAAATCCCAAGGAACTTCTGAAGAAATCCGTCAAAGAACTCCAATGAGCATACCTGAAGGCCCTGGATTAATCCTCCAACGAATTTCTGGTGGAATCCCAGGAGGAGTTCCGGGAGGAATCCCTGAATAGTTCCTGTTGCAGTCCCTGAAGGAATTCCTCGAGAAATCCCTGAAAGAGTTCCTGGAAAAATTCTTGAAAGAATCTCTAGATAAATCCCTTAAGAAGTTCCTGCAGGCCGGAAGAATCTTTGAAGAAGTCCCAGAGAGAACACTATAGCAACTTCAGGAGAAATCCTCAAAGAAACTCCAGGAGGAGTTTCTCAAGAATCTTTCCAAAAATTGCTGAAGAAATCCTTGAAGAATTCCCTGAAAAAGTTCCTTGAGAAATCCCTGAAGGAGTTCCTGGAGAATTCTCTCAAGCAATTATAACAGATCTTTACCCAGCAATTTTAGGAGAAATTTCAACAAATTGGAAGATTTCACGAAGAAATTCCTGGAGGAATCTCTGAAGCACTTACTGCTGAATCCTTAAAAAACTAATGGAGTAATCCCTGCTGGAGTTCCAAGAGGAAGCCCTCAAGAAATTCCAGAAAAAAATCCCGAGTATCTCCAAGCAAAATCCCCCAAAGAATTCTATTTTTCCTTTTTTGAAGAACTCTATGAAAAAACCTCTCAAGGAACTTATGGAGGAATCCCAAAAGGAATCCTGAAGAAATCTCGGAAAAACTTGTTCCATGAAAAATTCAAGAATCTAGAAAAATCCTTGAGAAATTCCTGAAGGCGTTACAAAGAAATTCCGGTAAGAATGCTTGGATAAATCCCTCAAGAAGCTCTTGGAGAAATCCCCGAAAAGGTTTCTATATTTTTTTCTACAAGATTTTCTACAAGAACTTTCTAAGTTTTACCGGGAGCGGCCGCGTCGTGTACTGACCACGTACCATGAAAACGCACGCCTATAGTACACAGCGTGAGCATGATGTCGCTGAGGGTGACCGAGGAACGACGACTTCTCGAGGGTTAATCATTTGACATATTGACGACATTCGTCGATGTTTTTAGTTATTTCTGTAGAAATGGTTTTGGCGCCGGTACATGCACCCTGTGTTATTTGGTAAAAATCGGTATTATTTGAATACTTACACTCACTGTCTAGGAATCCAAGCATAAACCGAAAATCAAGCTTTCCTGAAGTCCACCGATCAGTTACTGCACTAAGATTTGTCTAGTAATATTCCTTCAACTGCAGCTTTTTTATTCCAAATCACTTTTACAAACTGCACACCGATTTCACCACTGCCAGAAAATCGTAGAATTCCGTTACAGTATCACTTCTGGAACTAAACGTCTCACGCAAACACTTGATCCTTTCCTCTAAAAACACTCAATCTATTGTTCCACCGTTATTCGCCCGGGTCGCAACAATCCCCTCCGTCCAATTTGTATCCAACCGAGAAAAAAACGAATTGTTTACTTTCAGCAGCTGCGTCTGATGAGCGCGCGCGAAATTCCAAACTGCTCCCGCGTTCTGCTTGTGCAAAACAAAAATCTAATCAAATTGCTGCGTCCACCGCCGCCAACTCTCTCGGGTGGAAAGTGAAAACAAAAACAAACACCGCCAGATGGTGCGCAATCCGTGATTAGCACTGGTGGATCTGAATTTTTGAACGATTGTGATTCTTTCCACGAATCCACGCGTAGACCGGATCGGCACAAAACAACTCCGAGTTGATTTTTATTCAATTGCCCGGGAGCACGTGTCAATGAACACTGGCACAACGTGTTACTGGCACTGGATAATTCATTCACTGTAAATAAGTAATGTAGTATTTCCTCCACTGATGGGTTTCTTCAAACTCTCTCTTCTTCTTCAATCACCAGAGTTACACAAAAAAAATCTCAAGTACCACCTTGCAAAACACTCGTACCCGTTCCGCGAAAGAAAGGGTTGATCCTTTTCGGGGGATATGCCTGAGCAGCACACACTCCCACACCGCACATACACCCACCACAAGTTCCACGAAGGACGACGACGAGCCTCTCCGCCTATCGACGGGAAATTTGTTTTTCTTAATCCGTTATCGCACCTTTCAGGGGGAGAAGGAGGAAGCAAACTTCGCTCCTCTAGAACTATAGAACCAGACACACGAACGATCGGAACGAACAGCTAGCACAGGACACACTACAGTGGGCGCCAAAAACACCGCGGGGGGCAGGTCCACAAATCGGGAAAGATCCGCACACGACCAAGTCTCGACGCGAACTGAACGGCGCTCTGAGCGGAGCAAAGTGTTTTATAACTTTCCGACAACGCCGCCGCAACAACGGTTGGAGCGCGCTCAAGCGAGATTATGGGAGGACGACGACGACGACGGACGGATGACTACGCGACGACACGATGCAAGGAATTGGCTGGTGGCAGCGAGGGAGGTGAAGCAGAAGCAGCTGTTTGCCGCAACTGTGGTAGTGGCCCCCCTTTCTGGGTGGCGGATACGCACGTGATTCGTAAAAAGAAGAGTTATGTGTTACTTATCAATCTATCAACTTACTTTACTTGCAAATCTTATCAAGGTGAACCAAAATATAAAACGACGAATTTAGGATATGATTTTGTTTGGTGTAACATCGTTCATTCATGGAGACGCTTGGTAACTGATTATTTTGACTCGGGAGGGCTCGCGTCGTTAGGTACTGAGTGCACGCACCATAAAATAGCACGTTTGTGTTATACAGCGTGAGCATGGTGCCACTGAGGGTCGCCAAAGACCCGGCTGCTCGAGGGTCAAGAAATACGAAATAGCAAACCTCAAATTAGCGATTTTGTTCATTTAGGTAAAATACTTACACTGTGGTGCATAATTGATCGGACAAACACCGATGTTCATACAAAATGGCCAAGTTTGGGATGCTGTAACTTTGGTTTGCGTTGATGGATTTAGCTAAATTTTTGACAGGGAACTACTAATGAAGCCTGTATCCGCAATAATCGGGACACAGAAGTACGGCAGTCGCTCTGTACTGAATCAATAAAACTTGGCCAAAAATTGACTGAGAACTCTTTGATGTATGTTTATTATTTGTGCAAAATTTCATAAAAATCGATGCATTACTTTTAACTGTAGATGAAAAACAAACAGACGTGGTTTTTAAGATTTTGTACAATTATCACCAATTTTCATTCGCATACTTGATGGTTCTTTTCCACTACAATTCAAAGTTTTGCGGCGATAATTATGAAACTTCGTGAGCAGGTATGATACTTATAGAGAAACTTTCTTGCAAAATTTCATCAACTTTTATCAATTGGATCAAAAGTTACTGGTGTTGATAGGGGATAGTGTTAGTGAAAATGTTTCATGTTTTTTATGTGCGATGTTTGCCTATTCTTAACTTTTGAATGTCTCTGCCCATTTTCATGAAATTTTCACAGACGGTAGTTGATTATGTGTATACTAATCCTGCAAAATTTAATAATTGTTGGTGTAGTACTTTCAACAATACAGTCGAAACAATAAGGGGTGCTCACTAATTGTTGTCTGAAGGGCTAAAATCACGGTCAGCCCCAACATATGTTTCGACTATAAAATTGTTGATAGTGCATCGATTTTTTTGAAATTTAGCCTATGCAAGCAAAGTAGATTGAGAGGCTTGTGTTCAAAATTTCAGCCATTTCCTATATCAAATTAAAAATTTACAGCGCTGACAAGCTAAACCAGGGGCTGTACAAAATTCAATTGCTCGCGTTCTACTGTTTCATTGCCACAACAAAAAGTACTTCACCGATTCACATGAAATTTTGCAGGTGAAATGAACCCATCTTAAGATATTATCAGGCAAAACTTGAACAATTTTAATATATCTATTGCAGAGTTACAGCCATATTTCTGTGTCCCGATTATTGCGGATACAGGCTTTATGCTGAATTTTACGTATATAAGGTACAAAATGTTTTCATTCACAGGTTTGGGCGTGGCAAGGCGTTCAAAATGTGCAAAAGTGATCGGACAGCGCACAGTGGGAAAATAAGGTACAAAACCGACAAAGAATTCTGTAACTTTTGAAAACCACGAATGCGGTTTACGAAGTTATACTTTTCTAATGTAAAAATGTGCGGGGAATCCAATAAAACCGGTTTCATAGGCCGCACGGATCGTTAACATGCTCATTTTACCCCAATTCCCCAATTTTTTAGCCGTTTTTATAGAAATTCATGTATTTTCTGAAGCGGAAATGATCTTGAAGTATGAAAACTAGACCGATCATGCTCATATATATTGCGGATATGAATAAAAATGTTAAACTTGACCGCATGAATGATTGTCATGCCCGTTTTACCATATTCCCCCAGATTATCGCATTTCTGGTAAGATATGCCATTTATCTAGGGAGAAAATCAGTAAAAATCCATCAAAATGAGTTTTTACCTGGTAAATACTTTTGAGCCATCGAATAAATCCGGATAAAAATCGAACAAACTGGTTTTTTGGTCATTTTGCCTTGATGCCCCAAAAATATCATTTTTTGAACTGAAGAGTTCTGCAACTTTTGAAATCCATGAATGCGGTTTACGAAGCCATACTTTTCTGATGTAAAAATGTGCGGGGAATCGAATAAATCTGGTTTCATAGGCTGCACGGATCGTTAACATTCTCATTTTACCCCAATTCCCCAATTTTTAGCCTTTTTTGATAGAGATTCATATATTTTCAGAAGCGGAAGTGATCTTGAAGTATACAAACTCGACCAATCAAGCTCATATATATTGCCGATATAAATGAAAATGTTAAACTTGACCGCATGAACAATGTCCATTCCCATTTTACCATATTCCCCCAGATTATCGCATTTCTGGAAAAATATGCTATTTGTCGAGGGAGAAAATCGGTAAATGTCCATCTAAGAGAGATTTTTATTTGAATAACACATTTGAGCCATCTATCTATTAAACCAGGGAAGAACAACGAACTTATTCTTGGCCATTTTGCCTTGATGCCCCAAAAATATCATTTTTTGAATTGAAGAGCTCTGTAACTTTTGAAAACCATGTATGCTATTTACAAAGTCATATTTTTTTTTAATTAAAAATGTTTGAAAATTTCGATGAAACTGGTTTTAATGGCCACAAGGCTCGTCAAAATACTCATTTAACTTTCAATTTCTCAATTTTTTGTAGATTTTCATAGAAATTAATGTTTTTTAGAAGTGGAAATGACCTTGAAGTTTAAAAACTCAACCAATCAAGCTTATATATACTGCCGATACAAATGAAAACGTCACACTTGACCGCATGAATGGTTGTCATGCCCGTTTCACCATATTCTCCCAGATTATCCAAATACTAATTGTGAACAATGTGTTTGTTAAACATTTTCAGTTTTGTACTTTTAGGGTTAAACAAGCTATACATCTATAAATAAAATCAACAAATGACAAATTAAATAAAATTTCGTTTATAACCAATTTTAACTATCTAAAGAATACGTGTTACGAAAATCGGTTGGAAATGCTTTTTGTCTATTTAGCACTGATTCCCCGTAAAATATACAATTAACTTTACATAAGTGTATAACACAACAATAATCCGAACCGTTTTTCTATAAAAACAGTTTTTTAAAGATAAAACCCGTGAATTCTAGATGCAGCTTGTTTAACCCTGAATACAATAATTTAGATGAATTTGCAAAAAAAACGATTTCAAATCACAGTTATGACTCATGTGGGCATTAATCCAATTTACAGAGTTTTTGTCTTAGAAAATTCACTTGTAAGAATAAACGCTTTTGATAACATTCTGAGTTGTACAGTTATTCAAAAAAGGATATTTTTCGGGGCATCAAGGCAAAATGACCAAGATACAAGTTGGTTCGATTGTTGTATCCTGATTTATTAGATGGCTCAAATGTATATTTCTAACCAAAACTCATTTGAATGGGTTTTTTGGATTTTTTGAGTGCTTATATTTCAAAGTCATTAACGCTTTTGAAAATACATGAGATTCTATCAAATCCCAAGAAAATAGAAAATTGGGCTAAAATAAGAATGCTAACGCGCATTAACCCCTTGAGGCCTATGAAACCACTTTCATTAGATTCTCCGTACAATTTTACATAAGAAGGGTATGACTTCATAAACTAGCGGTTTTTCAAAACATATAAATTTCTTGTACATGTTCAAAATATTATATTTATATTTCGGGATTACCTGCGAAATGGCAACATAAAAGTTCGTACGATTTTTATTTCCTGATGTATTGGATGGCTCAAGTGTGTTTTTCAAATAAAAACTTATATGAACTCAACAGATTTTCTGAGCTTTTATACTTCAAAGTTATTTCCGATTCTGAAAATACATGAACTTCTATTAAAAAATACTTAAAAATAGGGAATTGGGGTTAAATAAGAAAGTGCGATAACAATCCGTAAGGCACATAAAATCACTTTAATTCAATTCCCTGCACATTTCTACATTAAAAAAGTTTGACTTCGTAAACCACATTCGAGATTTTCAAAAGTTACAGAATTCTGCAATTAAAAAAAATGATATTAAAATAAACTAGATATAAAAAATGCGATAATTGGGGAACATATGGTGAAACGGGCATGACAACCATTCATGCGGTCAAGTGTGACGTTTTCATTTGTATCGGCAGTATATATGAGCTTGATTGGTTGAGTTTTTAAACTTCTAGTTCATTTCCACTTCTAAAAAAAACATTAATTTCTATGAATATCTACAAAAAAATGAGAAATTGAAGTTAAATGAGTATTTTGACGATCCTTGTGGCCTTTAAAACCAGTTTCATTAAATTTTTCGAACATTTTAATTTAAAAAAAAACTTAGTAAATAGCATACATGGTTTCCAAAAGTTACAGAATTCTTCAATTCAAAAAAAATGATATTTTTTGGGGCATCAAGGCAAAATGGCCAAGATATAAGTTCGTTGTTGTTCCCTGGTGTAATAGATAGATGGCTCAAATATGTTATTCAAATAAAAACCTCTCTTAGATGGACATTTACCGATTTTCTCCCTCGACAAATAGCATATTTTTCCAGAAATGCGATAATCTGGGGGAATATGGTAAAATGGGCATGGGCATTGTTCATGCGGTCAAGTTTAACATTTTTATTTATTTCGGCAAAATATATAAGAGCTTGATTGGTCGAGTTTTTATACTTCAAGGTCGTTTCCGCATCTGAACATGAATTTCTATCAAACACACAAAAAATTGCGGAATTGGGGTAAAATGAGTATGTTAACGATCCGTGCGGCCTACGAAACCAATTTTATTCGATTCTCCACACGTTTTTACATTAGATAAACATGACTCCGTAAATCGCATTCGTGGATTTCAAAAGTAACAGAACTCTTCAATTCTAAAAATGATATTTTTGGGGAATCAAGGCAAAATGACCAACATATCCGTTCTTTAAATTTTTATCCTGATTTATTCGAAGGCTCAAATGTATTCACCAAGTAGAAACTCATATGGATGGACGTTTACTGATTTTCTCTCTAGATAAATAGCATATCTTACCAGAAATGCGATAATCTGGGGGAATATGGTAAAACGGGCATGACAATCATTCATGCGGTCAAGTTTAACATTTTCATTTATATCGGCAATATATATGAGCTTGATTGGTCGAGTTTGTATACTTCTAGATCACTTCCGCTTCTGAAAATATATGAATCTCTATCAAAAAAGGCTAAAAATTGGGGAATTGGGGTAAAATGAGAATGTTAACGATCCGTGCAGCCTATAAAACCAGATTTATTCGATTCCCCGCACATTTTTACATCAGAAAAGTATGACTTCGTAAACCGCATTCATGGATTTCAAAAGTTGCAGAACTCTTCAGTTCAAAAAATGATATTTTTGGGGCATCAAGGCAAAATGACCGAAAAACCAGTTCGTTCGATTTTTATCCGGATTTATTCGATGGCTCAAAAGTATTTACCAGGTAAAAACTCATTTTGATGGATTTTTACTGATTTTCTCCCTAGATAAGTGGCATATCTTACCAGAAATGCGATAATCTGGGGGAATATGGTAAAACGGGCATGACAATCATTCATGCGGTCAAGTTTAACATTTTTATTCATATCCGCAATATATATAAGCATGATCGGTCGAGTTTTCATACTTCAAGATCATTTCCGCTTCAGAAAATACATGAATTTCTATAAAAACGGCTAAAAAATTGGGGAATTGGGGTAAAATGAGCATGTTAACGATCCGTGCGGCCTTTGAAACCGGTTTTATTGGATTCCCCGCACATTTTTACATTAGAAAAGTATAACTTCGTAAACCGCATTCGTGGTTTTCAAAAGTTACAGAATTCTTTGTCGGTTTTGTACCTTATTTTCCCACTGTGCAGCGGCACGCGTGTAAATCAAAGGGGTACCGCTGTCCGATCACTTTTGCACATTTCCAACGAACTAATACATGTGGAACTTCGTATAAGTTAAATTCAGCATATTAGTAGTTCCATGTCAAAAATTGAGCTCAAGCCATCAACGCAAACCATAGTTACAACATCTCAAGCTTGGTCATTTTGTATGAAAATCGGCGTTTGTCCGATCAATTATGCACCACAGTGTATGTATGTACGTGAGTTCCGGTATAACTCTGCAGTGCGTCAAGTAATTTCAATCAAATTTGGTATAGACATTCCTTAGGATGTGGATACGGTTGTAGGAGTATTGGAATTCAAAGTGGCGGCTAAGGTTCCAAGATGGCGGCCAAAACTCCAGAATTTATGCTATTTAACGGCAATGTTGCCTCGGATACTATGCAATATGGGTATCTATCGATCGGGCTTCATGAGTAGAACTCAAGGATGAATATCCTACGCCATTTCGAAATCCAAGATGGCGGACCATATCCAAAATGGCAAGATCGGGTTCGATGAGTGGAAATAAAAAAAACGATTTTTGACGCCATTTTGAAATCCAATATGGCGGACCATAATGAAAGATGGCGGACCATAATGAAAGATGGCGGCCTCGAAATGGTAGTTTGAGCTCCAGAGTATCTATCGATCGGGCTTGATGAGTGAAAGAGTAGAGGGTGAGGTAGAGGGTCAGAGTAGATGGTAGGCTAGAGACTACCCGATCAGAAAGGCACAACAAAATCATAACCGATTAAGTTATTTATTTCAAAGATTTTTCATAACAGAATGAGTTATAAAATTCGCCGGTTAGGTGTTAAAATAACAAAAAAATATAACTAAAATTGCTCTAGACATATCATAATTATAACAGATCTTGACTGAATTATAACAAGCTTATAACAAAATGAGATATAAAAAAGCAACATACCGGAGAGGGGAAGTATGACGTCACCATATCCAGTTATGACGTCACCATGCACGTTACTGCAGCCCATTTGGTCCCTCAGCTTCAATGTCGTGCGCGCTTGTTGTGCACTAGATCCAGCGTTCACTACTTCGGAGCTGGAGCCCACATACAGTTGATAGCAATTATATCTTCGTGTTATTAACTAAGTTGAACAGATAGCTAATGACTTTCAAATAGTGAAAAGTGTGGAATCAATCACTAGTTGCGCCAGCGTTTATTTAAATGTTTAGAGCGTTTTTTACGCATGTTTTATATCATTATTATTTCATGATATTCCATCAGCAAAGTTGTTCAGTAGTATTATGGCGCTTAAGTGGTGAATGTTTCGGAAGGAATATCCACCGCAAATTCTTGCAGGAATATGCCATCGGAGGAATTTATGAATGAATTTTTAAAAGGATAGAAAAAAAAACATTTTCATTATGAGTCATTGGTGTAATTGTCGATAAAATTTGTATAGAAACCTTTCGATAAATACTTGAAGTAATTTATTTTATAACACAGAGCGTTTAGGAAATCCAAAGGGATATCAAAACACTTCGTTTCGCTGTTGAACTACATATTTTATTAACTCTAACAAAACAACTACACTTCATTCGGTAGTACATAATTATTTCGATCGGCAGATATGCTTACACAGATTATCAATGCGAAAAAAGCTGTAGTTAATTGTAGTGGTATTCACAACAGAGACTGGGTGACCACATACTAAGAAATTGAAATTGGATTGAAAAGTTTAACTTTGAAACTAGAACTAAATTAATTACTGAGATCGTTCAGAAGTTCTAATGGATTTTTCCTGATGGAGAATCCTTTGAGGAATTTGTGATGCATAGGCTGAAGTAAATTTAAAGGATCCCCTTTTCGGATTCTCTGAAGAAATTCTCAAGGGAGTAAATGTATGTTGGATTTTAAACTTAAGTTAAACCTTGCGGGAAATCCCTATCACGAATGATCTGTATACTGTACAATTGAATTCATATTAGTAGTTCAAGTTGAGAGCTCCGACAGATCAAAGGCGACATGATCTGGTCGGTGAAATATAATTGGTGACTTGGAATGTGTTTTTGTGTTCTATGATCAGAGATGATGGTTCATAGGAGTGGTTTACTTGGGATCCCAACATGTATATGAAATAATCTTTCCACAAATCCTTGGGGCAAAGTTCTTTGAAGGATTCAAAGAGGAGGTCATGGAAAAAATCATGGAGGAATTGTTGAAGAATTCCTTAGAGGATTACCCGGAAGAATACGTGGTGGAATTTCTTATGGATTTTTTCGCAGAAATTCCTGGAGGATTCCTTTGAAAATTATTGGAAAAAAATCTCCTTGGAGGAATTACCGTAGGAATATTTAGAGTAATTTCTTGCAGGAATCATCGGGAGTCTTTTAAAAGAAATCCTTGGAGAAGTTGCTGAAGAATTCTCCAACCACAATTTCTAGAGGAACTCCAGGGTAAATATCTTTAAGAACTATTGGAGAAATATTTGAGGATCGTCAGTAAGAATTCACGTAGGTATCGTTGAGAAAACTCTCGGAAAGATCTCTGGAAGAACTTCCAGTGAGCTCCCTAGAAGACCTACAAGAGAAATACTTTCAATATCTCTAGATATATAGTTATGGACATCCCTAGGCTCTACCCACGATGTTCAGGTATCCGCCTATCGTGGACTAGATGCTGACAAAGCAGTATCACCCTTGGAGACACTGAGCATAACCCCCATACCAGAATACCCTTTGGACTCCGAGCATATTGATGACACGATAAATCGATTCCGGCGCATAGTAACACCTGATAATTGAATTTTATTGGCTTTTCTCGGTGAACGTAATACTACTCAAAGAAGGAGGGAGTAACGAAAGTAATGAAAGAAACGGTGGATAGAATCGCAAGTGTGCGACGAGAGAAATTGAATAGAAGTTGAAAATTAACAGAGGGCCATAATAGGGCATAGTAACACCGACCATCCAACGCAACCCAGAACAACCAGGCCAGTTGCCATCCGGTGAACTTTTGCTGACATCGAGAAAGCATCGAACTCAATCGGAGGACACAGGTGTGCCCTCGGTCTGGTCTGGCTCGATCAGTCAGTTGGAAGTGAACGTTTGAATCGATAGGTCTAATAGAAACGAAGTAATCAGTTGAAAGCCCTTCTGGCCCAGAATAAGTGTTAGGAAGTGTGAAATGTAAAATTATAAATAAGAATATAATAAAAGTGATGGGATTAGTGTTAATTGGTAAAACAAGTAGTTTTTTAAAAACCTTAATGTGAAGTCCCGTCCATTTTTATATTCCCTGAAAATACTCCGTGACCATCCATAATAAACAGACAACCTGTAAGACATGTACAAAATACTGTAAACAAATGTAAACGCCGCGGTTCAATTACATATAACATTTTCCACTTGAGAGCCAAGGACTTCTCGACAACTCCGCTGATGAGTGATGATCCGAACTTCCTAGGACAGCAGAATAATGAGATTTTACATATCAAATAGCTCGTAGTAGTGAAATTGTGCATACAATTTTACACCATTCGAGAATTTCAAGAATCATGAACAACTTTGCTGAACATACGAACTGTGCAGGTGATCTGGATCATGATAAAAAATGCTTAATACAGTATTAATCGTCTGACGTAATTGTGAAGTAAATCAGCTGAATGCGTCTGATGATGGTCAAAGAGTAGTAGACCGAAACGCGTTACGCAAATAATGCTGTTTGTTGATCATTTCACCGAAAATGGCCAATCTAACTAAGCATATAAAGTATCGCGGTGATCAAACCAAGTCAGATTAGCTCACGTAGTGCCCAAGAAGACAAAACAGCTGTAAAATAGGTTAAGTCGTTAAGTATGATAGCAAACCTTGATATAGATATCAACCGTTGATATAATTATGTTATGTTTTTGTTATGCATTTCTGATCGGGCAGAATAGAGGGTAGGGTAAACGGTGAAATAGACGGTCGGGTAGAGGGTTTAGGTGTATAGAGGGGGTGCGGTAGAATGTTATGGTAGAGGGTAGAATGGTGAGTAGGGTTTTTTATTATTCTTCAATCACTTTGCCTGAATTTACAGCTCTTTTGTCCACTAAGGCACTGCATAAGCGATTCCAATGGGCACTTACACTTTGTATACTGCCGTGAATCGCAAGTCAGTCCCATTTGTAAAAAGTAGGCATTGAGAAAATGGGCTCTGAAGTTTCCAAATCCGATTCATAAGTGAAATTTCAAAAAATTGCCATGAATTGAACACTTCAGTGATCATCATGAAACTTTCACAAATTGTTTCAAACGTGAAAACATAACTGAGAAAAATATAAAACTGGTTAAAACAGTATTCGGTTTTGTACAGCAGCGTACACAAGTTCGTAATGGGACTGACTTGCGATTACTTTTCATTATGGGACAATCTGACTTGGTGTTGTTTTTCAATTTTACTGAACAAACTTCTTCTTCTTCTTCTTCTTCTTGGCGTAACGTCCTCACTGGGACAAAGCCTGCTTCTCAGCTCAGCTCAGTGTTCTATGAGCACTTCCACAGTTATTAACTGAGAGCTTCCTCTGCCAATGACCATTTTGCATGTGTATATCGTGTGGCAGGCACGAAGATACTCTATGCCCAAGGAAGTCAAGGAAATTTCCTTTACGAAAAGATCCTGGACCGACCGGGAATCGAACCCGTCACCCTCAGCATGGTCATGCTGAATACCCGTGCGTTTACCGCCTCGGCTATATGGGCCCCTACTGAACAAACTATATATATTTATTCACGCTGATGAAAGGTCACCCGAAGAGGGATCGAAAACTGCCTTTAACTTAATTTTGCCCAAAATGCAGATGGGACTGGCTTGCGATTCACGGCAGTATAGCGCCCAAATGCATTCTATTCTTATTCTGCTATATCGAACTGGTTGCCTTTGCGCTGCTGTCACTTTTCTACCCTGTCCAGTCCATGGTAGAATGATGAGCACGAGGATGTTGATGTGTTGCCATTAGCCGATATTCAGGTTTCTGGGTTCGATTTAGCATATGCTCTAAAGAGGGTCAGGTACCAGCCGCTCTCGGGGGGAAGAGCAACTGACGAAAAATTGCTAGTGCCGGAGCTGGGATCGAACCCATGTCCATCCAATTATGAAGTGAACGTGTAGCCACTACTCTACGGGCCCGGCTGGTGAGAAGGGTTGAGGGTAGGTGAAGGGTTAGGGTAGACGGTACGATTACGCACAGTATAAAGAGTATGATGAAGGGTTAGAGTAGAATAGAGGCTACGGTAGAAAGTAGGGTAAAGGATAAGGCAGTGGTTTATGGTAGAGGGTAGGGTAGAAGGAAGGACAAATGATCGGGTTGGGGATTATGATAGAGCGTAAAATAGAGAGTTGGTACAAAGGGCAGAGAAGACAGCAAACTAGATGGTAGTGACTAAGGTGAAGAAGTGAGATGAGATGATATTACCTTCAGGAATTCTTCCCGGAACTTCACCAGGCATTCCTCTCAATAATCTTCTCAGGATTCCTTCAGATATTGCTTCCGGAATCGCTAAAGAGATAGCTCCTTGGTTCATTTCAAGATTTTTTACAAGGATTGCTTTGGAAAATCCTATAAGGATTCCTTTAGTTATTCTTTTCTGCGCTCCTTCAGGAATCCGTGCTGGAATTCCTTCAAAGATTCCTTCCGGGATTACTGCTCAGATTTCTTAACGAATTACTCCTAGAAAACAAAAACAAAAACATGAAAAAAATAGTCTTCTGCCCAGATTTTTTAAGTATTCGTGCCGGAATGTCTGATGGATTTTTTTCAAAAGTTCTTCCCGATTTTTGTTTTAGGGATTTATACAATAATTCCTTCCGAGACATCTTTTACGGTTCTTGCAGGAATTCCTCCTCATCTTCCAGCCGGGATTCCTGTCATGACATGGATTTTTTTTTCTAAAAATTTAAAGTATAGTGAGTACATACGTAAAAAGAGTTTGTGGGGTACTGAATGAAAAATTCATTAACTTTATCAGAATTCATTATCTGTGTAAAATCTTACTTCTACAGTATTTTAATGTTTGGTCATGCTACGCAAAGTAAGCACTCTTTATTTGATTTGTTTTTCAAATTTGAATTGGAGAAATGTTGAACACTACAGTTGAAACTACATGAAATTACATCAACCATGCACATTTTTAGGCGTTTATCAGTTAGATCTCTGCCCTATTTTACAAGTCCTTTTTCTATTCGTTTCGATAAGTTATCATCTCTCTCACTTGTTTAGAGCTGTAGTGTATCCTAACGGATCAGAATATAACGATAGCATAGAAGTTGTGCTGAAATAGAACTTGAGAAAATTATCAGATATTGAGGACCTACATTGAAGATCTTTTTTTGAACTTCACCATAGACTTCATTTTATTTTTCGTTAAACATGCTTATTTAATTGGAACTTGACCTTTGATAACAATTTTATTTAAAGATTCAAATTGTGAGACACCTTGGGCGTTAACGGATTCAGGTAACTTCACTCAAATGGAATTCGATCATCAGATCTACAAGCGTAATCAGTCTAAAATGTCTTGAACCTTTTGAATCCGCCTGAAACGTTTATGAAACGCTTGGAAACGCCTTTGAAATTCCCCTGAGAGTCACCAGAGAGCTATCCAAAATATATTTTCAAAAACTGTATACTCCATTAAACCTCCACAAACTCCCTTATAACGCCCTTGAGACGCTCCGGAATTGCCCAATATACCTTTGAAGCCCGCTGAAAATCCTTCAAACTTCAAGAATTGGTTCCAAAAGCCACTGAAACCGCCTCGGGCCCCCTGTAACGAAAATGAGAACCACTGAAACCTCCAAAAACGATTCTGTAACGCCTCCGAAATCCACTGAAGCATCTCTGAATCTTTTTGCAATGCTTCCGAAAATCCCCTGATACCCTCTAAAACTCCCCCTGGCCCACTGCAATGCACCTGAGACGCTCTGAATACTCTAATAATCTAAAACTTACTATAATGTCACGGAAAGCCGTCTGAAACACTCTCGGAAAACCCTCCCTCCCCCCAGGAACACGTATGTCAATAAGAGTTACGTCAGCGCAAGTTTTGGTGGAATTGAATTAAATGAGGCGTAATTCTGACACGATGCTTGAATTACGTGTAATTAACATCTATACTACCAAAACTTGCGCTTCCGAAAATCTTGTATGCCATGACTATTGATTGTGCCCCTGTAAGGGTTCGTTCAAATATTACGTAACGCTAAGGGGGGAGGGAGAGGGTCTAGCGCTCTGATACGCTTCATACAAAATTTCAAAATTTTCCATACAATAGTTGTTACGTGGGGGATGGAGGGGGTCTAAATTTGTAAATTTTTGCGTTACGTAAAAATTGAATAAACCCTAACGCACCTGTGACTCTCCTATTTCCAACCAAACTCCTGTAACGTCTTTGAAACCCGCAGGAAATCATCTGAAATTTCTTGAAGTGCCACCGAAAACCCCCTGAAACCTTCTCGGACCTCTTTAACGTATCTTCCAAAACCCCCGAAAACACCCCTAACGCCTCTGGAACGTCCTGAAAATCCTTTGAAACTACCTGAAATGCTTTCGGAATCCCCATGAAACACATTACATTCACCACCACTCCGACCTTTGCTGCGTGTTTCAGACGAATGTACAGCTCTGCCACCGCTCTAAATGTTCTGGTGATAATGTTCATGTGGTTCGCAAAACACACAAATTGACCGGATTTTGTGAAAACCGTTCCCCGGCTGTTGAGCTCGTACTCGCGTTCGAGCTGCGTGTGAAATGCGTCCTTGTCATCATCAGTGCTTCCAGCGTGTGGGCTGTGCACGTTTATTATGCTGAAGTTGATGAATCGGCCCCTTAAAACTGCACATTCTTTCGTCGATCGGCCACCAACCGATCACGCTCCTCTGCATATCATCCATCATGATGTAAGCTGTTCCCAGCTTGCGTGTGTTGCCGTAGCACTGGTAGATGGTATGACTACCTCTAAACGTTCGCACCATGGATCCTGCAGCGCTACGATGCCATACCCGCGGTCCTTCAGCAGATCGGCTTGTATGTGGGCGCTCGCAATGAAGTTGTGAGATCGGAAGTTCCACGTAGGTACCTAGTTTCTAATTGCAAGTCTTTTTTGTTTGATGGGGTCGTTGCCGTTGGTCTCGGTTCGTATTTTTCTGATTTTCCGTTACAATGATTACTTTACGGCTGGCTCGTAGGGCCTGACACCAACCCCCTACTTTCCGGAGAACCATAGTGCACAGTTGCCTTCCCTGGTACTCGGACGTTGATAAGCTGCCCCTAACATAGAGATCAGACGCTGTTGTGAGCCGCTCCTCTTGGAGAACAGACGTTCAGGTTTGCCGAAGCAAAACCCTCCCCCCCCTTCCCTGTCAGTCTACGACCAAAGTTCCCACCGGGGTTGGTAACCCGATCTTCCCTAAGGTTGCTCATAGTTTCCGGCCGGTACCGCGTGGAGGTAGGGATAGGAGTTGCAGGGCAAAGGCTAGTGGATCACAATTGGATCTGAATTGCGCAGCATACTCAGCCTTTACCGAGCCGTGTCCGTCATAGCTATTGACTAATGACTATATAGTTAGGAGTCCTCGAATGTGTATCTTTGAAATTACTCATGTAACTCTTATGTGACCAAATTATACTAAATAGCTATTATATTATGTTACATTAAATAGCTATGACTATTGGTGTTTGTGCATTTTACTGATTGCGTTTTAGTCTGTTGTGGTTAATCACGCAGCTCAAATCGTTTTTTGTGGTTTATGCACATAATTTGCCTTTTCATGCACGCTTTATATTCCGGTCGAGTTTCCCCAGCAACCATCCATCCATCCATCCATCCGAAAGGGAGGAAGGTCGGTGGCAGCCCGTGTCATGCACGACGAAAACGAATGCGATCGAGGCCTGGCAGTCACTACTGTCTGTCGATAGCTAGAGGTATAGAACCATGTGAGGGCGGTGGAGACGCCACTGTGGCGGAGGTCGGTGGTCTATGAAACCGATTGTAAGTAGTTGCAATCAAAATCGTCACAACAAACAAACCGTGAGCGGCTTGCAAATGTTGATGTTGTTATTGCTTCGGAAAATGTTATGCTGGTTTTAATGCTCAAAATTAGCGCCTTCGAGTGGAGCGGAGAGGCTGAGGGAGAAAGAGCATAAGTTTGTTATGCTCCCCAAATGGGGGGTTGGTGAGAGACTGAACAGTGTGACAGCTCTGCCATCTGCTGGTTGGAGCGGAACAGCTGATACTTGTTTTGGAGGCATATGGAGAGAAATGGGGGAAAAAGTGAGCGCTCTCTGCCTGTGCTTGCTGGGTGGATGGCATCGAGAGAATCATATAACCGAATGAGAGATGTAAACAAATGTTGCAAAAATGCGTGAAGTGTTGGCACCTTTCTTTGATGGGGGCGTCTTTTGATATTATATTATTGTGATTTTAATTATGATTATTTTAAACAAATTTTGTTTAAAATAATCATAATTAAAATCACAATAATAGTCACACATGGGTAATTCTCGCTGAGACCGGCCCACTATTTACACCTTGTCTTCAAAAATGTTTAAGGTGTCGATTTTCTGAAAGCCCTCGCCTAAAAAGTAAGAAAAATGCATTTGGTTACTCAAATTGATGGACCCCCCGTTAGTTAGAGCCACAAAAATTTTGGCAGACCCCTCGATTTTGGTCAAATGTTGGCACACTTAAACCGTTATAACTCGAAAGTTTCTCCAACAACTACCTAAAAACGAATTGTTGTTGAAAAGAGGAAAGATAGAGCTACTATTTACAATAATAAAAAGTTGGGTCGGCCATATTGATTTTGGCCGCCATCTTGGATTTTTATGCCAAAACATTTTTTTCACCATGAGGGCAACCACCGATTTTCAAAATTTTTGCATCAATTGAAAGCTGGGACTTTTATACATAACATGAGCATGAGCATGAGCATGAGCATAGATGACCGCACAATTCGTAGTTGCTACTCCGTGATTGACCAGAGCAATCGAAATTGCACAAGGAACCAATGAATAGGGCTTGGGACTAGCTTACTATTCTCAATGTACACAGGTCGAGAGCTCTCAACTTTAATAAGGTCAATAACGGCGCCGGCCACGTCCTTACGGTCATCGAGGATGGAAGGGAATGTTAGTAAGACAAACGTTGTTAAAAAGACCGCGAATCGCTGTATCTCCACGTTTGTCTCAGGAAGGAATTTTTTGTTAGTAGGGTAAGGTACATTGTCAGTCCGGGAGTCACCTATGGTTGGTGATATGATTTGACAATGGATCAATATACACAAACCGCCGTTAACAACCGACCGCTTTTCGACGCAAGAACTAGCCAAAAAGAAAATTCTATCGCGCGTCTCCACTCCACTAGGGAGCAGAGACCTTTAGTCTATTCCACACAGAAATACACTGAACGCGACTCACTTGTCGGCGCCCGGATTTTTTCTCGACCGGCGAACCCGAACTAACATTTTTCACTCTTTTGTGTAAATGCAAAAAATGAAAGAAAATATTTATTATCAACTAAAAGTGTATTGGAAACTAGCGCCGAAGGGAAGCGAAAAATTCGGAACCGACTCAACCACGGCGCGCGCACACTCGTCCCGTCGTCGGAGCCCCGCAGAGAGAAGAGAAAAAAAAAATCGCAAAAATCTAGCAAAGCCAGCGCGCGAAACTTTGCTGCTGCCGAACTACCGCACACTACTCGAAAACGCGGCCTGTACACTTTGCCACCAAAAACTCACTAAATCGCCCCGTACGAAGATGAGCAGTCAAATAGACGACGACGACGACGACCGAATGAAAACGCGGCCTGTACACTTTGCCACCAAAAACTCACTCGCTGGGACTTTTATACATAACAAATCAAAAAATTAGAGATGTCTTTTTCTTCTTTCAAAAGTTATCTGCAGTTTTGTAAATTAAGCCACGTTTTCTCCATACATTTCCATGCGCACCGGCAACGACATGCAACAGCATCCGAGTTTACGCCTGCATGTATACACAAAGGCACGTGCCGCAAAATTTGGCCAAATCGGAGGTTCGTTTCCGTTTTTGACTGTTTCTCAATGATGCGGGCATTGTTTTTATAACTTTTTTAGTGTTTTGAAAAGCTTAAACCTTCAGCTTTCCATTAGTGGGTTCAGAATTTAAATTCGTGTTCGTAAACACTGCGAAATAACGCTGCATTTATGTAAACGGCCGGCACCGGGCCCAGTGCGCAAATGTGGCATGATTTACAAAACGACAGATAACTTTTGAAAGAAGAAAAAGACATCTCTAATTTTTTGATATGTTATGTATAAATGTCCCAGCTTTCAATTGATGCAAAAATTTTGAAAATCGGTGGTTGCCCTCATGGTGAAAAAAATGTTTTGGCATAAAAATACAAGATGGCGGCCAAAATCAATATGGCCGGCCCAACTTTTTATTATTGTAAATAGTAGCTCTGTCTTTCCTCTTTTCAACAACAATTCGTTTTGAGGTAGTTGTTGGAGAAACTTTCGAGTTATAACGATTTAAGTGAGCCACCATTTGACCAAAATCGAGGGGTCTGCAAAAATTGTTGTGGCTCTAACTAACGGGGGGTCCATCAATTTGAGTAACCAAATGCATTTTTCTTACTTTTTAGGCGAGGGCTTTCAGAAAATCGGCACCTTAAACATTTTTGAAGATATGGTGTAAATAGTGGGCCGGTCTCAGCGAGAATTACCCACATATAAACACAAACATAATGAGAAACGTAATCTCAATCATATTCATAATAATATTTGTCATCATTAATCAAAACCATTTTCAAATTATTAGTACTATCGTTATCACAATGATCCTGATCATGATAATTATCATAAACATAATCATTGTCGTTATCATTCCCATTTTCTTTAGTGGTAGCATTATCTTTATCATTAATATCATTATCTATATCATCAGTTGCATCATCAACATTAGCGTTATAGTTATCAGTATCAGTATCAGTATCAGTATCAGTAACCTATTCACTGACATGATAATCATCATTATCATTAACAATAATAACCATTATCATTATCATCATGCTTATTTCCAGAAAAATAACTTAAATACCTACCTCAACTTCTTAGACTTCTCAACTTTCCATAATCTTTTCACAAAATGCTTTGTTTTCTCCCTTACTAATCCAACCACATATGTTGCAACACGCTGACAACAACCTCAAGCACATGAAGCAGAGCAGACGTCGACGATGATGGTATTGTATCCTCTTGATTATAATCTACTTGAATCCTTTCTCAACTCGTCACCTTCTCTTAATAGCTTTTAAACCTTGTGAAGGTTTTGTGTGATATCGTTGGATTTACATTTCAATTAAACGTTAGCTCACCTGATAGATGTGTTATCTGAGATGGTTGAGGAATTGTGAAGATCTGTGAGTTCTTGAACTAGTATTACTAGTATTCAGGGCTTGGCTGAATGAATAAGTGAACATGAACATACAATTATCGTTCCCAAAAACGTTCGTGAGTATACATGCCTCACGAGGAATAAATTTTACGGCACCCCGTGAATATTGATTCCTAACTGAACAGAGCAGCAGTGAACGAACCAAACGACGAACGAAAAATACAACACAAAGAAGTTGAAGATTGCTTGTCCCATGCCACAATGCTGCTGAGCTGCACCTATTTATTGGAAACGACGGCGTCGAATATTCTGGTGTGTGTTTGTTTATCGCCGTGAAGCAACACATGCGTTCTCGCTCTTACATGTGGCTTGGATATATCTGTCTCTGTTGCTGATAGTGTGTACGTTTGGTTCGTTCATTTCGCAACAAGCAAAGGAGAGTGGAACTGGCATTCCTCGCTTCGGCCAGCCCCGACGAGTGATAAACATTCATCGCCGCGGTTGGTCGTGAATATACTTCAGCATGAGGCATTCGCACCCACCGGTGGACTTGAGTGTTGTTTAGTTGCTTCTGCCGTTCTTCGTGAGGCAAGCGATGTGCGATGGTGTGCAGTCCAGGAGAGCGAACGAAAAATGTGATTCAAAGCAGCGTGAAAACTAGCAATTCGTTCATTTTTGAATGAATCTTCCAAGCTCTGCTAGTATTTCATCGAGAAAAAGAAAAAAAACAATCCAAATCCAATCCAAATCCAATCCAAATCCAATCCAAATCCAATCCAAATCCAATCCAAATCCAATCCAAATCCAATCCAAATCCAATCCAAATCCAATCCAAATCCAATCCAAATCCAATCCAAATCCAATCCAAATCCAATCCAAATCCAATCCAAATCCAATCCAAATCCAATCCAAATCCAATCCAAATCCAATCCAAATCCAATCCAAATCCAATCCAAATCCAATCCAAATCCAATCCAAATCCAATCCAAATCCAATCCAAATCCAATCCAAATCCAATCCAAATCCAATCCAAATCCAATCCAAATCCAATCCAAATCCAATCCAAATCCAATTAAAATCCAATCCAAATCCAATCCAAACCCAATCCAAATCCAATCCAAATCCAATCCAAATCCAATCCAAATCCAATCCAAATCCAATCCAAATCCAATCCAAATCCAATCCAAATCCAATCCAAATCCAATCCAAATCCAATCCAAATCCAATCCAAATCCAATCCAAATCCAATCCAAATCCAATCCAAATCCAATCCAAATCCAATCCAAATCCAATCCAAATCCAATCCAAATCCAATCCAAATCCAATCCAAATCCAATCCAAATCCAATCCAAATCCAATCCAAATCCAATCCAAATCCAATCCAAATCCAATCCAAATCCAATCCAAATCCAATCCAAATCCAATCCAAATCCAATCCAAATCCAATCCAAATCCAATCCAAATCCAATCCAAATCCAATCCAAATCCAATCCAAATCCAATCCAAATCCAATCCAAATCCAATCCAAATCCAATCCAAATCCAATCCAAATCCAATCCAAATCCAATCCAAATCCAATCCAAATCCAATCCAAATCCAATCCAAATCCAATCCAAATCCAATCCAAATCCAATCCAAATCCAATCCAAATCCAATCCAAATCCAATCCAAATCCAATCCAAATCCAATCCAAATCCAATCCAAATCCAATCCAAATCCAATCCAAATCCAATCCAAATCCAATCCAAATCCAATCCAAATCCAATCCAAATCCAATCCAAATCCAATCCAAATCCAATCCAAATCCAATCCAAATCCAATCCAAATCCAATCCAAATCCAATCCAAATCCAATCCAAATCCAATCCAAATCCAATCCAAATCCAATCCAAATCCAATCCAAATCCAATCCAAATCCAATCCAAATCCAATCCAAATCCAATCCAAATCCAATCCAAATCCAATCCAAATCCAATCCAAATCCAATCCAAATCCAATCCAAATCCAATCCAAATCCAATCCAAATCCAATCCAAATCCAATCCAAATCCAATCCAAATCCAATCCAAATCCAATCCAAATCCAATCCAAATCCAATCCAAATCCAATCCAAATCCAATCCAAATCCAATCCAAATCCAATCCAAATCCAATCCAAATCCAATCCAAATCCAATCCAAATCCAATCCAAATCCAATCCAAATCCAATCCAAATCCAATCCAAATCCAATCCAAATCCAATCCAAATCCAATCCAAATCCAATCCAAATCCAATCCAAATCCAATCCAAATCCAATCCAAATCCAATCCAAATCCAATCCAAATCCAATCCAAATCCAATCCAAATCCAATCCAAATCCAATCCAAATCCAATCCAAATCCAATCCAAATCCAATCCAAATCCAATCCAAATCCAATCCAAATCCAATCCAAATCCAATCCAAATCCAATCCAAATCCAATCCAAATCCAATCCAAATCCAATCCAAATCCAATCCAAATCCAATCCAAATCCAATCCAAATCCAATCCAAATCCAATCCAAATCCAATCCAAATCCAATCCAAATCCAATTGATTGATTGATTTGTCTTTATTAGAGAGACTTTCAGCCCTTGGCTGGTTCGTCTCTCATCCAAATCCAATCCAAATCCAATCCAAATCCAATCCAAATCCAATCCAAATCCAATCCAAATCCAATCCAAATCCAATCCAAATCCAAATCCAAATCCAATCCAAATCCAATCCAAATCCAATCCAAATCCAATCCAAATCCAATCCAAATCCAATCCAAATCCAATCCAAATCCAATCCAAATCCAATCCAAATCCAATCCAAATCCAATCCAAATCCAATCCAAATCCAATCCAAATCCAATCCAAATCCAATCCAAATCCAATCCAAATCCAATCCAAATCCAATCCAAATCCAATCCAAATCCAATCCAAATCCAATCCAAATCCAATCCAAATCCAATCCAAATCCAATCCAAATCCAATTAAAATCCAATCAAAATCCAATCAAAATCCAATCCAAATCCAATCCAAATCCAATCCAAATCCAATCCAAATCCAATCCAAATCCAATCCAAATCCAATCCAAATCCAATCCAAATCCAATCCAAATCCAATCCAAATCCAATCCAAATCCAATCCAAATCCAATCCAAATCCAATCCAAATCCAATCCAAATCCAATCCAAATCCAATCCAAATCCAATCCAAATCCAAATCCAATCCAAATCCAATCCAAATCCAATCCAAATCCAATCCAAATCCAATCCAAATCCAATCCAAATCCAATCCAAATCCAATCCAAATCCAATCCAAATCCAATCCAAATCCAATCCAAATCCAATCCAATCCAATCCAAATCCAATCCAAATCCAATCCAAATCCAATCCAAATCCAATCCAAATCCAATCCAAATCCAATCCAAATCCAATCCAAATCCAATCCAAATCCAATCCAAATCCAATCCAAATCCAATCCAAATCCAATCCAAATCCAATCCAAATCCAATCCAAATCCAATCCAATCCAATCCAAATCCAATCCAAATCCAATCCAAATCCAATCCAAATCCAATCCAAATCCAATCCAAATCCAATCCAAATCCAATCCAAATCCAATCTAAATCCAATCCAAATTCAATCCAAATCCAATCCAAATCCAATCCAAATCCAATCCAAATCCAATCCAAATCCAATCCAAATCCAATCCAAATCCAATCCAAATCCAATCCAAATCCAATCCAAATCCAATCCAAATCCAATCCAAATCCAATCCAAATCCAATCCAAATCCAATCCAAATCCAATCCAAATCCAAATCCAATCCAAATCCAATTCCAAATCCAATCCAAATCCAATCAAATCCAATCCAAATCCAATCCAAATCCAATCCAAATCCAATCCAAATCCAATCCAAATCCAATCCAAATCCAATCCAAATCCAATCCAAATCCAATCCAAATCCAATCCAAATCCAATCCAAATCCAATCCAAATCCAATCCAAATCCAATCCAAATCCAATCCAAATCCAATCCAAATCCAATCCAAATCCAATCCAAATCCAATCCAAATCCAATCCAAATCCAATCCAAATCCAATCCAAATCCAATCCAAATCCAATCCAAATCCAATCCAAATCCAATCCAAATCCAATCCAAATCCAATCCAAATCCAATCCAAATCCAATCCAAATCCAATCCAAATCCAATCCAAATCCAATCCAAATCCAATCCAAATCCAATCCAAATCCAATCCAAATCCAATCCAAATCCAATCCAAATCCAATCCAAATCCAATCCAAATCCAATCCAAATCCAATCCAAATCCAATCCAAATCCAATCCAAATCCAATCCAAATCCAATCCAAATCCAATCCAAATCCAATCCAAATCCAATCCAAATCCAATCCAAATCCAATCCAAATCCAATCCAAATCCAATCCAAATCCAATCCAAATCCAATCCAAATCCAATCCAAATCCAATCCAAATCCAATCCAAATCCAATCCAAATCCAATCCAAATCCAATCCAAATCCAATCCAAATCCAATCCAAATCCAATCCAAATCCAATCCAAATGCAATCCAAATGCAATCCAAATCCAATCCAAATCCAATCCAAATCCAATCCAAATCCAATCCAAATCCAATCCAAATCCAATCCAAATCCAATCCAAATCCAATCCAAATCCAATCCAAATCCAATCCAAATCCAATCCAAATCCAATCCAAATCCAATCCAAATCCAATCCAAATCCAATCCAATCCAATCCAAATCCAATCCAAATCCAAATCCAATCCAAATCAAATCCAAATCAAATCCAAATCTAATTCAAATCCAATCCAATCCAAATCCAAATCCAATCCAAATCCAATCCAAATCCAATCCAAATCCAATCCAAATCCAATCCAAATCCAATCCAAATCCAATCCAAATCCAATCCAAATCCAATCCAAATCCAATCCAAATCCAATCCAAATCCAATCCAAATCCAATCCAAATCCAATCCAAATCCAATCCAAATCCAATCCAAATCCAATCCAAATCCAATCCAAATCCAATCCAAATCCAATCCAAATCCAATCCAAATCCAATCCAAATCCAATCCAAATCCAATCCAAATCCAATCCAAATCCAATCCAAATCCAATCCAAATCCAATCCAAATCCAATCCAAATCCAATCCAAATCCAATCCAAATCCAATCCAAATCCAATCCAAATCCAATCCAAATCCAATCCAAATCCAATCCAAATCCAATCCAAATCCAATCCAAATACAATCCAAATACAATCCAAATCCAATCCAAATCCAATCCAAATCCAATCCAAATCCAATCCAAATCCAATCCAAATCCAATCCAAATCCAATCCAAATCCAATCCAAATCCAATCCAAATCCAATCCAAATCCAATCCAAATCCAATCCAAATCCAATCCAAATCCAATCCAAATCCAATCCAAATCCAATCCAAATCCAATCCAAATCCAATCCAAATCCAATCCAAATCCAATCCAAATCCAATCCAAATCCAATCCAAATCCAATCCAAATCCAATCCAAATCCAATCCAAATCCAATCCAAATCCAATCCAAATCCAATCCAAATCCAATCCAAATCCAATCCAAATCCAATCCAAATCCAATCCAAATCCAATCCAAATCCAATCCAAATCCAATCCAAATACAATCCAAATACAATCCAAATCCAATCCAAATCCAATCCAAATCCAATCCAAATCCAATCCAAATCCAATCCAAATCCAATCCAAATCCAATCCAAATCCAATCCAAATCCAATCCAAATCCAATCCAAATCCAATCCAAATCCAATCCAAATCCAATCCAAATCCAATCCAAATCCAATCCAAATCCAATCCAAATCCAATCCAAATCCAATCCAAATCCAATCCAAATCCAATCCAAATCCAATCCAAATCCAATCCAAATCCAATCCAAATCCAATCCAAATCCAATCCAAATCCAATCCAAATCCAATCCAAATCCAATCCAAATCCAATCCAAATCCAATCCAAATCCAATCCAAATCCAATCCAAATCCAATCCAAATCCAATCCAAATCCAATCCAAATCCAATCCAAATCCAATCCAAATCCAATCCAAATCCAATCCAAATCCAAATCCAATCCAAATTCAATCCAAATGCAATCCAAATCCAATCCAAATCCAATCCAAATCCAATCCAAATCCAATCCAAATCCAATCCAAATCCAATCCAAATCCAATCCAAATCCAATCCAAATCCAATCCAAATCCAATCCAAGTCCAATCCAAATCCAATCCAAATCCAATCCAAATCCAATCCAAATCCAATCCAAATCCAATCCAAATCCAATCCAAATCCAATCCAAATCCAATCCAAATCCAATCCAAATCCAATCCAAATCCAATCCAAATCCAATCCAAATCCAATCCAAATCCAATCCAAATCCAATCCAAATCCAATCCAAATCCAATCCAAATCCAATCCAAATCCAATCCAAATCCAATCCAAATCCAATCTAAATCCAATCCAAATCCAATCCAAATCCAATCCAATTCCAATCCAAATCCAATCCAAATCCAATCCAAATCCAATCCAAATCCAATCCAAATCCAATCCAAATCCAATCCAAATCCAATCCAAATCCATTCCAAATCCAATCCAAATCCAATCCAAATTCAATCCAAATTCAATCCAAATCCAATCCAAATCCAATCCAATTCCAATCCAAATCCAATCCAAATCCAAATCCAATCCAAATCAAATCCAAATCAAATCCAAATCTAATTCAAATCCAATCCAATCCAAATCCAAATCCAATCCAAATCCAATCCAAATCCAATCCAAATCCAATCCAAATCCAATCCAAATCCAATCCAAATCCAATCCAAATCCAATCCAAATCCAATCCAAATCCAATCCAAATCCAATCCAAATCCAATCCAAATCCAATCCAAATCCAATCCAAATCCAATCCAAATCCAATCCAAATTAAATCCAAATCCAAATCCAAATCGAATCCAATCCAAATCCAATCCAAATCACATCGAAAACCAAATCCCGCTTTATTCTTAAGGATGGCAATGTTTGGTTCTTGAATAAGAAAAAAAGATTCAACTGCCGAGGATGAGTTACTGCTGATGCTGACATAAATGCAGATTATGACTTTCTTCATCGAAAATTGCTAACCTGACAAATCCCCAGCTGCTGGATGGATCGGGCACGATTCGTGCCGTCCACCCAGAATGGGCATCACCGCCGAACCGAAGTAACACATTCACATTCGAGCAGCAGTTCTGTCCAGAATGGTCAACTTGTTAGAAATTCCACTCATGGATTCGATCGTTTTTGTGGTCGGTAGCAATCATACACCCAAGGGTGTGTGTGTGTGTGTGTGTGTGTGTGTGTGTGTGTGTGTGTGTGTGTGTGTGTGTGTGTGTGTGTGTGTGTGTGGAAGTTCAAATGTCTGATCCGCTTTTCCGCCCGATGTGATTTCAATGTGAGTGCGTCCGTCGTCGCTGGCTGGTCATGTGTCGGTGGTGGAGAATTGCGGGGGAAAAACCACGAAAACAATCTGCATAAACTTTGTTGAAATTTTTACTATTATTGCGATGTGGTTGAACAGGTTGGCCGAGGCGGAAAAGCATGGCATTAGAAGAGGGAAACAGAAGTGACCAACATTTCATCGTTGCTGGCTGGCTGCTAGGTGGGTGGAAAATCTTTTCTGCTTCGGGCGATAAATGAATGGAACAAATTTTGGAAGAGAATGATGCGCGCAAACGAGTCTAGAAGGAATTGGGTATGCATTTCTTCTGCCAGCAGGTGGCCGAAGTGCTTAGGAGAATGGCATATTTCCCTTCAGTTTTTCAGTGGGTTTGGGCAAGTTCAGATATCATGTCGGTGTCATGTTCTTATGTGGTTACGCTAGAGTGGTTGCCAAATATTAGAGATTTTGAAAGATTTCTAAATGTCGGCGAAAGAAAATTGAATAGACTCTGACCTCAGCTCCCCCAGCATTACTTAATTGGTAATTGGGTCTTGTCGCTGTGCGGTTCCAGTCAACAAAAATCTAATCTCACCATGCCATGAGGGTTCGATTCTCGCTCCGGTCGATGTATAAAATACACTTGAACCTCATTCTATGCTATGGGCCGGTGGTGTATAAATTGAAAATGTTCGAAAATTTACAAGGGCTTCAGAAGAGGGAATTTTGTGCAATAATTGAATTAGGGATTTATTTAAGAAACTTGGTCCTAAGCATTTGACGTGGGACCGAGTGAGTTTTGAGGAGCTTCATAGGCGATTACGAGTATTTCAGGGGCGTTTCAAGAGGCAAGTGAAAATCAAGGGGGGTTTTCAGAAGCCTTTAAACAAGGGGTTCAGGGGAGCTTCACAGAGTATTTTAGGCATTTTAGAATGTTTTAGGGGTTTTCAGGAACGTGTTAACCTTCTAAGTGCATTAGCTGACGCCCACCATGCAAACTTGCAAACGTACACTCAACACTCAACGTGCCTGTCTAGGTCATAATGACCACAATGCATGAATAGGGTTGTTAGAGACGTCTCAGGGGCTTTTAAGGAACATTTCATTGACGCTTCAAGTAGTTTTCTTTTGCGTTTCAGGAGGTTTTTTGAGCCTGTTAAAGGCATTCCAAGGGGTTTGAAGGGCGTTTCGAGGACTTTCAGGGGCTTTCAAGGGTTTTCTGAAAGGGGTTTAAGGAGTTTGAGGGCGTTCGAGGGTATTTCAAAGGGATCACCTGGATTTCTGGAGCGTTATAATAGTATGAAGCACCCCAGAGATCCCCTGAAACGTTCCTGATACCTACAGGTATCCATTGAAACCCTCAGGGACACTCTGCAATGCCCCTAAAACCACCTAAAACGCCCCTGTAACTTCCTGAACCCCCTGGAACTCCTTGAAATGCTATTGATACCCCTTACATATCTGCCCTCTGAAGCCTCTTGAAATACCACCGAACCCCCAGGTAGCTCACTAATATCTCTTTGAACCCCCTGAAACACCCCTGAGATCCCTTAGAACACCTCTGAGACCCCATGAAACCCGCTGTGACCCCCAAAAGTGGTACACTGGAACATCTTTTTATGCACATAGCGGGGAGTGCATAAATTATAAATGTGCATAAATTAAAAAAGGCATAAAAAGAGGGAAATTTGGCCATAAATTAAGTTTGGGCTGCAATGAGGGCATCTCGCGAGAACAGGTCTTGCTTCTGGGCATTTCAGGTGGGGCTGAGGGTGTTTCTTGAAAGTCCCCAGAGAGCCAAAAAAGCGGGCTCCGAGGGGCTTCAGGGGATTTCAGGGGCTTTTCAAGGGCGTTCTGTCAGGTTTTTTTACGTTTTAATGGGGGTTTCGTTGACATTTCAAAGGGCTTTAAGGGTAATTCAGGGGTTCTCGGTAGCCTTTAAAGGGCGTTACAAGAGGTTTGAGGGGTGTTTTAAAGCATTTCAGACTCATTTCAGAGAGTTTCAGCGGGTTTCAGGAACATTTTAAGGGCGTTCCTAGAGGTCTTAGGGGTGTTTGATAGCGTTTCAGGGACGTTTCAAGGGGTTCTCAGGTGCGTTCCAGGGGGTTTCTGGAGCCTATTAAAGGCATCCAAAGGGGTTTTAGAGGCATTTCAAATTAATTATGATGATTTCGAAGGCAAATCAACGGGATTACAGAGGTTTCAGGGGCGTTTCGAGGCATTTCAGGTCAGGGTCGTATCAGGAGGTTTCAAGAGAACCCTTACATCAAAGAGCATTTCTTGGGCGTTTCAAAAGGTATTGTGCCTCTGAAATTCTCCTAAGACCTCCTCAGACGGCATGTAACGTACCTGATACCCACCGAAGCTCACGAAAACGCCTCTGTAACGCCTCTTAATCCCGCCGAAAATGTTTTGAAACTTCCTGGAATGCCGCAAAGATCCAATAAACCCCCCTCGGTCCCATGTAAAAACCTCGAAAACTCCTCCGTAACCTTTCTGTAACGTCTCTGATTCCCGCCGAAAATGCTTTGAAACTACCTTAAATGCCTCCAAAATCCCCCTGAAACCCCCTCGGACTCCATGTAACGTACCAGAAAACTTCCAAAACCCCCGAAAACTCCACCATCTTCTTCTTTTTCTTCTTCTTTATGGCTCACGTTCCCACTAGAACTTGTTATGCCTCAACTAAGTGTTCTTTGAGCATTTCCACAGTTATTGATTGAAGGGCTTTCTTTGCCTGCCATTGGATGAATTTGTATATTGTGAGACAAGCACAATGATATTCTATGCCCAGGGAGTCGAGACAATTTTCCCGACAGAAACAGGAATCGAACCCGCCGTCCCCGGACTGGTGATCCATAGCGTTTATCACTAGGCTAACTGGAGAACCCTAAGAAACTCCTCCATAATGCCTCTAAATCCCGCCGAAAATGCTGGGAAACTTCTTGAAATAAATCCAGAATTCCTCTAAAACCTCCTCGGACCTCATGTAACGCGCCTGAAACCCTCTGAAATCCCCGAAAACACCTGCGTAACGCCTCTGAATTCCGCCAAAAATCCTCTGAAACTATCTGAAATGCCTCCGGAATCTCCCAGAAACCCCCTCGGACCCTATGAAGCGCACCTGAGCTTCTCCCACTCCCCAAAAAAACTTCCCAACGGACCAAACCCACTCGGACCCCATGCAATGCACGTGAGACTCTCGGAAACCCTCGAAAACGTACCTGAAACGCCTCCAAAACCCATCGAAAACCCTCTGAAACTCTCTGCAATGCTTTCGAAAACCCCCTCAGACCACGAAATCCGCCCCCCCCCCCCCTGAGATCTTCTGGTACCTCGCTGAAACCACTTGGGACCTCCTGAAACGCCCCTGAAACCTCTCTTTGCTCTATCCTATAAACACCACCTGATTGCTATTGCAACAGTTAAGTCATTATTAAGTTTTCTTATGCAGAATATTTGTTCTGAGTAGCTTTCCCTCTTTTAATGCAGGACATAAAAAGGTGCATGAAAATAACATGCATAAAAAAAGGAGTGTACTCGGAGAGGGACTAGCGCACATCGTACCCTCGAGGTTAGCTGCGTATCCATGCAGCAACGAACATTGAGGAAACGCTTTGAGGAGTCCACTAAGATAGCATGCTGGCGATTCGGCAGCTTCTCGGGGGCCGCGATTTGACCTGGTAAAGGCTCAGGCCCTATCAGCTAGTACCAGAAGAAGCTGCTGAGAATGCCCTGAAACACCTTTGGATCCCTTGAAATGCCCCTGAGACTTTTTGAAATGCACCTGAACCCCCTACACACAACAGGGGGTCAAACCCCCATGAAACTCCCTTAGACCATCTAAAACGTTCCAGAGACCCTGTATAGAACCCTGAAGTCCTCTGTGACTACAATAAACACCCCTAAGACCCCTGGAACTCATTTGAATACCCCTGAGACCCATTGAAGTACCCCTGAGGCTCCCCGGAAAAACATTTAGACTCCCTGAAGCGCTCCGCGAATCTCCTAGAATACCAGTGAAACGCCCCTGAGATCTCCTGAATCGCCCTGAAACCCTGAAGCCCTGAATCGCCTCCAAAACTCCCTGAAATGGAACTTATCTTGAAGCGTCCCTGGAGTTCCCGTGTAACCCCGTGGGACCCTCTGAAGTGTCCTTAAGACCTGAACCTGAACGCTCCTGTGGCCTCCTGGTACTCCCTGAAACGCACTGGCACCCCTTGAAACGCCCCTGCAGGCTGCACCCTCCCTTTATTCTCTGTTCTATAAACATAGAAGATTTAAAGGGGTTTCGGTGGCATTTTAGGAAGTTTAAGGGAATTTTCAATGGGTTCCAGAGGCGTCACCGGGGCGTTGAGGGTTTCATGAGCGTTACAGTCGACTATCTTTGAAAAATGCCAAATGATATTCATGCTGAATATCAATTGCCATTTTTTAAAGGTTGTCGATGTCATTTATCATGAATGTTGTAGAGCGCTTTTTTAATGCCTTTCTTGTAGAACTGATCAAGTTGCACAAGTTTTTCATGTAGGGTAAGAAATCAAGCTTTGAACTAGTCAAATTGTAATCTTAATTTGAACCATTTCTTAATTCATTAAAATGATACACTTTTTGGGCAAATCTTGTCCCGAAAAGATTGGTAAATGGATTCTCGTAATATAACCTGGTAGAATTGACTTTAAGAGCATTGAATGAAGCGATTTTTTCATTGAAAATAAGAAATTGAAGAATCACTGCGATTTCACCCATTTCCCCCCAGGGGAAGCACATTTTCGGTACACTCGTACAGCTCACGCATTGTATCACACGCAATAAGTGAATACGTTAATTGAAAGCAAATTCATCGTAGAATCGTCTAACCGAATAATATTCCACATTATTTGTCATAAAATTATCAAATTTACTTAATTATTACTTGGAGAATCTTATCTTGAATTGAACCATTTGTTATCAAGATTTGAACTAGTGAGAGAGGGCGAGCTTCTAGTGTTGGCCAGCAGACTGCGCTAGTGGCTGCTTTGTTTACTCTTGGAAGATGAAAAATTCCGAATTTTGTTTCCAAATTTCTGAAGAATTCCGAACATTCTAAGTTGAAATTCCACTGCCTAATGAAACATAGTTATGAGAATTAGCAGATCCATGTGGTTTTGGGTTGTTTAGCATGAAATTGGCTGTTGTGGGAATTGCTCGAGCTACTGCCGCCAGTAGTTCAAATCTAGATTAAAATTGGTTCAAATTATGATTACGATGGTTCAAATTAAGATTAAAATCATTATTGACAAATAATTGAATTTTTCAATGAAATGTGGTGCAAATGTAAACTTTTTACCACTTTACGAAAAGCTAATACCTGTGTCTTTCATATACCTGAGACTTCACCGTAGTAAATTATTTCCATGTGGGTGAAAAAATCAGTCAAAATTCCCGATGCTTCAGAAAACCGCATTTTGGTTCAATTCATGATTACCTACCCTAGCATATTTTCAGGTTCAGCTTCTGAAATGAGCTTTAGGTGATTGAACCTAGATGTATCGAATGGCATTTTCAGCACTGCTCATCACTTGACAGCACACAGCAGCAAGAGGCTGCGCAAGTATTAATTTCTTTCAAGCACACAAGTTCAGTGTGTAGATTTTTTTAAAGAAAGCCTTAAACAGTCTTACAAGCCTACATCACAGGTTTAATTGAGGAAACAAAGAGCAATTTATAAACGCCTTTCAATATGCGACTACCACGCATACAATGTGAACAGCTAAACGTAGATGTATCAATCTTAACGAGAAAAGGTGTAACACTTCCAAATGTATGCAACATGTAAGGCATATCTAACGCTTGAATCAGTCGAAAGCCTTCGTTTCTTCTAAACAGTCAGCACCATCACCTTCCTCGAAAACTTTAACAATGGCTACAGTACGGTCGGTGGTAATAGATCTTCAGCTCGAAACTTACCTTTCGAGGTACCTATAAATACCATATAACGAGCTTTGAGTATATGTATTTAACAAACTTGTAACAACCTATGATATGAAAAATGACAACTACAGTGGAAATGTATTTGTCGACGCAATCAAGATACGAAGTAGGTTGATAAGTTGAAAAACCTTTCGACACAATATGAGCTGCTTGAGCAGCTTGCTCGGAGAGTGCGATTAAGCAATTTAAAGGTTTATGCAGCCAAAGTTTTCTCATTGTTTACCTTTGCAACACACTATTAACACATCCATGTAACAAATCATAAAGGATAAATTGCACAGACCTGTCGTTTAGAGGATATATGTTTTATATATAGCAATTATCCCTGTTGGTTGAGATCTTACTCGCGTAAAAATTCAAATCCCATCACCACGTCTTGCTCTACTACATCTATTTATGTCAATACAGCTGTAAACTTTCCCCCGTGCCTTGTTACCGAATGATGAGCTCATGTCATTCCGAGGAAAGTGCCATCAACTTGCCCGCTTTCCATTAAGACGCATGCATACGCAAAGATGGCATGTGAGGAAAATAAACTAGCAATCTGTGCAGCCAAGTAAACGGGCAAATTTTAATTACTTTTACGAAAGTTTAACGCGTGACTTTCCACCGGGAAAGGTTTAAAAGCATACTGCATGACGAGCGCCTGCTACATTATGACTTCAAGCTTGTGTAGTTTGCAACACATTTCTTTGAAGGTTACGAGAAAAAAGAACTAAATGTTTGTGGAGGAAAATTTGAGTACAACACCAGTCAATGTGTATCATAAATAAGAAATGCTTTAAGTCAGTTTTTGAAGTCAACGAAACCTTTATTTTTTTACAGAATGAGCCTTGGGACTTTTCATAAAACTTTTCTTTCTCTTTTTTTGAACTTTCACGACAAAAAACGATCGATAGCTGCCACTTCATCTGTTGATTAACTTTTCTCACAGGCAGCGCACAGCTGGTAAATAGTTTTCGATTTCCGATTATTGCCTTTGCCACAAGTATCATTATTAGTGGCATTGCTGCTCACAAAAATGGATGAAATCGCTTCCCGCTTTGGGCGGGAAGAAAACTTTTCCCAGTTCAATGTCGACGAATGATGAGGTTCACTTTCCGGCGATTGGTTGGTGTGCATCATCATAATGTGCGGATTATTGTGAAATGAATCAGAATCGGGAAGTGGGAAACAAACTTTTAATTGAACTCCTTGTGGGTTTCTGGGTGCAAATGAAATTGGTTTTGTGCTGGTAATTTCCATTCGTGGACAATGTGTCGAATGAAAAATAGTAAACGTAAATTTTCTCGAAATTTATAATATGTAGTGAATACTATTTGTGGAACAGGTTCATAGGAATGGAAAAAGATTTAAGTACATTTTTAGTGGGTGGCTCCAGAGGATTGGTTATTAGCGGTCTAGCTATATTGCAATCGCGGTGATATCTTGATAGCAATCGAAACTACTCCGAAAAACGAAGTCGGTAAATTCCGGGTCATTTCTATAGATGCTAGTGAACTTTGAAGTGAATCTGTGATATAAAAAGCTTTTCTGAAGATTAGGATTTACTACAGAATACTGAGATTCTCCTGAAGGCCATATATCCCCAATACAACAAAATACGCGAATATTTTGCCCAACTAATTACGAACATCCCCCCACCCCCTGTAAAGCTGTATGAATGTCCACAATTTTTGTATGGATCGTAACGCTATGCTGGGACACAAGCACCCCTCCCCACCCCTTACGTAATTTGTGTACGATTCCCACCTTCATCCGGAAGCTACTCTACACAAGCAACCTGGTTCCGCTTCCGAAAGAGCCCTAGTCCAGCTGGGAGTACCTTGGATACATCAGGAACGATGCCACTCACTTCCTGATTTTAGTGTACTGGTTGACACTATTGAATTGAGCATTAGGTGCACTAGTTGCGACGACATTTTATCCTTTTATTAGGGTAAATTATTAGGAAGGAATAGCGGCTTTAGGGAGGCCCAACAGGTATGAAGTACAATATAAAAGAGAAAAAGGGCGGAGGGGCTGAGGGCGCGACCGTGAGCCTGTTTGCAATATATGGCCTGGCGAGATCACCATTGCGAACGACAATGGCGGCAGCTGGAATACTCCCCAGCCACTTGCCAGGAGGTGCACGTAATGAAGCAGCCCCAACGGAGGAAACGGAAATGACTGGCGCAGACCTCATGCGGTAGCTCTACATTCCCATCGAAACTTGACCCGCCTCACATAAACTATACTAAACTCTCTTTTAATGCAGGTTATTTTTATGAACTTTTCATGTACGCACCTTTTTCATGCCCTGCATAACAATAGGCAGAGCTATTCAGAACCAATTTTGTGCTGAAGAAACCTGGATTAATCCACCAAGTGGTGAAAGTGCCTTTCTCGTCGAATATGTACTCATGATCTTTCCGTCGACGTAAGTCGTAATCCTGGATTCTGTGAATACTTCATTTATAAAAGCAAGAATTTTATCCAAGCCATCATCGAGTTGGGAAACTTATTTGTGTGACATATTCCGTCGTTATGTTCAATGTATAGGCAGAGCTGAAAAATATCAGACCTCTTAGTTGACTACTTGACCACCTTTACCGTTACTGGAGGCCGATAAAAAATGATAATAACAAGCTAAAATATAACTTTTTTTACAATCAAAAATCACTTTATAGTCTTCGATAAACATTGTTCTGCGCACACTCCAGCCTATATGTTATTATCATTGTTTACTAGATTTATAAAGTTTGACCAAAAAGTGCAAGCAAGTGAAATTTTTCATACTAAATGCAATTCAAATTTGAAACTTATCACAGAGCGTGAGGAGTAACCAGTCGGATCAATATTTTGCGCAATAATTTTATACGCAAAAGGGAATTGAACAACTTTGTTCGAGTTTGATGCGATTATATTTCAATTTTCTCATGCAACACCCATCCTACTGTATTATTTACACATCTACACTTCAGGAATTGTAAAAAAGTGTGATTTGATAAGCCTGCTTCACTTTTTTCAAGATTTTGTTTTCTTACACATATTTATCGCTTGCATTGATTATTTTCACTGTTTTATACCACTTCCTGTAAGATACCCGGAACCAGTTCCAAGACAGTACCTATTGTCTCAAATATGGTATGAATCTAGTTTCTTGCTAACTGTTCAACAGGTTTTTTGAAAAACCGCAAATTAATGTGTCGCATGCATGGTTTTGATTCATTTTACATTTTGGTCATTCTGGCGGGACATAAACAACCGATACTGGAACACTACCGGTAGTCTCTAATGTGAACTGATCTGAGACTATTTTCTTGTAAACCGTTCATCAGGTTATCAAAAAACGCCGCGATTTAATGTATCGCATGCATAAGTTGGATTCCCATCTAAATTTGACCGCCTCCGGTGCGACACCCGGAACTAGTTCAATAGGAAACAATGGGACCAGGTTCCGCGTCGAATGAACCGTCGGTCATTAAAATCGATTGAGGTTTACTATCAAAAAGTGATGTGAGTTTTTTTTTACACACACACATACACACACATACACACACACATACATCGCCTCAATTAGTCGAGCTGAGTTGATTGGTATATGTGACTTGTCCCTCCGGGTCTTCTATCACAAATGTAATTTTTGGAGTGAACATATAGCCTTTCCAGTACCGTAAAATGGGGTATCTTTGATAATGCGGGTAACTTTGATAGTGCTGGTATAGTTTATCTTATAACTGTGATTCTTTCAATCAGTTAAGAAAAAGGCAAACGTAGACCAAAATTATACATATGAAAGTCCATTTGAAACGTATTTTCATTAAAACCAAGTTTATCAATCTGTTTGGGCAAAAAATAAAAATTGTCTTTGTCATTTGTCAACCCCTTTAAACAATCTGCTGTACGACTTTGTTTCAACTATTTTTTCAATGATTGTCCTCTTATTCTCGATAGATCGATCATAGAAGATTCCAAACCTGGCCTTGAAACTTTTAACGAAGTGTGTTTTCACAAACTGGAATCGATTTTGTAAATTGGAACATTAATCTCCATACATCAATAAACGCGTGAAAGTATGCAACTCCCTTGTGATTTCATGTAATTAATTCTGTTGTGTTCAAAATTTGTTTATAAAACATTCAAAAACAACCCAAAAAAGATAATTCATTATGAAGAGCATCTTATTATATGTTAATATACCATTAAAACTGTAGTTTTACAGTGATAATGATTTTTTATAGCTAAACTCACTGTGTTTTTTCAGTGGGTACTCAACAAACTCATTTTTATATGTAAAATTTTGTAAAAAAAATCCATCTTTTACTTTCAATCTAATATATTCCACAAGGCTTCTTTCATCATGTTCGTACTTCTAAGACTCAAGCTGTGATGACTTTCTAGGATTTGATTTGTTTTTCAGGGCACTATCAAAGTTACCCCAAATAAAAATATGATTCTCGCACTAATGAAAAATTAAAAGTCACCCAATATATTTCAAATGATCGGATCTTTCAATTGCAATTGATAAATGATACTCCAGTACTTGTTTTAAAAATATAAAACTAGGGAAAATACTGTTACATGGAAAAATATTAAGGAAATTTGCTGAAAAACTATCAAAGTTACCCCGTTTTACGGTACACCTAGTGTACGAGAAAGGCAAAATTGTAATAATGATGATAAATCTGGAGCAACATTTGAAAAGGACATACAAGCATTGGTAAACAACGACTTCACACGTCGCTCCTGAGCCCCCATCAGCTTATTCACACAAACTAGTACCGTTATCAGATAGAGCGAACATCGATCTTTCGGATAACGGTGTTCATTTGCGTGGGCGGGCTGCTGTTATGCCCTACGGAGCGTTTTCGAAAAAAGACACAAGACCTCTTAGGCCCTTTTCAAATGTTGCTCCAGAAATATGGCAACGGCGACCAGAGGGCGTTTATATGGGAGAGCAAAAAGAGGTTGCAGAAGCATTTCAGGGGATCCCCAGGGGTTTCAGTGGGGTACCAGGAGGTCTCAAGGGCGTTTAAGGAGGTTCCAAGATCCTCTCAAGGGCTTCGGGGGGTTCCATGGAGTGTCAAGTTTGTTTAAAGGATTCTTAGGGGGTTTCCAGGAAAGTTCTAGCGGGTCTCTGGAACATTCCAGGAGGTTTCAAGGGAGAACCGGGAAGTCTAAGGCGTTCTCAATGGTGTCTCTCCTTAAAATACATTCAAGGACCCTGAAATCTTGCCCTGGCTCCAGACGATCTCAGGTGGATTTTAGGGGCTTCCAAGAGATCAGGGTCAGGGTCACTTCAGGGAGTCTCAGGGGAGTTTTGATGAGCTTTAGAAGCGTTTCAGGGGATCCAAAAGGGTTTCAGGGGATACCTGGAAATATCAAGGGCGTTTCAAGGACTTTCTGGGATGCTTTAGGGGGTGAACACGCTCCTCGCCACCGTGGAGTTGGTTTTCTACTCAGCGCTCACGCCCACGCAGCGCTCATGAAGCGGGAACCTATTAATGAGAGGATAATTGTAGCCAGATTCCGAACACGGGTTAGAAACCTTACCATGATCCAATGATACGCGCCAACCGATGCAGCCATGGACAAAATCCCGAAAGGTTATACCAAGATCCTCATGGGCGACATCAACGCCAAGGTTGGATCCACAATCTCGGACTATGAGCACGCCACGGGACACCATGGTCTCGGAGAAATGAGCGAAAACGGAGAGCTGTTTGCAGAGTTTTGTGGCAACAATGGCATGGTGATTGGGGGATCACTCTTTCCTTATCGACCAGTGCACAAAGTGACATGGGTTTCCCGAGATGGCGTCACTTAAAATCAAATCGACCACATCTGCATCAGCCGAAAATGGAGACGGAGCCTTCTTGATGTGCGCAACAAATGCGATTGACCGTGAACCAAATCGTGGATTGCTTTGGCAGCCCATTACCATGGAGCACCTAAATGATTTCGAACTGGCTGATGACGCTGCTCTCCTAGCTCAACGACGCTTTGATATGCAGAGCAAGCTCGATGATGTTGCCAATCGCTCCTCAGCGGCAGGTCTTACCATCAACGTCAATAAGACCAAATCGTTGGATGTAAACACGGTCACCCCTTCCAGCTTTATGGTAGCTGGACAATCACTGGAGAATGTTGAAAGCTTCCAATATCTTGAGCCAAATGACGGCCGATGGCGGCACCAAGATCGACATAGGTGCACTGATGAAGAAAGCGAGGGCTGCTTTTGCGAGTTTGAGAAATGTATGGAAAAACAACCAGCAACCAAAACCCGAATTTTCAACTCGAACGTGAAATCCGTGCTGCTATACGCTAGTAAAACCTGCTGTGTATCAGTGGAGAACACGCAACGCTGCAGGTCTTTAGATGCCTGCGGAATATAATTCGTGCATGGTTGCCTCACAATTGGATCTCCAACGTGGAGCTCCATCGTCGATGTCTTCGAAAGCCGATGGCGACAGAAATTCGGAAGCGAAAGTGGAGGTGGGTCGGCCACACTCTACGCAGGGGCGGAAACAAAATCTGCAAGCAAGCGTTAGATTAGAACCCAGCAGGACATTGCAGCAGAGGCAGACCTAGAAGCTCATGGCGGTGCAGCCTCAACATCGAAATCAAGCAAGTCGACAGAAATTTGACCTGGCCACAGGTCAAGGCGACAGATGGCAATCGTCCAGGATGGAAATCTTTCAATTCGGCCCTCTGAACCACCGTGGGTACCCAGGACTGAAAGCAGTAAGTAGTTTAGGGAGTCTAAGAGATGTTTCAGGGGCATCCAGTCATGACAAATGTTGCATAGTACCGTCATAAACCACTTCCATGCTACATGAATGTTATTCGCCTTGAATACAGCATATGGTACCATGATTGTAACAGGTGTTGGAAGTTAGTCCACCATGGTCACGAAGGCTATGGTGAGGCAAGCTCCGTCGATGGCTGTTTCTCAATTACAATGAAAAAAGAACGCAAGACACCTTCCATCAAACTAGACGGCTGCCGACTGAATAACAAACATACATGGTCAAGTAAACATTCAATACATTAGCAATTATGTTTCTACAATACACAGACAAACAAACACTCACACAGATGTCATCATTACTACAGGGGGCTGACACTACATTACTCCAACAACAATACTGCAATCCTAACGTACCTGAAGGTTCGACGCTACCCGAGCGTTCAACACTACCTAACTTCCAACAACAGGTTCCAGAGGCGTTTTCGGGTGTTTGAGGATATTTTCAAAGGCATTTCAGAGTAACTTGGAGATTTTTCGAAAAGGTTTTGGAGGTGTTATAGGTGCGTTTTCGATGTTTTCGGAGTGCCCAAGGTGCGTTACATGGTGTCCAACGGGGTCTTTAAGGCATTTCTGGAAGTTTTAGGGGATCTTCGGCAGGTTTTAGAGGGTTTCGAAAGGTATAGAGGATCTCAGATAGGTTACAAAGAGCCCGAGGAAATTTTAGGGGGATTTTGGAGGCATTTCAGGAAGTGTCAGAGGATATTCGGCGGGCTTCAGAGACATTACGCAGACGTTTTTGGTGGTTTCAGACGGGCGCAATGGAAATTTAGGGTGATTTCGGCCTCTACATGCCTGTTAAACCTCTTTGAACACCTTTAGAAGGCACCAATAACCCTCTGAAATGCACTTGAAATGCTATCAAACGCTTTTAAAACCTCTTGAAACGCATTCAAAATGTTTTTGAAACTCTCTGAAATTCATTTGTGTACCCCTGAAACCCCTAGTAACGCCCTTCAAAGGCTCCTGAGCAGGGATGCCATATATACAGAATTATCTGTATTATACAGATTTTTGAGCATCCGTACACATTTCGTTTTGTATGGAATACAGATTTTTGAGCAAGAGAGGCTATTTTATTTTTGTAAGGGATACAGATTTTTTACCCAAATTTTGTATGGGACACAGATTTTTGAAAATAATGATACAGATTTTTCAAAAATTCATCTGGCATCCCTGCTCCTGAGACCCCCGGAAACGCCCTTAAAATTTCTTGGAACGTCCCTGAAGGCCTCTTAATAATATTGAAACGCCCCTGAAATTCCCAAGACCACTCATCTCGAATCCAGGTAGGTGTAAGAATAAACCGCCCTATAACTCGAGCTGCACGACGAAGCAGGTGAAACGCCCTGTTGGTAAAGTGCGGCCCACTTGGACCGAATACTCACAGAAGGCTAGGAACCAATGTGACCAGAATAAATAGAATCCCTGGATTATGGTAGACCTAATTAGAAAAATAGGACAAATCGTGGGACAAATAATGCTGATCCAGCCCTCACATGCGATATAGGCAAAACACTGGCGTTCAAAACCGACACGCTTAAATACCCCAAGCAGCAAATATGTCACAAAGGAGTGTCGACAGCGCAAGTTTTTGGTTGTGCAGGACCTACATTTATATAATTCTAATTAACAGGCAGCATAACTTGAAAATGACTTTTGTCCAACCAAAAATCTGCGCTGTTGACACTCCTTTGTGACATGTGTGCTGCTTGGGACACCAACACTCTTAGGAAAGCATCCGGCTCATCAGGACGGGAATAATAATTATGATGCTGAAGATGGAAGCTGAGCAGAAAGGCATGTCCTATGAAGCGCTAGTTCAAGAGGTCCTAGACGAAGTGGCAGAGGTAAGAGCCTTGACGGCCAAGTTGACTCAGAGTTGTGGATAACGCTAAATTAGCGGTGATCTGATTTAAAGATTGTTTCCACTTCAAACGAGGCCTTCCCAATAACGAAGATAAACGGCATGTACTACTGCAGTTGGTATGTTCAGGATGAAAGGCTTGTCAGCACCCCTAGAACGCTTCCCCGAGATGTATCAGAGGATCGTGGATACATTGTGCTCACGCCAAAGAACGCATCCATGGGTTTCCATCTCCTACGGACAAACTGGCCGAAGTCAGGTTGACTCAACAACAAATGAGGAACTCATCACAATAGTGAAGTTGCTTACGGTAGCTTAGGTACCGAGTCCGAGACGGAGGCCATTCAGGCGACTATCAAGGCTTACCTTAACAAGTTCAGAATGGCTATGCAGAATAGGAAAAGGCAAATATTGGTTCTACTGCTCAAACACGAAAAGCTCCGGTGGACTGGACAATGCCAAGAAACCTTTGGAGCGGATTGCTCTGTCGAGTCGAAGCTGACGGTATTCTATACCAAAACGTCAGAGATGAAACCGGGCTCTCAAGTAACCAGTTCGGCTTCCGGAAGTGACCAAAATGGCCGTATTAGCGCTAAAAAGAAGCGGAGGGGAATTCACTACTGTTAGACGTGAATAAGGCGTTCAACAGTATCAGATGGGCCGCCATCTAGAGCGCCATACATCACTAAGGGGTCCCGGAGATCCTATGCCAGTGCCAGATCCTAGAGAACTACTTCCAGAACAGGATTCCTTTACGACACCAAGGATGGATAATATAGCCGAGGGGGTACCTCAGGGGTTAATACCAAAGACCCGGCACTATGGAACGCGGCATATGGCGGCTACCAACGCTACTGGAGGTAAAGCTGGATGGTTTTGCCGAGGCCATTACGCTTATGGAATATGGTGAGTCGATATTTAGCCTACGGCGCATTCGATTGTAATAGTGGAAGATTGGGGAAAGTTGATGCACCTGAATCTCACGCACCACAAAGCGAAAGTGGAAAACCAGATCCGAACAACAGGTGACGTTTATAACGGGTAGGTGCATGACAAACTTTAAGCGATTGCTGAAGTAGCTGGGTGTCATGATCGATGGCAAGCTGTAGTTCAGTAGCCACGCAGAATGGGCCTGTAAGAAGGGCGCAGTTTTTAAAGATTCGGTATGTGTATTAGCGGACAAAACACTATAGTGTTATATATGGAAGAATTTCCATGTTGAATAGATCTAAATATACTGCTCGGATCATTGAAATAGTATGTAATTGATTTGTGACCTTTGACGGATTTACACTAAGTGTAATGAATAAAAAATTTCCAAAATTATTTGGCTTTTGAGCTTGTTGCAAGTCAATTGGTGAGATAAAAATCATAAGCTTCCAAACAGCAGTATCCACTTGCCCAAACAACTTGAAAAGCTTTTTATTAAAATCGACAGCGATGCAAGAAAGCACTGACCAAAAAAACATAAATCAACCCCTCATCTCGAACTCGGAATCCATCCCCAAAGCGTGAGAGGGAGTGATAGAAAGCAAGCGATAATTTCCTATCATAAACTTGTTCAACTGAGACTTAAAGCCAGTCTGATCGTAAAATGAGTGGACACGAAAATCCTACACCGAGAGAATTTATGACTCCAAATGAGTCCGAACGTATTTTAGATTGATCCACTAATCTCTTGCTGCTGCTCCCATGCCGGTTGAGTTTCTGTTTGTCCTCGCCTTCGGAATCTGAAAAGCTGACAAAAACAAAATCGCAAAGCAAATAGAAAGAGGATTTCGCTTCAAAGACAATCCTATATGATTGGAGCCCCATCCTTCGCGGAAAATGGGATCGGACGCTCAGCATTCTCCAGCATAAATAGATAAGCGTGTGAGCCAAATTCAAGTTCTGGCAGGACAGCCAGCACTCAACAGTACTGTGGCAGTGAAAGATTATAAAAATAGATACCGCACCGCCACGCCGCTATACTAACTCATGTCAGCAAAAGTAAGAATAATGGAGAAACTGAGCTGGAGAAAAAAAAAAAGTGCTTCCAGTGTTCCAGAGAACAAGCTTTCGGTTGTTGCGGTTATCTGCCATCTGTGACAAACCAAGTTCAGCTAGGAGCCGTATACCTACTACTGGTGGGGCACAGTCAAAAATTCCTGTTGGAACTTTAAAGTTGTCACCGTTGGAAGTGTCTTTGTCCACTGGCTTAGTTCGGTGTTTGGCAACTGTGCATGTAGGGGAACGTTGAACACATTGGATCAACTTGATGGGACCATGTAGCCACAGCTGTAAAGCTGTAAGAAAGCTATTCAGCATGACTAATGACCATGCTGAGGATGACAGGTTGAATTCCCTGTCGGTCCACGAACTTTTTGTAATGGAAATATCCTTATCTTCCTTGGGCAATTATATATGACTTACGTCCTAACTGTGACAGAGCCTGTCCTTCAGTAATTTTGTAAGCACTCTCACAGGATTAAGATTTCCTCATTATAAAGCGCAAATCAGACAATTTTCTAGGATGACACATATTAAGATCCAATATGTACTATGACCACAGGTAAAAACTTCTAAGTGGAGTCAGTTTTAAGAAAAGATTTCTTTAGATATTGCTTACTGATTTAATACTTCATGGGCTTAACTAGCGTGCGCAGGGTTCTTGCATAGGGGGAGGGGGTCTCTACAATGATGGTGCAATATATGATCACGGTGCAAAATAAAATCATGTTGTTACACGCAATATGAATTCCGAAGAAGTGGTTTTAACATTATGTGGTGCTAACATCGCTAAGTACTTCATATTGGGATTTTGGAGAAGGCTTCGGATGGTAATGATTTCATATATCGATAAAGTTATCAATTGGACAAAAATGTGGTGGTGCATGAATTTCAATCTTAGACAAATAGTGATGCTAGAATTGGAGTAGACTCCATAGATAGAGTCAGAATTCTTAGATAGAAAATTTCGATCAGAATCCTTGTTGCAATCTACAGAGATTGGAGATTCGTGCATGTATTCTTCCAGGAATTCATCCACAAATTCCTCCAAGATACCTCTAGGGATTTCTTCCAGGAATTACTCCACGGATTCATCCAGAAAATCCTAAAGGAATTTTTCCTAAAATTATTCCAGGAATTCGTCAAGGAAATCGTTCAGGAAAGCCTCCATGGATTCCTCCAGGAATTTCTCCAGTACTTCTAAATGAATTTTGCAGGAATTCCTCCATAGATTTAAAAATGAATTCTTCAAAACTTCCTCAAAAAATTTCTCCAGAAATTCCTCTAGGTAGGAATTCTTTTAGAAATTCCTGGGGGAGTTCCTTCAAAATATCCTCTAGTAATTTCTCCAGAAATTTTTCAAGTAATTCCTCCAGAAATTCCTCAAGTAAATACTTCGAGAATTCCTGCAGGAATTCTCCCTGAATTATCACCAGGAATTCCTCCAGAGATTCCTCTTGAAATTTCTTTAAGAAAAAATCTTTTAGGAATGTCTGTCAGAACTCCCCACTATTTCCTCCTGTAATTCCTCTAGGAATCGCTCCACAAACTCCTAAAAAAATTTCACGAATGTCACCAGAAGATTCTCAAGGAATTTCTTCAGGAATTCATGCATGACTTTTTTCAGAAATACCTTCAGAAGTTCGTTCAAAAATTTCTCGAGGAAGAACGCCAGAAATGCCTTTAACGATTCATTCATGAATTTCTTCAGAAATTCCTCTGAAATTCCTTCAGAAATCTTGAGTTCTTGAAGGTACTCCTCCAGGGATTCCTCTATAAAATCCTATAGAAATTTGTGACAGAATCCTCCAGAGATTCCTAAAGGAATGTCTCTCGGAACTCTTCCAAGAATTCCTTCAGGGATACCTCTATGGATTCCTCTAGGAATTTCAACAGGATTTTTTCCAGGAATTTCTTCAGAAACTCCTCCAGAAATTTCTTCAGGAATTTCACAAGGTATTTCTCCAGGGATTCCTCCAGGAATTCCTCCAGGAATTCCTCCACGGAATCCTCCACATAGTCCCAAACCAATTTCTCGCGGAGCGCTCCTAGAAATTCCTCCAGGGATAGCTCCATGGAATCCTTCAGAAATACCTCCAGGAATTCTCCCAGGGATTAGTGCAGGAATTCTTCCAGTATTTTTTTTTTCCAGAAAAGTCACTAGGAATTTCTGCCAGAATTCCTCCAATATTTTCTCCAGGAATACTTCCAGGAATTACTCGACGGATTCTTCCAGAAAATCCCAAGGGAATTTTTCCCGGAACTTTTCCGGGAATTCCTCTAGGAATTGCTCCAGGGATTCCTCCAGGAATGCAGGATTTTTTTCAAGAATTCCTCCAGGGATTCATTCATGAGTTGTTTCAAAAATTCCTTTAAAAAAATCTTTCACATATTCCTCGAGGAGTTCCTCCTGACATTCCTCCATGATGGCTTAAATATTTGTCCAGAAATTCCTTAAAGGATTCCCTAAGGAATTTCTCTAGTTATCAATGAATTCCTCCATTTTTTTTCATTTATTTCTCCAGAAATACCTCCCGGAATGCAAACAGGGATTCCTCCAGGAATTTCTTCAGGGATTCCTTAAGGAATTCTTCGGGTATTCCTCCAGAAATTCCTCCAAAATAACTTCAGGAAATCCTCCAATAATTCCTTCAGAAATTCCTTCTGAAATACCTCCAGGAATTTCTACAGGGTATCCTCCAAGAATTTCTTCCAGGAAATCCTAAAGAAATTTCTCCTGGAACTCTTTCAGGAATTCCTAATGAAATTCTTCCAGGGATTCCTCCATGGATTTCTACAGGAATTGATTCAGGATTTTTTTCTGGAATTTCTCCAGGTATTCCTCCAGGAATTCCTCTAGGTATTCCTCCAAGGACTCCTCCACGGATTTCTCCAGAAAAAAAATTCCACGAACTCTAGTAATTCCTCAAGAAATTTCTCCAGGGATTCCTCCATGGATTCCGCCAGGAAGTGCTCCAGGAACATCTTCAGGCATTCATCAATGAATTTCTTCAGATATTCCTTAAAAATCCCTCCGGGAATTCCTTTAGAAATTCCTCGAGGAGTTCCTTCAATCATTCCCACAGGAAGCCGCAAATATTTGTCCAAGAATTTCTCAAAGAATTCTTCAGTCATTCCTCCAGAAATTACTCTAGGAATTCCTCGAGAAATTTCTCCAGGGATTCCTCCATGGATTTCTCCAGGAATTTCTCCTGGAATATCTTCAGGAATTGATCCAGGGATCCATCAATGAATTGCTTCAGATATTCCTCAAAAAGCCCTTCAGGAATTCTTTCAGAAATCCCTTGAGGAGTTCCTTCAATCATTTCTCCAGGGAGCCGCAAATATTTTTCCAGAAATTTCTCGAAAAAATCCTCCAGGAATTCCTTCAGAAATTCTTCCAGGAATTCCTGCATATTTTTTTCTGGAATTTCTCCAGAAAAAAAAACTCTGGGAAATTAAAGAGGGATTCTTCTAGGGATTTCTCCTGAAATTCCTTCAGGAATTCTTCCATGGATTTATCCTGGGGATCCTCCAGAAATTCCTCCAGGGATTAATTTTGGGCTGCAAAACAGTGACCCAATAAGGAGACCGTTTCTCTAGAAAATCTTCAGTGATTTCTCCTGAAATTTATCCAGGGAATTCTTCACGGATGTCTTCAGGAATTCCTCCTAGGATTACAGCTGGGATTTCTCCAGGAATTTTCCAAAGCTATCTCCGGGATTTCCAAGGATTCCGTTAGCAATACCTCCAGGGATTCCTCCAAGTATTCTTCCTGAAAATCCTCCAGTAATTCCTTCAGGAATGCCTCCACGAGTTTTTCCGGAAATTCTTCCAAAAAGTCCTCCAGAAATTTCTCCAGAAATTCGTCCAGCAATTTCTCCAGAAATTCGTCCTGGAATTTCTCCAGAAACTCCTTCAGGAATTTCTCCACGGACTCCTCCAGAAATTCTTCCAAAGATTCTTTCAGAATGCCTACAGGGTTTCATCCAGAAATTTCTACAGAAATTCTTCCACGGATTCTTCCAGGGGTTCCTTCAGGAATGCCTCCATCGATTCCTCTAGGAATTCCTCCAGAGATTTCTCAAGGCATTCCTGCAAACATTTGTCAATGAATTGCTCGAAAAATTCTTCCAGAAATTCATGCAGAAAATTCTTTCAAAAACTCATCAAGGAACTCCTTCAGCAATTCTTCCAGGAATTCCTCCAGGAATTATTGCATGGATTCCTCCACGGATTCCTTTTGTTGTCCCTCCAATAATTCATTTTGTAATTACTTCACGGACTCCTTCCGGAATTCCTCCTGGGGTTTTCTTCAGGAATTTCCCAGAGCTTTCTCCAGCATTTCTTCCAAGGATTTCTTTATGAATACCTCGAGGGATTCCTCCAAGAATTCTTCCTGTAAATTTCTCCACATATTCTACGAGGAATTCCTCCACGGAATTCCTGCAAGAATTTCTCTCTTTATTCTTCCAAGGGTTCCTCCAGAGATTTCTCCAAGAATTCTTGCAGGATTTTTTTTTCTAGAAACTCCTCCAAATGTCCTCCAGGCATTCTTCCACAAGTTCCTGCAGAAACCTTCTATAAATTTTCATACTTGTTCGCAACCTAGCGAATACTATCATATCTATCATTTCATTATCCACTTTGATCTCTACTCCCTTACACTCTGAGTAGAAAAAGACCGATATAGCCATAAAATGATTAAGTTCCTGCAGAAATTCCTACACGGAAACCTTCTTCCAAGGATTTCTGCAGAAATGCCTCCACAGATTCCTTCAGAAATTCTTTCAAGGATTCTCTCAAGAGTTTCTCCATGGTTTTTTCAAGGGATTCCTCCAGAGTTTACACTTCAGGAATTTCTTCAGAAGTTCGTCATTGTACCCCTGCTAGAATTCCTACAGAAATTTGTCTAAGAATCTCTCGAAATATTTCTCCAGAAATTCCTCCATGAATTCTTCCAGGAATTTTTCTACGGATTTCTCCAGGAATTCCTTTACGAATCCCTCCAGGAAATTATTCAAGGATTCCTTTGGGACTGCCTCCAGGGATTCCTCCTGAAATTCCTCCAGGGAATTCCTTCAAGAATTATTTCAAGTATTCCTTTAGTAATGCCTCGAGGGATATCACCAGAAGGTCCTTCAGCTATTCCTCCTGAAATTCCTCCAAAGATTTCTCCTGGAATGACTCCACAGATTCGTCCAGAAATTTCTCGAGGTGGTAGAGTGATTCTCAAAATTACCCACGGGATGTTATTTTGATGCACGAATTACAAAAATGGTATATAAAATTCATGTGTGGCGTTTAAGATGCCTGGATGATACAATGAACACTAAGAAGGTGCATAGAATGTTAAAAAGGTGTGTGATGTGAGTATGGCACATTATATACCATAATGATCAAGGAAACGTCAAGATAGTGGCAAATAATTGCAATTTGATATATAGAATGCTAAAATGAACCATTAGATTTGGAGATGGTGTAAACATTAGGGAAGGTTCATTTATTACGTCCATCGTTTTTTGGGATTTCTAGACCCCCCCCCCCTCTGTCACGCTATTTCCCTATACCTTATACACGTACTGTCACACTTTCCTAGACCACCAGACCCCCCCCCCTCCCCCAAATTTTGGACTACTTTTTCAACGTTCCCTTAGTTGCTGCATAAAAATCAAATTGCATGCGACAATAAAGGTGCATGATTTCACCGTGGTGTATAGGATCCATAGATAACGCTGAGACCATTGGGATGGTGCAGAGAATGCTCCATATCAGCATGGCATGGCATTCAAAGATGGTGCATGATGTCAGTATGATGCATTGGAGTTGACATGGTACATGAAATAATATTTTTATGTACGAAATTTCAGATAATAATAATGGTGCAGTAGATGCCTAGATGATATAGTGAACGCCACGATTACGCTTGAAAAAATTTAATAAAGCATGAAATTTAACGATGGTGCATTATTTCACGATTAGACACATATTTGATTCAAAGATGGTGCGTGAGATGGTGCCTAGATGATTACGTGAACATCATGGTGGTGCATGGAATGCAAAGAAGCTGCATGATGCCAGTATGGTGCATTAGCTTTCCCATAATTCTGTTATACTCAACATGTTTCATATTAAGGTGCGCTTGCAATTCGTGCAATGGTGCGGAAACTCAATGTGGCATCATGGTGGATAGAATGCTATTGTGTATGCGAATTGCCAAAATGGTGCATCAAATTCAAATATTAATCACATCTTAATGGTGCAATTTGATGCCTAGATGATATGGTGAATGACAAAATGGTGCATGGAAAACTTTCAAGAATGTGCATGATGCTAGTGTACTGTCCCAACAAACATTATCGCTGTACAGCAGATAAATAAGCCGCTCTTAAGCTTGATTTTTAAAATTTTGGCTGAATAAGCTGTTAATCAGCTATCATTGTTACTTGGGGTATTAGTTGTCACCGTTATTCAAAGATTATCAACATGTTGCATGGTTGGTTGCACGAATTGCAAAAATGGTGCATAGTATACAAAATAAAAGTATTTTATGTGAGGTTCACAACATAATGGTGCTTCAGATGCCAAGATAATATTACAAAGGCTGAAATAGTGCTTGGAAAGCTTTGATGGTGCATGAAATTTAATGATGGTGCATATCAGTTTGATGCATTAGATTCCTAGTTGATTAAAAGACAGTGCATGAGATCAGCATGATGGGTGGATACCTAGATGATACTGTGGACACTTTGAAAAAGGTGCATGATGTTAGTATGCTGTATTAGTTGTCACCGTTATTCAGCGATACTCGACATTTTGTAAGGCTAGGTGCATGAATTGCAAAAATGGTTCACGAGCATGGAATACAAAATGCCAAAAAGGTGCATGTTATTCAAATGTGGTGCTGACATCGCTAATTAGTTAAAAGATGTTGCGTAAAATCAGTCTAGATGATTCTGTGAACATCATTGTTGTGCATGGGATACTTATAAATTGTATGTGTCAGTGGTGTATTAGTTGCCACCATGATTCTTAACATAGCGTGGTTAGATCCAAGGTGCAAGAATTGCAAAAATGGTGCATGGAATACAATTTGGTGTACGATTTGCCAAAATGGAGCCTGTAAAGTTCAAAGCTGAACTAAATGCTTAGATGATATATGAGATATTCAGATGGTGCATGGAACTTGAAAAAGCTACATGATGTCAGTATTCTGCATTTGATAGCAATATAATTAAATTACTCTCAATATGGTGCATGAGATGCTATTAACCCTCAAGGAGCCGCATTGTTCGACGTTTGTACCATATTTCTTACATGATTTTTTTTATAAAAAGGGGGGGGGGTGCAAGTGCCACCCTGTGTCCCCCTTGCCCCCTGTGCATGCTATGGGCTACAACTTAAACCATTTTTCCACTAGTAAGAGAAAACGCTGATATGTTGTCGTTTCGTTTATAAGAAAAGCAACGGTGTTGAATATTTTTTTTTTTCAACGCCTACTACGATAGTTGAAGAAAAGCAATTGATATCTGGGAGGCGACCATCGTGTCATTCGAATAACATCAACAAATTTGTATTAGTGCATTCTACTGCACTCTACCCTACCTTAGCAAAATGTTCGTTCTCGCCTTGCTCTGGCAGACGCTCTACAAGCTCAGTGATTCAAAGCATTTGGGAAGGATTTTCCGGGAGGAAAACTTCCGAAGACCGAGCGAGTGGACGCAGCTGTCGTCTTCCGCTAGCGCGCGCTGGCTGGCTGGTTGGTTGGGTGTTTTGTAGCAGATAATTTTAGATTTGGTGCTCAATAGGGTAGCAAACCGAGAGAAGGCGAGTCAAGTAGCTGTGAATGTGTTTGTATGTAGTAGGAAGTCGTCGGTAGTCAAGCTACATTTTGCCATTTTTCTTCGGGATTGGTTTAGTTCTTTTGAGCACACCGAAATCGTGGCACAAAATCGTGTGGCTAAGCACCGGAGATGTCGTGTATAATGTTTACTTTTATGGGCTACACAATAAACCCCACTATTTATGGGACTGTTCTCAAGAGGGCACATCGAAGCTGGAAGAGCGAGGAAAGTTCAACGCGAAGGAATGAATAAAGATAATTGTTGCGGTAACTGAGGTAAGGGGTGTACTGTTGTAGTTGGAGAGCCTGAATTTGTGGGGCACCCAGTTCTATTTTAATGATTCATTCATCTACTTATGTTTTCAACAACCCTGTAACCTGTCTTCTGTTTTCAAACACATAAAAAACAAGTGCTCTTTAATACAATTGTTTATATCTCATCTTGTTTATATCTTACAAATAACTGCATTAGAATTTAGTTTAGTATATCAGAGAGCACTTACGCTCATAACGATACTATGTATAATCTAAAATTTAGTGGACCAGACCTGGTGTGGTGGTTAGAACACAAGACTATCACGCCAAGGACCTGGGATCGAATCCCACTCCCGACATACTCACAAAATGTGGGTTCTTCCTTCGGAAGGGAAGTAAAACGTGGGTCCCGAGATGAACTAGCCTAGGGTTAAAAATCTCGTTAAGCCAAAGAAAAAATCTAAAATTTAATGTATAGTAAACTGCATATAAATAAAAATCTCCAAGAAATCCTCGTGTTCGCTAATACATTTAAGTCTCTCAACTAAATCCATACATTCTCTGGTTCAGCACAAGCGGCCATATTTCAACACAAAAACGCCCACGCATCGCGCCAAAGCTTGGTCCTTGCTATTTCAAAGATTTATTAAGATAATTTATCGTTTGCATCCCGAAGCAATTCCACCCAGCAACAACGGTAGGCACCACGTCCTAATACGTTAACAAGCATGATAGTTGTTCACATACTCTGCATTCTGACTTCGCCCCACACAGCTTTCGATGTCTTCAAGTGAAAATTCATTGCTCCAGGACCAAATGGTTCCAGCACAGTTCGGCCACCGCCAGTAAAAGGGTATTAGATTTGCAAACGAGAATCATTTAACCGCAATGTCTTTCTCTCAACACCGCAAATCATTGCCCTCGGTGGTGCTCAGTAGCTTTGTAAAATGAAACGACGGCGATGGCCTCTAGATAAAGGACACCTGAATATTCAATTTTGGTGCCGTAATTAAAAACCATCATCGTCATTCCCATCTCAGCCGGAAAAGAGGACCAAAGGACCAGCCAACCGATCGGTGTGTGTGTTTGTATGACCCTCTAGAAACGGTAATTCCATCGGAATGATTTATTGGTCGTCCTTCCTTTATCGGATCAATCAAAGGAAAGAGAATGAAGAAAAAATGAGCCGAAAAAAGGTACCACACCGGATGGAAGGAGAAGTCTGCACTTTAACCCAAAGCCGGAAAAGAAAGCGGAAACAAACCGCGATTTTCATCATTCAATTACTTTGCATTAATGGTTTCGATTTGGTGGAACAGTTTCATGAAAACTCTTGAAGAATCCGCACAGCACTGGCTGTGCTGTTCTCGTATCTTCATTACAGTATGGATCCGATTTTATGAGCCCCTTATTGCGACAAACATTTTACTCTTTTTTTGTAAAATTTTGAGCAATACAAACAAATTTTGTTTATAATCAAACTGCTGCAAAACAAAGAGTGCTAAAAAGTCTGAAAAACTGTTCACATCTTCAAGGAGGGCCAAAATGTGTTTCGAAAATGGGCTGACCAAATCGGGTCACTAATGTATTGCATATTCGTTTTGAAAACAGCTAATTATTATCTGAAATAGGGTTGGGCGCGGAAGTGAGCAGTTGCCACAATCAACCCAATCCAAAGATATGGAAGGAATAATTGCCCTCATTTCGCAATCGTCCGCCATCGCGAAAATTTCAGGATCTGAAGATTGCCTCGTGAAATTTGGTTCGGAAAAAGGTGAAAATTCCCTCGGATAGTCAGTGCTGTACGAAAAGGCGGGTCGTGACAATTAAATCAAAAGCGGAAGTCGCGGAATAATGATACGCGCCTGGTCAAAAATCTTTCACCAGTTGGACAAAAGAAAGGCATGAGCGGCGCCATCCGAAGAAATCCATCGGGGAACCACGTCTGGACACAGAACGGACTCTGCACGGTGGACCAGAAGAATAAACGGTCGAGTGTTGAATCTCTACTTTCCGCTTTGTGATAGACTTGGCGAAAATCGTAAGAGGACTACGTGCGGAAACGGTTTCGGATCGGTGAGTACCATGCGGTCAACGACGAGGACTGGTAGAATCCTGATTGTTCGATTTACACAGATACAAACACTTCATCATTTCCCAGACGATTTCAGTCAGAACGCCGGTTCAAATTCTTAAAAAAAAACAGTTGTTTTCGTCGAACATTCAAAATGATGAAAGTATTTTTTGATAAAAATGCTTAACCTGTAATAGAATACTTTGTTCAAAAGTCTTCTTTAAACTGCTAAACTAGCTTTAAAATAGTGTTTAGGGTGGAACCGAAACGGCAGTAGCGAAAATATTGTTTGACAAAATATAATGTTGATGTTAAAACCAAAAAAAAATAGCTAACAATCCGATGGTGCGAAAATAAGTCATAATTTCATCATGGGAGATCATTATGCTTATAGTTTTGAACTAAGGACTGTTCATTAAAGAAAGTGGACACCTGTTTTTCAATAGAAAATATTTATTTTTGAACAAATTCATAAGTTTATTTTTTATTTAATACAATCAACATACATGTGGCCGAATTCACAAGAGTTTGAACATTTACTTCACATTTCTGAAGAACGCTCGGACTTTCCTCTTGATACCTCCCATTAGATTCTGCACAACTTTCTTCGTAACATTTCGTTGTGCCGCAGACCAAATTTTCTTGAAGCAATCAACAGAGCTTGCTTCTCTTCCATCTTTCTTGAGATGCCGCTTAATTATTGTCCAGTATCTTTTCACAGGACGCAGTTCAGGGAAGTTTGGTGGATTTTGCCATTTTTCGACAAAATCGACTTTTTCCGCCTTGAGCATCTTTAGTGTAGAAGAAACGTAATGAGCGGATGCCAGATCCGGCCAAAACAATGGAGCATCCGTATGTTTTCGATATATGGGTAGAAGTCGTTTTTTGATGCATTCCTTTATGTTATTTTCACCGTTGATTGTTCCTGTTGTGAAATACGAAGAACTGTTTAAGCCGCATGAACAATTGGCTTGCCACACCTAAAACTTTTTCCCAAATTTTTCGGTTCTGAAGTACCCTACATCATCCAGCACATCTGTCCCCTGCTCAGCGTTGAAAAATTGCGGTACCGTAAGTGATACTAGTACACAATTCTCAAAATGAAAACTTTTTGGAACACCATTTGTGCAGAATTTATCTGCTAGTCGCTAAGCTAATCCAACCCATCGCTCAAAAAAAAACCCAGATTAATCCACCTAGTGGTGGTAGTGCCTTTCTCGTCGAATATGTACTCATGATCTTTCCGTCGACGTTTGCCGATCCTGAGAATACTTATACGCTTAATACAATTCATGTAAAATTTGACCTCATGAAAAAAAAAATGCAGAAATGGGATATTTTCCATTCAATAATTAATCGCAATGAGAAGAGCGAGGGCTCAACCAGCCGCACCCAAATTGTGCACAGTAATTTGAGACGCAAAAAGAGATTGGAAAAACTTTATTCAGTGTTGATGCGACAAATTATAATTTTCCCATGATAAGTTGATCTATCCTACTTTATATTTACACCACACAGAGGTCAAGTTTTGGGAAAAGCTGACAGAAACTCAAATTTTGAACATGTATCTCATGGGTTACAGTATATCGAGCACTCGTCTATAATGTCATGATCATTGAATAGCTAAAGAATTTGAAACTGTTGATGTTGTATCTTGTAACGATACTGAGTAGCTGCTAATGGAAAAAAAAAATGCAGTTTTGATAATGAACATAAACGAGTTTAAACGAGTGCGAAGAGCTACTAAAACATTAGCACCATGGTGATATGTATATAGTCAAATGGTATGAAAAACAGTTATTTTGTTTGGATTTCGTTCGAAGAAATCGAAAAATAATGAAAATACCATAAAAATGAAATTGAGATCTTAATAATACTGAAACCTTATTCATTTTGGCTAAATCTAGCAGACTACTATGATTTGGCAATTTCTGCCAGGTATTTTAAATCTGGACCACTGTGCACCACATGAATTTGAAATGGTGTGATTTGATGAGAATGCTTTGGCCACGATTCTATTCTCTTGCATATATGAATACTTCGACCATTTCTTTATTTTAAATTTTATCGTCAGTGGGGGTGTCATTGGGCCAAAACTGCATAGTCCATCCTTTTGTAGGTCGTTACAACAATATTTTAGCTCTAAATCAATGTTGAATTCAGTAGACACGTTCAGTTTTATGTTGTTTAGGATTGTTTAAAGTGTAAATGCTTCAACTTTAATTTTGACAATAATATAGCCTAATTGAAATTGGCCCAATTTTACCCCTTCTAGGGGCCCTGTTGTCCCAAATTTTGTCTGAGACAATTTTCTTGCTAACCGTTCATCAGGTTACCGAAAATGCTGCTGTTTCATGTGTCGCATGCATGAGTTTGGTTCATTCTTATATTTGGCCACTTCCGGTTGGACATCCGGTTCCGGAACACTACCAATTCAGCTATGTTCAGAGACTAGTTTCTTGCTAACCTTTCATTTTGTTATCAAAAAAGCCGCACTCTGATATGTTGCATGCATGGGATTGGTTCACTTTTATATTTGGCCACTTCCGTCGGGACATCCGGAAACGGTTCCGGAACACTACCGGTTCAGATATGGTCTAAAACTGTTTTCCTACTAACCGTTCATCAGGTTAACGAAAATGCCGCTGTTTGATATGTCGCATGCATGAGTTTGGTTCACTATTATATTTGGCCACTTTCGGCAGGACATCCGGAACCGGTTTCGGAACACTACCGGTTCAGATATTGTCTGATATTAGTTTCCTGCCAATCGTTCATCAGGTTACCGAAAATGCCGCTGTTTGATGTGTCGCATGAATGGGTTGTGTTCACTTTTATATTTGACCACTTCCGGCGGGACTTCCGGAACTGGTTCCGGAAAACTACTGGTTCAGATATAGTCTGAGCCTATTTTCCTGCTTACCGTTCATCAGATAATCGAAAATGCCGTGGTTTGATGGGTCGCATGCATGGGTTTGTTGCATTTTCATGTCTGGCCCCTTCCAGGGGTACCGGTCCGGAACACCTAAAGGGCCATAACTCCGGAACGGCTGGACCAATCCGAACCATTTTCAATAGGAAACAATAGGACCAGATTACGCGTCGAATGAATCGTCGGTCATTAAAATCGGTTGAGGTTTACTGCCAAAAAGTGATGTGAGTTTTTTTGTCCACACACATACACACATACACACACACACACATACACACATACATACACACAGACACACACACAGACCTCAGGTAACGCAGCTGAACCTGAACCACTGTGATGTGGCTCAGCAACTGCTTTGTCAGGCGGTTTAGTGGCGGGGTAGTGACTCTGGATGTAAGGAATGCATTTAATAGCGCCAGTTGGGCTGCTATTGCTGATGCGCTCTTGCGTCTGGGGATACCGGAGTACTTGTACAAGATTCTCGGAAGCTACTTCCAGAATCGCGTACTAGTATACGACACGGAGGTGGGTCGGAAGTGCTTTCACATAACCTCAGGAGTCCCGCAAGGTTCCATCCTGGGTCCGGTGTTATGGAATGTCATGTACGACGAGGTGTTGAGGTTAGAGTACCCAGTGGGAGTGGTGATTGTCGGATTTGCCGACGATATTACGCTCGAAGTCTACGGTGAAACGATCGAGGAGGTGAAGTTGACTACCGACCACTCGATCAAGGTTGTGGAGGCGTGGATGCGGTCCAGAAAACTGGAGCTGGCTCACCACAAGACAGAGGTGACGGTTGTTAACAACATGCAGTCGGCGCAGCAGACGGAGATCAGTGTAGGAGAGTGCACTATCCTGTCGAAGCGCTCTGTCAAGCACTTGGGCGTGATGATCGACGATAAGCTTACCTTCGGTAGCCACGTCGATTATGCCTGTAAAAGAGCCTCCACAGCTATTGCGGCACTGTCCCGGATGATGTCCAATAGCTCAGCGGTGTACGCCAGTAAGCGCAAGCTTCTGGCTAGTGTTGCTACGTCCATACTTAGGTATGGCGGCCCGGCGTGGGGTACCGCGCTAAGTACTGAATGCTACCGACGGAAGCTGGAAAGTACTTACAGGCTTATGTGTCTGAGGGTTGCAAGCGCGTACCGTACCGTGTCACACGACGCTCTCTGTGTCATTACTGGTATGGTGCCCATCAGCATTCTTATCAGTGAGGATATGGAGTGCTTCGAAATGCGCGGCACAAGAGGCATACGCAAGACTGTCAGGATGGCCTCTATGATCAAATGGCAGCGCGCGTGGGACAGTTCCACCAAAGGAAGGTGGACCCATAGGTTGATACCAAGGGTAGATAGTTGGATTAATAGGCGCCATGGGGAAATTTCATTCCACCTGACACAGGTCCTTACAGGTCATGGTTGCTTTCGACAGTATCTACACCGTTTCGGGCATGCGGATTCTCCCGAATGCCCAGTGTGCAATGGTTTAGAGGAAACGGCGGAGCTGTTCGTGTGCCCGCGTTTTCGCACAATGCGTGACCGCATGCTTGCCACATGCGGGGAGGACACAACTCCGGACAACTTGGTCCAGAGAATGTGTAGGGACGAGATTAGCTGGAATGCCGTTTCAACGGCTATCACCCATATCGTCTGGGAGCTACAAAGGAGGTGGCGCGTGGACTCGGAGAATGGCTAGTCCAGATGCAGTACAAGAGGTGGTCCAGGGGTTCGAAGTCGGCTTCGTAGGTCATACCGGTGCCCTGCGGTCGAGATCGACCCTTACAGCGATTAAGTGGCCGCGGAGAGGAAGTCCCGGTAGCGGTGCTGTCGTGGCGTCGGTCTACTGGGTTGGATCTGAGCCCGCGGTTGGAAAGGGGTCCCCGGTAAGGGTCGGGGTAGGTGAGATCCTGCTGTCTGCAACCTACGGGTGCATCTGATAGGGCCTGAAGGGTAGTGATACCCTTCCTTTGCGGGCAGGTCAGATCGGGTTGCACGTGGGCATCAGTTCTTGATGTGCGCTCAGCAGTAGGGCGCGGGCGGGGTTGACCCTGCCCGCCTTCCGAGGACAAAGGGAGTGGCGAGGACCACTCGGGAAACTGGCTAAGCGCCAGCATGCTATCGCGATGGACTCTCCAGAGCGAGTCATCGATGTTCGTTGCTGCTAGGCTACGGCAGCTAACCTTGAGGGTGCGATATGCACTAGCCCCTCTCTGAAGCAATACCTTCTTGGTGGTTCCGGAGAGACGTAGGGTTTGGCGACCATAGGAATGTGTTTTAGTGGGTCGAGGAGAGAGTAGTCCTGGCTTCTACCGGCATTGTAGAAGACGGCCTCATCCCCACACTACCCTAACCTTCCTGTTAGGGTGTCTGATGAGCAGATTTATCCCCCTATGGTTTAGAAGGAAAAAAAAAAAGACATCACCTCAATTCGTCGAGGTGAGTTGATTGGTATATATGACTTGACCCTCCGGGCCTTCTACCAAAAAGTCATTTTTGAAGTGAACATATAGCCTTTCCAGTACACTTAGTGTACGAGAAAGGCAAAAAAAAAGTGATATGATGCTGTTGGGAAAAACGGCTTGTGCATGAACTGCCTGTCATCGGGATTGTACTGACAATGCGGAAGGAAACACCATACTCTGCTTCATTCTGAAGCAAACAGTGCTAAAATATCCTCCGTTCCACAGACGTCAACAAAACCCTTAAGTCAATCTCACCAATACACCAATACACACCAATACACCAGACGGAATCCACCACACACCACCAATACGAACCATCTACTTCTTTATCCATAATCCACATATGTACATTCGCCAAACCCACAACTCGCCACAGACCAACAACCCACATTGCAAAACACTGTCTCCCTTCCGTCACAAATAAGATCTTTCCAAGATCTTCCTCAAGACAAGTCCTGCTATCAACTGCTATTGTTCGGATTCGCGATGACGACGGAAGTACGATGTTGGCCAGAGCATTGCTGGATTCGTGCTCACAGTATTGTATCGTCACATCAGAGTTCTGTCGACGAATGAACTTTAAGGAATTCCCGAGCTATCTGACGGTGAAGGGGATCGGAGGTTCAGCTACCATCTCTCAAAGAACTGTGAGTGGCCCGGTCAGTCCACGCTTCGCAAGCGTCTCCAATTTCGAGGACGCAATGCGTTTCAACGTGTTGCCGAAGCTGATGATTCCACTACCATGTGAAGGGTTCGACGTCAGTAGGTGGAATCTGCCAGATCGCATCGTGTTAGCAGATCCCGAGTTCTACCAAACGTCGGACATCGACATGATCATCGGTGCCGAGTACTACCTCGATCTGCTGCAGGAGGGAAGATTCCGACCGAGTGAAGATGGATCAACATTCCAAAACACGGTATTTGGTTGGATCGTGTCAGGCCGTCTGTGTCCGTGCCAGTTGGTAGTTGTAGACTGGAATAGCAAGTATGTTACAGTCAAGCCGATGCGCACAGCGCATTCGCAGAAGGTGGTGGAGTTCCTGGAAGAAGAAGTTTGTATGAAGTTGTCTCGGCCGAGGCTGATACTATCCGAAGCGGGAAGCAGTTCGAATCAATGGTCTCCAAATCCTGGCTAGCGATGCACAAGATCGGAAACATGCCGACGATCGTTCGTACTCTCCTCGAAGGCGAATCAACAGCATGCTTCAGCTGAAATTCGTTCTGGCTGTCGTGAAAGAAGTTATCGGGACGAACCTGTACGTACTGGAGTATGTTATGAGCGGCAAGAGAGAGGAAGATGAGCAAGCTATGCAAACAAGTGGTGCCTGTCAACGAAGAAGCGAATGCTGAACAAAACACCATTATTGGGCATCATTACAACGAACAGAAGGCAGAGAAGTTCCAACCGGATTCTGCACTTCCGTTATGCCGATTTGAAGACGTTATAAACTGGAATTATGACTGCAGTAACACAAAGACGAACATCAGAACCTTTCAAATGTGCATTAATTACGTATTTAGCTGTCGCACTAACGTCGAGTAAACTCCGTGATGCCGAATCACGTAATTTCTTGGCGTGTTACATTTAGCGGCGCGTTTTTTTCGTACGGGTGGCGTGATTTACCCCAAATAAATAAAAAATACATATTTGCAAACATTTTTTAAAATCATAGTTCAGCTTGGTTTAGCAACGTTATTTGATTTAACATTTTCAATGATTGGATGAAAACATATTGAACTTTCAAATGCCAGCAACAAGTACTTTTCATGGCTAAAATTGAGTAATTCCTTAGGGGGCGCGTTGAACTCCGATCTCCCCTAATATAGCAAAGCAAACTCTCATCTGATAACTATGGAAGTGCTTACAAAATATTGAGCAAGGAATAAGCTCTGTCTCAGTTGGCATAGACACTTTCATAAGAGATAGAAGATTTATGTGGCAGTTCCTCTGGAAAATAATACAATATGCAAATCGTAACTTCAAATTTTGAGGAAACAAGTTCAACAGATTCATGTTTAACCCGTTCCGCCGTCCTTCAGAACTTCTCCGCTCTTTTTGGTAGGAGTGTTATAATGAGTATCCTTGCGTACCCAAACGAGCGCAGTATGCCTCCTAGCACGAGAGCGTCATCTTCGCACCATGAAAAGCTATTTACGCTATTCATTAAATTCCTCCAACACAAATACTTGCGCTGCTGTTGCAAGCGAACTCTTGAAGACGCAAAACGAAGCGGCAAAGAATGCATTATCTTCTCGCCTTTCCTTCTTTATTCTAGCGAACTCGTCGTCACACACTTTCCGCGCTGCTTGAGGACTACCCACTGGAAAATGGCAGTTAATGTAATTTTCTTGTAAAATTAATCCATGCTTCGTCTTGCGGAAGAATGCAAATCTTAACTTTGGTTTTCGTCCTTTGCTTGCACATTTAGAGCCAGAACTTGCTTCTTTCATCAAAGCTGGGCGGAGGACCGGCACGACGCAGGGCGTCACTCATTTTGGCACTCGTTATTTCGTTGGATGCAGCGCCCCAACTTGACGATGGAAATGAGAAAAATGGTTCTTCTACTCCCCCTGAAGTTGTGCGGAAACGCATAAGTGTATATAATTTAAATTTGCGAAACTATCACCAAAGTCAAATTCAGCAGGATATCCCCTGACAGGCCAAAGTTCTACAGCTAACTACCGGCAACTGTCCGTCCATCCCAAAGGAGGGCGGAAGCTTTCTTCGGCATGACATCGTACAATAATCTCAAGACGGGCTACTTTTCCCATTTCATAGGTTGCAGATGTAAGTTACTCGAAACGGATTAAGTGCTCGTCCGGTTTGCAGCTGGGAATCGAATACAGAAAGGATCATTTGCACAAATTTCAAGATTGTCTTCACCCACTGACTGCCCGACTTGTTCACTGTCAAACTTTTTCTCCGGAGATTTGCCCAGATAAATCCGATTACAATAAATTACCCAGGCTTTCGGACCTGCTTGAGTCAGCCACGTGGAACATGAAGTCGCTATCAGGATCCGATTTCCCCAAACCACTTATGAACTATAACATAATCCATTAGGCTAAATTTGATTGGGTGATTCGATGTCAAAGATTCTATCATCTTCAAAGGAGGCATAACCTTTTCCGAAATAATTCCGAACTCAAAGTCAGAATATTTTCGATTCATCTCAATCCCATCCGGAAAGGATGCGTGTCTGACACTTGTTAAATCATCCATGCCCTATCATCATCATCATCATCTTCCGATGGGAGCAATTTGGGACGCTCGGGTTGATTTATTAGGCGGGAAGGAGCACATTGTTGTTGAATTGGGTCGTGAAAAGATGCCCACGGGTCGCAGACGAGATAAAGATGATACATGTACCTATACCACTGTCCTCTCGATATGTGCAATTTGGCTATATGACCTTTCGTCGGATGAGTTTCGGAAATAGGAGACATGACTGAGTTATCTTAAAGCGGTCTTCTCACTTTACCGGGCCAGGACCGTGCCGGGCCCCAGCCGTGCCCCGGTCATCGATTTCTTTCTAACGATATCTATGACGTGCTTCTCATTAGCCCGGCCGGGGCCCGACCGAGCCCCGGCACGGTGTGATGTGCAACACGCCATAGTAATCCCATGTGAGAAATCGATGACCGGGGCACGGCCGGGGCCCGGCACGGTCCCTGCCCGGTGTAATGGGAATAGCCCTTAAAAGAGTTCAAATGTTCTTTGACTGAATTATTTATTCAATTTTGTTCAAATAAAGGAGAACGCAATGGTAGATACAAACCAGTTCATTCATCTTTAAAGCGATACGGAACGTCATTGGGTTTCAGGTTTCACTGCATGTAATAGGTTGTCCCAAGTAGTAATTTTATTGCTGGTTGGTTTTGTTTAATTGAATCATAACTGAACAAAGGTTTCATAGCTTTCAGCTTAAAATTAATTAAAAAAAAACCATTCATGATGACCAAGATACAGCTTTCTGAAATTTATGACCTCTTTAAACTTAATAATAAAACTGCATTAAATTCTTATAGATAGCTTTCGGTTTGATTATTAACGACACCATTTTATAGCAAAGAAAATCCCAAAGTAAAAGATGTCGGAAATGTGATTTTGCTGTGATTGGTTTAATTTATTCATTAAAAATGGCGTTACACTGTAAAGGTTTTGGCGCTACATTTTTATAGAATGTCAGAATCATCTAGTCTCACGATGCACTGCATAGGCAGATAATTCATATGAAGACAATCAAAATATCGCACAACATACTGTATCTAAAATTTATTATGCCAAAATTGAAAAAAAACATGTGTGTTCAACTTTCAAACGTTATTTTGGCTTATACTATGAATATTATGAATAATTTAGAACGCTCTACTTAAGTGACGATCATAAATTACGTCATGATTTGCAAAACAGTCGTTTATGAAAAACTTCATCAATTTTTATTTTTTTTTTTCAAGAAAGGCAAGGCTAAAAATATGCATTAACACTGCTTATACCAACAGGGATTTTAAAATAGTACTTCTTGATATTTTTACAGGGATTTTACTAAAGATTTATACAGAAATTTATTCTTTTAGGAATTCTTTCACAATTCTAGCTTAGATTCCTTCTTTAACTCTTTCTTTAGGAGGGTTTCTTCAGGGGATTTATCAAGGCATTTCAGCGAGGGGTTTGTTTAAAAGAGCTGGCATGGATTCTAAGAAAGCTGCTTCAAAAATCCTACAGACGGAAATTCTTTCACGGTTTCCTCCGAGAAATTTTCAGGAATTCCTGCACAAATTACTACAAAGGTTTTTTTTAACTGCTCCTGCTCTTGTACGAATTGTTTCGGATATTCCTCTTGGAATGTTTTCAGAGGGTTTTCCAGAAATCATACAAAAAATACATGAAGAATTAGCGAGAAAGGAATTCATAAACAAATCCCTAGTCGATTATCCAAAGGAGATTCATAGAAGAAGTTATTGATAATTTTGTGGAGGAATTCCAGAAAAGGTATTGCTGAAGCACATTCTGAAGTGATCTCTCGAGGAATGCCTGAAACTCCATTTATACTTCTTTCAGAAGAAAAGTCACGAGATTCTTCTGTCCAAAGGAAAAATGCTCGATAAATTTCTGGAAAGACCCAACAAACATTTTTGCTGTATAAGAGTGGAACAAACCACTCTTAAGCAAACTTTAGCTTAAAAAACTACTGTTCAGCTAGTTCTATTACTTGGGGATTCCTTCAGAAATCCGTAGGGGAGCATAAGAACGAATCTCTTAAAAATGTCTGCAGAAATCACTGCAGAAAAACAGATAAATGTTTTTTTTTTGAGTGCTTGAAGAAGTCTCTCAATAAGTTTCTTAGGGATCTCAGGAGGATCTTCTGAAGGAGTCCTCAGAAGAACTTATGGAAATCATGGAGGTATGGAGGAGTTCTTGAAAGAATTTCTTATACCATTTCTGAATAGATTAGTACCCGAAAATCCCTCAATTACTATCAGGGAAAATTTATGAATGAAATTCTTCAGAAATAAAAAAAATAGTATTTCTTTTTAAGAATATTCGGAAGAATGCCTGAAAGAACTGGATAACCCTCTGCAGGTATGCAAAAATTTCTTGAAAATTTCTTTAAATTTTCTGAAGAATCACGCAGAAAATAGTATGGTAAAATCAAAAATATTTCAGGTAAACTCAAATAAATCGTCAATTTGTTCTGGCAACAAAAATAAAACTGTTTGAAGCAAATCGAACGTCACATTTGAAGCAAATTCAATCCATTTTTGAAACAAACATGCATCTTCTGACAGGTTATGTTAGAAACAAATGTAATTTTTTTTGTTTTTTTGTGGCAGATCGGCCCTACGGAAATATTTGTTTTCCAATTAAATTTACAAAGTCATTTCCTTCTCTAGGAAAACCCACTTCCCGCGTGGAACTTTCAATGCCAACATCATGTTGATAACATACGCTCCCGGAATCTATGCTTCGGCAAACCTGAGCGTCTGTTCTCCAGGAGGAGCGGCTCACAACAGCGTCTGATCCCCATGTTTGGGGGCGGCTGATCTACGTCCGAGTGCCAGGGAAGGACTCTAAGCTCAACTGTGCACTATGGTCCTCCGGAAAGTAGGGGGTTGGTGTCAGGCCCTACGAGCCAGCCGTAAAAAATCATTGTAACGGAAAATCAGCAACAGAATAATACGAACCGAGACCAACGGCAACGATCCCAACGAACAAAAAGGACTTGCGATTGGAAATTCGGTACGTGGAACTGCCGATCTCTCAACTTCATTGGGAGCACCCGCATACTCGCCAATCTCCTGAAGGACCGCGGGTTCGGCATCGTAGCGCTGCAGGAGGTGTGTTGGACAGGATCCATGGTGCGAACGTTTAAAGGTAATCATACCATCTACCAGAGCTGCGGCAACACACGCGAGCTGGGAACAGCTTTCATCGTGATGGGTGATATGCAGAGACGCGTGATCGGTTGGTGGCCGATCGACGAAAGAATGTGCAGGTTTAGGATCAAGGGCCGTTTTTTTCAACTTCAGCATAATAAACGTGCACAGCCCACACTCCGGAAGTACTGATGATGACAAGGACGCATTTTACGCGCAGCTCGAACGTGAGTACGATCGCTGCCCAAGCCACGACGTCAAGATCATCATAGGTGATTTGAACGCTCAGGTAGGCCAGGAGGAGGAATTCAGACCGACGATTGGTAAGTTCAACGCCCACCAGCAGACGAACGAAAACGGCCTACGACTCATTGATTTCGCCGCCTCCAAAAATATGGCCATACGTAGCACCTTTTTCCAACACAGCCTCCCTTATCGTTACACCTGGAGATCACCACAGCAGACGGAATCTCAAATCGACCACGTTCTGATTGACGGACGGCACTTCTCCGACATTATCGACGTCAGGACCTATCGTGGCGCCAACATCGACTCCGACCACTATCTGGTGATGGTCAAACTACGCCCAAAACTCTCCGTCACCAACAATGTACGGTACCGGCGACCGCCACGGTACAACCTAGAGCGACTGAAGCAACCGGATGTCGCCTCAGCATACGCGCAGAATTTCGAAGCCGCGTTGCCAGACGAGGGCGAGCTCGATGAGGCCCCTCTAGAGGACTGCTGGAGTACAGTGAAAGCAGCCATCAACGACGCAGCCGAGAGCACCATCGGGTACGTGGAACGGAATCGACGGAACGAATGGTTCGACGAAGAGTGCAGAACGGTTTTGGAGGAGAAGAATGCAGCGAGGGCGGTAATCCTGCAGCAAGGGACTCGACAGAACGTGGAACGTTATAAACAGAAGCGGAAACAGCAGACCCGCCTCTTTCGGGAGAAAAAGCGTCGCCTGGAAGAAGCGGAGTGTGAAGAAATGGAACTGCTGTGCCGTTCCCAAGAAACACGGAAGTTCTATCAGAAGCTCAACGCATCCCGCAACGGCTTCGTGCCGCGAGCCGAAATATGGAGGGATAAAGACAGAGGCCTCTTGACGGACGGACGTGAGGTGATCGAAAGGTGGAAGCAGCACTTCGATCAGCACCTGAACGGCGTGGAGAACGTAGGCACGGGAGCCCACGGCAACGGAGGAAACGACGACGCCAGTGCAGCGGAGGACGGAAATGAACCAACTCCCACACTGAGGGAAGTTAAGGATGCCATTCACCAGCTCAAAACCAACAAAGCAGCTGGTAAGGATGGTATCGCAGCTGAACTCATCAAGATGGGCCCAGAAAAGTTGGCCACCTGTTTGCATCGGCTGATAGTCAGGATCTGGGAAACCGAACAGCTACCGGAAGAGTGGAAGGAAGGGGTAATCTGCCCCATTCACAAGAAAGGCGACCATTTGGAATGTGCGAACTTCAGAGCGATCACCATTTTGAATGCTGCCTACAAAGTTCTATCCCAGCTCATCTACCGTCGCCTGTCCACTAAAACAAATGAGTTCGTGGGAAGTTATCAAGCCGGCTTCATCAACGGCCGGTCGACAACGGACCAGATCTTTAACGTACGGAAAATCCTCCAGAAATGCCGTGAATACCAGGTCCCAACGCATCACCTGTTCATCGACTTCAAAGCGGCATACGACAGTATCGACCGCGCAGAGCTACGGAGAATCACGGCTTTCCTGGGAAGCTGACTAGACTGATTAAAGCAACGATGGACGGTGTGCAAAACTGCGTAAGGGTTTCGGGTGAACTATCCAGTTCATTTGAATCTCGCCGGGGACTGAGACAAGGTGATGGACTCTCATGCCTACTCTTCAACATCGCTCTGGAAAGTGTGATGCGACGAGCCGGGCTCAACAGCCGAGGAACGATTTTCACAAAATCCGGTCAATTTGTGTGCTTTGCGGACGACATGGACATTATTGCAAGAATATTTGGAACGGTGGCAGAGCTGTACACCCGCCTGAAACGCGAAGCAGCAAAGGTCGGACTGGTGGTGAATGCCTCAAACACAAAGTACATGCTGGTAGGCGGAACCGAGAACGACCGGATCCGTCTGGGTAGTAATGTTACGATAGACGGGGATACTTTCGAGGTGGTGGAGGAATTCGTCTACCTCGGATCCTTGCTGACGGCTGACAACAACGTGAGCCGTGAAATTCGGAGGCGCATCATCAGCGGAAGTCGGACCTACTACGGGCTCCAGAAGAAACTGCGGTCGAAAAAGATTCACCCACGCACCAAATGCACCATGTACAAAACGCTAATAAGACCGGTAATCCTCTACGGGCACGAGACATGGACCATGCTCGAGGTGGACCTGCAAGCACTCGGAGTTTTCGAGCGACGCGTGCTAAGGACGATCTTTGGCGGTGTGCAGGAGAACGGTGTGTGGCGGAGAAGAATGAACCACGAGCTCGCTGCACTTTATGGCGAACCCAGCATCCAGAAGGTGGCCAAAGCCGGAAGGATACGGTGGGCAGGGCATGTTGCAAGAATGCCGGACAACAACCCTGCAAAGCTGGTGTTTGCAACTGATCCGGTTGGCACAAGAAGGCGTGGAGCGCAGAGAGCACGATGGGCGGACCAGGTGGAGCGTGACTTGGCGAGCATCGGTTGCGACCGAGGATGGAGAGCGGCAGCCACGAACCGTGTATTATGGAGAAATATTGTTGATTCAGTTTTATCTTGAATTTGATGTAATACTAAATAAATGAATGAATGAAGGAATTTAGAAGAACAACTAGTGAAACTCTTGATCTGAATTTTCGGGGGCAATTGTGGAGAAATTCCAAGAGAAATCATTTCAAGAATTTCCGGAGGCACCCTATGTTGCATCCCTGAAGAAGTCCTAGGATGAATTTACAAGGCAATTCCTGAATAGAAACACAAAATATATCCTGCGGAAGTACTTCGAACTTCAAAATTAAATGAAAAAATTCCACGAGAAACCATCATTAGAAGGTTACGGAAAGAGCCTGGGAAGGTTTTCTAGTGGAATTATTGAAAGGACACACATTTAAGTTATCATGCGTGAGGTCGATTCTAAAAATCACTTAGATAAATATTTCTATAGAAATATTCAAAACACATTCTGAAAAAACACATTCTTTTGTAGAAAAACTAATTTCAATAAATCGATTATTTATACTTATAAAAGTAAATTTTCACTAAGTGAAGCAACGCAACATTTTTGATTTTTTGTGTAAAAATTCCTGAAGAATCAATCAATTAATTTATTGAGAATTCCTAAAAAAACCCTGGAGAGATGATTGGGAAACTTCAAGGAAAAATTAAAAAAAACTGAGAAAACCATTGAAAAAAATCCTACAGGTAGAATTACTATGGAAATCCTTAAAAACATGTACAGAAGAAAATTGTAGAAAATTCCTAAAGGAGTCGTTAGAAGAATTTTTGTAGGGATCCTTAGAGAGTTTCTGATGCAATCCTAGGGAGCAATTTTGGGATGAAAATCCTCGACAAATCCTGGAGTAACCCCTTAAAACTTTCCAGGAGGAATCTTTCGGAAGTTTTCCTGGAGAAATTTCAAAACTTTCAGAGATATCCGCTGCTGGAGATATCCTAGAAAAAAATTCAAGGCGAATCCTTTGAAAATGTCCTGATCGTGGAGGAATTCTTCAATGCTTTTTAGAAGGCATCCTGGAAGTATTCTAGCGCAAGCCCCTTCATAAACTACCGGAAATTCAAATCAAAAGACAGAGAGAATTTATGATGATTTCTGATTTCTTGGAAAAAATCTTAGAGTATTTTTTGAGAAAACCTTTAAAGGAATTGAAAAAAAAAACAAAAATATCCTTGGGAAAATATATTAAACTTCTTTGATTTGGAAAAGCTAAAAAATTCTGGAGGATTTTGAATCATAAATAAAGCTTTCTCCAGGTCCTGGAGGAATCATTGATGAATTTTTGAAGGTACACATGAAGGCATTTTCGGAAAAATCCTTGGAACGGAGCCGACTTGATGTGAGGATCTGAATACGAATCCTCGAAAAAAAAGTCATACAGAAATCCCTGGAAGATAGCTTTGGATAGGTTTTTGGGGAAATCCTTGCATGAATTCCTGGGGGAGCTTTGGGAGGAACATTCAAAAGAATCTTTCGAAAAATCAAGGGTGAAATAACTGAAGGAATCGTTTGAGGAAACCCTAGAAAAAAATCATAGTGGGCTCAATGGACAAAGTCTCAGAAAATTCCATAGAAAAATTCCTGGACATTTCCTTGGAGGAATACCTGGAGCTATCTTCAAAACAAACCCTTGCGAAAGCCTAACTGATATAACTTATGTTGAACTTTTTAAAGGATTAATTGACAGAAGCTTCTCGTAAAATATTTGAAAAAAAAAAATGCATTAGCACTTCAAAAAAAACAAATATTGATGGCTATTCCTAGACAAACTTTTGGGATTGCAAAATAACTGGAGTGAAGGATTTTTTGAAGAATTTCAGAAAGAATCATAGTTAGAAAAGAATATCTCCTTCAGCAATAGGGTATATGTACCATTCCTTGGCCTATTTTGCAAGCCGCCTTGACAAATTTGACCATAACTCATGAATTAATAGCACTAGAAATAATATGATGTCCCTTTTACACACTCTAGGCAATGCATGTTTCACCAATTGGAAGTAAACTAACGTAAATATTCAAGAATTTACTTAATTAAGTTGAAAAGATTCGATGCGATGGTATGCAACGTTGGTCTATGGTACAAAAATTGGCCTATTAGTGGATACAACGTTGGCCTATTGGTTTCCATGCACTAAAACCACTTATTATCTAATTTTTTCAATATTTCTGCTGAAGTATTATCTCTGTTTGTTCACCAATCTTACTTGTAAATTACATTTTCGGAGCAAAATTTTCAAAAAACTGTAAATAAATTACTTAAACTTAAACTTCTTTCTTAATTTATTAACGAAAACAATGCAACCCTATTATTGTGTTATATTTTTACAGTCACCGTACACAAAATCTTTCTTCCTGTTCGTTCTTTCTGGTTCTTACGCAAGCAATGTTGTTGACGTCATTTTATCGGTGTTGTTGACGTCACTTTACTGATGGGCCAAGATTTGGGTACATATTGAAAAAAATGTCCTCAATATTCGGCCCACATTCAATTTGTAAAATATTTATTATTCGTTGAAAACAATTATACAAGTTCAGAATAGCGTCTTTGACCGTCGCATCAAATGTTCATTTATTGAAAAGTCAGTTCGAAATGTTCCAGAATCATGCCATTTATGATCATGTGTATAGACTACCCACTAAGCCGAAGAATCATGGCGTCTACAAAAGCTAAACAAAGTGACATTTTCATTCAATTTTATTGCTCCAAAGTGCTAAAATTGAAACGAAATGTTACAGTTGTTTGCCGCATAGCTTTTCCGATATCCAGTTATGCGTGTTTGTTTGAGTTTTTGGTTAACGCTGAGATAGGCCGAACGAGGGGACTATGCCAACGAAGCATCCCGATACCCTATATTTTACCAAAATGTCAACCGATAAACATTTTTGCCGGATGAATTCTACAATATTTGTCACACTGAATTTCGTTAAATTTTAGCAGATAAACAACAACATTTTACAGAAAATTATATTATAAATAGACATAATATAGATAAAAAAAATACCGAAAATTCAAATTTAAATTTTGCGAAAGAATAAGAATATCAAGAATGCCCACTCCGCTGATGCTCAGGGGGACACTACCGCAACGCTATCTGTGGATGAAAGTCCACCTTCATGCGGTAGTGTGTGTTACTGATTGTATGCGGATACCAAAACATACGCATACCACCTTCTCTTATGACAAATCACGAACACTGTTACAGAGAGCTTTCATCTTGATACACTTAGAAAGCGACACATGTCTTGTCGCTTGACGTTTACATAGAAAAAGGCAAGAGAGGGCATTCTTTCTATTTTTATTCTTTGATATAACCCAATATTACCAAACACGACTAGCTGCCAGCCTTGGTAAAATTCCAAGATAACTCCTTCTTCCATGAGTTTTGGAGTTACCCATTGAAGCATTTATCAAGGAGTCGATTAAGTAATTTCTGAAAGAATTTCTAGAAATAACCTCAATAAAATCTCTGTGTAATGCTTTGGAGAAAATTTGAAGTATATGCTTAGAAAAATCCTAAGAAAAATAATTGGAGAAGTTCTCAAAGGAATTCTAAAGGAATATTTTGAGGAATCCATAACGAAATTCTTTGGAGGAATTATGTTTGGAATTCTTAGAAGCACTGAATCGATTTCCACTCATGATAGTAGAGCAATTTGCATTTGCATGACAATTCACAAAATGCGAAACACACTTTAACCGGGTTTTTTTTAATGTAGGTATACCCTATTTAAAATTGCAACACTTTCTAAAATATATATTCTAACTTAACGAAGTCAACCTAACATTACAATAAGAGCAGTAATATAACCTATTTTCTATTATCCTTCAACGTTTTTTTTTTTGCAGAACTAAGTAAAATGAGTCATATCTGAAGTTTAAAAGTCAAAGAAACTAAGATCTATATTTTCAATATCGAACGTGAATTGGCGGCGAAGTGAGGTTCAAAAATGACCATGTATTTGAGGAGGTGACCTTAGACTTTTGATCGGGAGTGTAGGATTGTCTTAACTTGAACTGAATATGATAAGGATCGTTCACCGCATGTTTGATGACTTAAAGCCTTATATGTTCATAGCTTTGATAACTTGAATCTTTTGGATTCTCCTTATTGAGATTACAAGTATTATTCAAAAAAATGCCGTTATCCACCATTAAAATTCCATAGTAACAGTTCAGGGATATCTTTCCGTTATCTACTTAAAAATTTACCCGCAGGCCCAAACAGACGTAGCACTTAGCAATTTTTACAATCGGCATCATCTCAACGAATAGCATCTCCTCTCAATGCTAACCAGAAGACTGATTTTGGCGAAATTGATGAGGCTGACGGCAGTATGTAATCGTCATACTTATCAAATATCTAATACATCATGAAAAGAAAAACGATGTGAGAAAAATAGTGCGATGTCTGTTTGCTTATGACACACGTTTCGTAGGTACAAGTGATTTTATTGTGTATTCGAGTCTTTTAACATGTTGCATGTGAGTGATGAACAAGCCCACGGCTGAATGTAAATCTCATTCCATATTAATTCTGGACAGTGATGATTTGATAATTGAAACAATCCTTATAATGTTTACAGAAAATTTTTGTCGAAGACATTCCAAAACAAAAACTCGCGTTAAATCAGCAAACAATCACTGTGCACTGTAAATTTTGATCCCATTTCCAAAAAGTCAACCCTTCTCCTAGAAAGTTTACACGAATAATACTCGTTCTATTTTTCGTCTGAAATATATTTGAACTTTTTCGATTTGCTATCCTATACTTAAATATAATATCCCTGATTATATGTTTTGGTACTCTAAAAACGAACCCTTAGAACTAACCTTGAAATCTAGCAGAAAATGCTATTCTTAAAACTGAAAACAACCCAGTCTTCAAATCATCGGATCTTCCTCCCTAAGCTTCACCAAAGTCCTGGAAGCTTCCCACAGTTTTCCTTGAGTTTCGATGTTCTGAACCCGTTGGTTGATTTCCGTCACCTTGCAGCCACGGAAGTACTTTCCACTGATTTGTTGAACTTCGGGTGCAACGGTCAGGTAAACCGTAGTCCTGGAACCTTCTTCGGGCGTACGGAAACACCATTGGATTGGCTTGAACACCAAGTTCAACGGGAACGGAATGTTACGCCAAATGCCGGTATCGATTACCCCCGGATGGAGGCAATTGGCTGTGACGCGCGTTCCCTGGAGTCGTCGGGCCAGTTCTTGGGTGAACATGATTTCCATGAATTTGGACAAATTGTACAGCTTGGTCGGGGCGTTGAACTGGGAATTCGTAGGGTTGATGTTGCTGAGATCTCGCTTAACATTGGCATACCGATACAGTTTGGAGGATACGACGATAATTCGTCCTTGGTCGGACTTCTTCAACATGTTAATCAACAGATGGGTCAACAGGAAAGGACCGTAGTAGTTGGTGGCCAGCGTGAATTCCAGCCCATCCGAAGTGACTTTGGATATGAGACCTTCCGCAACGCCGGCGTTGTGAATGAGGACATCGATGACCGCCTCGGTACAGAGGATTTCATTGGCAAAGGCACGAACTGAGGCCAGCGAGCTCATATCCACGTGACGAACGATGATATTTTGGTTGTTCGATTCGGCAACGATTTCATCTGTTGGAGCAGAAAAGTGGATTTTTTAATATACCATTTTCAATGTACATACTTAGTATGTATTGAATTGATGCTACAAAAAACAATGTAATAATGAGTTATATTCCAAATTTTATTTAAATTGCTAAATAACCAACTAGTAGATTAGGCAAATGTACAAGTTTAGGAATTGTTTCCATGAAGTAAATACAATTATTGTGTGGTACTAGTATTTTATTAGCATGTTTGAACTGTTTGATTTGATTCAATTAACCAAATTGAAAGATATTCAAAGTTTTCAAATTTCTATAAAAAAAATTTCCAACATTAGTTCTCGGGTTCCTGCTCAACCTGCTCAATTTCAGATCCAGTTTGCGCACATCTACAGCAAACCTACATACATAGATTTATTTGTTCAACATCATTAAGACAAGACATAATCAACAATAGTACGCCACAATACTCGGTACAGCAAACCTCTGAGCTGTAATAAAACGGTGCAAATGTGTTGTTTTCTCAGAGGGTATATTATGCCCCCTGTTCCCCTTGATATCACCACCACTAAAACCGGTTGTCCAATCAACCACACCCAGAAAAATTCTACTCAGTCACAGAGCGGGTCTCGCTCAGAAATCGGAAAATCTTTTGCTTTCTTACTCAGCTTCCGATAAAGGTTGGACAACTCATTTGATATGACTTGTCCCATTTATAGCTGGAACTGAAGATTTAGGCAGAAGACTTAACGATTTCTGAGAAAAACCAACTCAGCGATTAAGTTGATATTTTTTAGAGTGGAAGAAAAAAAAATCAATATGAATTCGCTCACCACCTTTAAGTTGGCTAACGCCAAGGTCTACGTTAAGGCGCAGTGTTTTCGAATTTATCGAATTCAAACTTGGCTCAATGAAGTATTCGCACTAAATTCAATTCTCTAAGCTTGATCTTGTACCGACTTTTCGAACGCTCTAAGCAGAATACCCTCTTCGAATGAGTGTAATCAGATATTAAAAGGTACAAAGCTGATTACACTCATTCTCTAAACTTGTTTCAACCCTAATAAGTACTATTCAGAGCTTAAGTGGATCTTGCTCAATAGTGGATAGTGATACTTTTGGTGTTCCTTTTCTATTGAATGTAGGTTTTTGTATCAAATTTGAATATGTGTATTAGTTTTTTATGCAATTCAGTATCGTAATCTTTATTTTTTAATACCCATTTCAATATCATAATGACCAACATTTCCGTATCGGTTAATTATGCAACTGGAATGAATTGCATAATGAATCATATGTGCAAAATGTTCAATATGCAACTCATTTGAGTTACATTATGAACGTTATGCAACTCAAATGATAAATGCATAAAATTTTGTATGGAACTCGTTGCAAAACTCGATTTTTTCAGCACTCTTCGTATTTATTCAACTCGGCAAGCTCTTTTTATTTTGTATTTGTGAATTTTAACTTAATGCTAATTCTTCACACAACTCGGCAAGCTTCGTTGGATAAATGTACGACTCGTGCTGAAAAAACAACTTTTTGCAACTCGTTACATAAGTAAATATTAGTCAATTTGTACCTTATATAACCTTTTTATGGGAAAATAATGCATTTATTTAAAATCAAAATCGTTCTTAGCTCTGCACGCACGCATTTTTGCCAATACATGCGCACAATTGGTTCAACAATGGTTCTGAAGAAACCAGTTCGAATTTAAAGACTTAAGTAATTTTACGCTTAAAAATTAATCCTATTCGAAAACGGAGCGATTTCACCACCGATTGATTCCTTCTTTTTGTAATCATTACAGTGCCACCTCGCGGCAAAAATAAAAAAAAATAGATTTTTGCATACATTTGGTCAAGTTTTCCCATACAACTTCAAGATCGTTGACTTAAACGATTTCGCTAAAATTTTGAACGTAGCTTCTGAGAATCCTAAACAACTTGTTTATTTATTTATTTCTACGTCTTCAGCAAAACTACCGTGCAGACTGATCAAAAAGAAAAAAAAACAAAATTAACTTATATTTTTAATACACGTTTTGAATTGTGTTCTACTAATATTAAAATCAAACCACGGCAAATCGTTGACGAGGGCGAAGCATCTTTCCAGGGGATGATTATGTTCAACAGGTATGACTCGGCATTTTTTAAATTTATTGGTTTTCCTATAAGTGTGGGTCACTCTAATGATCATGTCTAATGGTCATTGTTTTAATTTTATTTATTGTCACGTTTTCATGATACAGAAAAAATACGTTTTTTAGGAAATAATTATAAATGCCATTTATGGGAAAATATTGCCATAAAAAAGCAGTGCCTTCAAATAAAACAAGTTATTCTTCTTTGTGACTTTACGTCCCCACTGGGACTTGGCGTATCTCGCTTTAACTTAGTGTTCTTTGAGCACTTCCACAGTTATTAATTGAAGAGCTTTCTTGCCTGTCATTCTTCATTACACCAACAAAGTTAGCCATGAAAATGTTTGACACTTCTCAGGTCATTTTGACAGACCGCACAAATGCACGAATAAGACGGATCTTATATCCTACTTTATATCAACATTGTTGCCGGCCTTTTCATGCTCATGTTATATCTGTCACAATGACCTGAGAATTGTCAGTTATTTTGTGGTTAGGTTCGTTGGTGTAATAAAGAATTGCATGGATTTGGTCTCCCGCAACTTCATCTGTATGAGAGCCCCCCTTTCCAGAGATCGGAGGAGTCTTACACTATGCTAAGGTCCTTCCCCGGCCCCAAAAGAACCCTCATCTGTGCCAGAAAAATGAGTAAAGTAGTTCAGCTGCGAGAGATTTTCAACACTTTTCATGCCAGCATAATGTGCATAACAGAACCCTGGTTGAACGAAAGTGTATCCAATGATGTGCTGGACATCGGAGGCTACGAAATTATCAGGCATGATCGTGTAGATAGACTTGGTTGAGGAGTGCTCGTATATCTCAAGAAAAACTTTGCTTCACAAGATTTTAATTTATCACCTATTGAAGACATTAAGACATTCCGTGACAGTTTAATCCATCACAGGTCATCTCTTTGTCCAATCAAGTTGAGTGGACAGATTTGTACAGCTCCGATTACCCCAACATTTGGATCATTTTTTTTTTCAACAGACATATTGAGCAGCTTTTCGATGCATGCGTTCCATTGAAAACCATCCTTAATAATTCAAAATATAATTCTTGGTTCAATCAACGCAATGATGGCAAACGTACATCCGACTAAAGAGTGAAGCCAGGCGAATCGGATTAGTCATTGATGTGTCGAAGACAAAGTACATGATGGCAAAGGGTTCCAGGGAGGAATCACCACGCCAGCCACCCCAAATTTCTATCGACGGTGAATCGAGGCGGTTGAAGAATTCGTGTACTTGGGCTCACTGGTGACCGCCGACAACGACACCAGCAGAGAATTTCAGATTCGCATTGTGGCAGGAAATCGTGCTTATTTTGGACTCCGCAGAATTTTACGATCGAATAAAGCTCGCCGTAACACGAAGTTAACCATCTACAAAACGTTGATTAGACCGGTCGTCCTCTATGGGCACGAAACATGGACCCTACGTGCAGAGGACCAACGCGCCCTTGGAGTTTTCGAACGGAAGGTATTGCATACCATCTACGGTGGAGTGCAGATGGAAGACGGGACTTGGAGAAGGCGAATAAACCACGAGCTGCATCAGCTGCTGAGAGAACCAACCATCATCGTCCACACCGCGAAAATCGGGAGGCTATGGCGGACGGGTCACGTCAATGGTTCTCGAGAATCATCCGTCCGGTACAAGAAGACGTGGTGCGTAGCGAGCTAGGTGGGTCGACCAAGTCGAGGACGATCTGCGGACCCTACGCAGAGTGCGGAACTAGCCATGGACCGAGTGGAATGGATACGGCTACTATGTACGCAACTATATTGCCACCTCAAAAGCTCGTTTTTGGGGTAAACGGGCAGTGGCACACGCTCAGAAAACCGTTCTGATAAACGTGAACAAACAAACGCAAATATGGGAACAAGCAAATATACACCGTGAACTGGAGCTAGTTCCAGCTGTCAATATGGGCGTTCAGGAAAACGTGATATCTAGTTCACGGTGTACATTTCTCATTGTTGTTAATCGTTGCTATGCATAGTTCCCGTTTGTTCCCGTTGCCGTGACTGGGAGTGCACATATATCGGAACGGTTTTTTTTTTGCGTGCAACTATATTGCCACCAGCGTTTTTGGCCTAAACGGGCAGTAGCAACTATATTGCCACCTAGATTTTTGAGAGTTTCTTCCAAACAAAAATTGTTTTGTACATTTGTAATCATGTATATAATCGTTTCTATAATAGTATGCGTTGGCAACTCTTCTAGTTGTCTCGGCCTTATAAAGGGTTAATCTTAAACCATTTGGAAATCGTAACTCGTTCTGTCATTTTCATCTTTTCACAAAAGAAACAACGAAGAAGATGTCATATAACGGCACAAAAATGCCCAGCTGATCGATGTTAACATCACATGCACTTTTATTTTTATCTCATCAATAGAATAAAAAAGCAACTGTGGAATAGATATATTCAGTGGATTTCCTTTAAATGAGGAAATATAATTAAGTTACTAAATGAAATATCCTAAACGCAAAAGATTCCATCGGGTGAAACTGCTTCTTAAGATTTATAACGAAATGTCTTTTTATTTTACGAAGCATTGACTGAGGGTTATTACTTCGAAATTAGTAAAATAATTTGATAAGTTAAAGCTCCTTTACACACGCACACACGCTAAGAAAAGGTTACTCTAAAATGAGTAAGATTCACACAAAATTGAGCTAAACTGGAACAGCTAAAAAAATGAGTAATTTGCATTTCCAGCGATAGCGCTGGCCCATGTGCGAAAATCCAACTGGTTTAAGCCGTATAAAATTCTTCACATCATCAATTATCAATATCATTACTAGATGGCTTAAACTGATGAGATTTTCGCAATTGGGTCAGCGTTATCGCTGGAAATGCAGTTTACTTATTTTTTGTGCTGTTCCAGTTTAGCACAGTTTTGTGTGAATTTTCTGATCGTGCACATAAAGAAGAAACTGTGTAAATTATCACACAGGGGGAGCTAGTGTTTTTATGGAGAATCTGTTGCCGAGTAAATTTGAGAAATTCGTGTTAGCTGGCACGCTGGTTTGTCGGTGGTGGAGGTTCCATAGTTCTTTTTTTGCTGGACTTTTCTAAAACTGTTGACTCCATTTTCCATGAGACACTATGTCAAAAACTGAAGAAACAATTTGGTTTTGATGAGAATGCTGAACGCCTGTTATGTTCGTATCTGACGGACGAAATTTTAAATGGGATTAGTAGTTTACGCAACAAGGTGCAGAATTAAGATTTTTACAGCACGAGTCGTACATGGATAATTACGACAAGTGCTGTAAAAATCGAGTTCTGCACCGAGTTGCGTACAACGTTTTGTGCAATTTCATATAGTACCTCTTGAGAATAAATGTTTTGACTCAAGTAAAGGTTGCATGAATCAAATCACTTACCAAAGTGAATCCAAATCATGTAACTCTCCCCTCCCCACTAACAAAAACTCCTTCCCGTGACAGTCGTGGAGAAGATGAGGTGATCTCGGTCTCTAGTAGCAACGTACGTCACACTAACATTCCTTTCCTTCCTCGATGACCGTAAGGACGTGGCCGGCGCCGTTATTGACTAATAAAATCTGGAATTCTCGAACTGTGCACATTGAGAGCGGTAGCTACTCCCAAGCTCCGTTTGTTGGTTCCTTGTGCAATTTCGATTGTTCTGGTCAATCACGGAGTAGCAACTACGAATTGTACGGTCATCTATGTTCATGCTCATGCTATGCTCATTTCATATAGTACCTCTTGAGAATAGTTTTTAACAAAACTTGTTCATCAAACTGAACTCTGATGTTCATAGCCATGTTTAAGAAAGTGTGTTCATAGCAGGTTATACTGTGCAGTTGTCACAATTTTTCAAAACTGCGTCCAGAAAGCGTCAAGAAGTTGATCAAAACTAAAAACATTGCTGTAATGGTTTATTACGCAACGCAAATGAGTGCTGTATTGAACCATTATAGCACTGCTAGCTTGGTGTGAGAAAGCATACCTTTTCCTGGCAGATTTGCGTTAAGTAAAACAGGCTATTATAATGAAAAACTGCAAAAAGTTTTATTCAACACCAGTGTGTGAAAGTATATGCTGCTTTACGTACTCTTCGATACATTCAGGGATGCTTAGGCAGGTTCCGGGAACTTTTCACAGGACTTCACAACTGCAAACCTCTCACAACTGCAAACCTCTCAAATACCTAGAAGTAAAACCTGTTCTTGCTGACTAAATTTCCTCATTTGAAGTAAAAGTTTGAGATAGGCAACTTTTTTTTATCTCACAAAAAAGTTCAACATGCTGTAATTTTTCATAGAGTGCATCAACTTTTATATGTGCATCATTGGTACAAATTTAAGCTCGATTGGTTGATCTTTCACGAAGTTGGAACCCTTCTCGTAAAACGCTGTTTTTAGACAAATAATTTTTGAGCTGTCATATCTCGGAAACCAGTGAACCGAATTGAATGAAACTCTGAACGTTTATTAACAATATACTAATGCTTCACAAGTTATTAAAATATAGAAACTTTTTGAACGACGAAAAAAGTTATCATGGATTGACACTTTTTGGATCATTCTCGAAAAAATGTAAATTTTTTACATCAATGTCATTAAATTTAAGTTTTGATATCCAAAGATTTTCTACTTTTGTTCTCGAGATATCTCTAATAAGATATCTTCTTCTTCTTCTTTTATGGCTCTACGTCCCCACTGGGACTTGGCCTGCCTCGCTTCAACTTAGTGTTCTTTAAGCACTTCCACAGGTATTAATTGAAGGGCTTTCTTTGCCTGCCATTGCATGAATTTGTATATTGTGAGGCAAGTACAATGATACACTATGCCCAGGGAGTCGAGGAAATTTTCCCGACCGGAACGGGAATCGAACCCGCCGTCTTCGGATTGGCGATCCATAGCCTTAACCACTAGGCTAACTGGAGATCGATCGATCGACCCCTCTCTCTCTAATAAGATATATTAGAGCATATTTCGATTAAAGGAAAAACACATTTAGTGACACATTCTACCGTGACGTTACAACGTATTGACGCCTTTTTGGACAGATTATGAAAGATAACTCATAAACGCGTATCGTAAACCTCAAATATTTTTGCACATTCGGATTCCTTGTAAAATTTCCAGTAAATATGATCTGTTGAACATTTTGTTTTCATTGAAAAGGTATGTTCAAAATGAGAATCAGTTGCGTGACGTTACAACATTGTTTCCTATTTCAAACAAGCTTTTCCAATGAAAACTAAATGTTCAACAGATCATATTCACTGGAAATATTACAAGGAATCTGAATATGCAAAAATATTTGAGGTTTACGGTACGCATTTATGAGTTATAGTTAAAAATCCGTCCAAAAAGACGTCAAAACGTTGTAACGTCACGGTAGAATGTGTCTAGTATTTTTTGTGGTATTGTAAATTTCACTTATTTTCCTCTATATGGATAAAAATGTCAAACCAGTATAACTTTATTCGTCGTGAGAAAATGATACATTTTATAACGTCGTATCAAGTATCAATATATTGTTGATAAACGATCAAAATTTCATTCAATTCGGTTCACTGCTTTCCAAGATATGACAGTTCAAAAATTTGTTGTCTAAAAAATAGTGTTTTACTAGAATGGTTCTAACTTTGTGAAAGATTTATCAATCGAGCTCAAATTCGTACCAATGATGCACATATAATAGGTTGACAAACAGTTGAAAATTTAAGAATTTTTGATGCACTTTATGAAAGTTAAAGCATGTTGAACTTTTTTGTGAGAGAAAAAGTTGCCTATCCCAAACAATTTGGCCACTCAATTTATGCATATAAAAGTACTGTCAGCATAAAATTTAATCTCATTTCATTCACAAAAAAGGTGAAAAAGGTGTTTGGCGAAAAGCAGCTGTTGGATGATTCTTTGATACATTATTTAGTTGAGCACGGCGCAAATGGCTCGAGGTTAGTGAAACACAAATGATATTGAGGACAAGATCAGGAAAAAAAATGTTCCTTGCAGCAACTCGGATGGTTTGTGTTAGCTTATTGGCGTACTGTAGGTAGGATACTTAGCGACTAAATAGCACCAATCTAGTCACAGGTTTTATGGGAGCAAATCTAAAGAATTCAAAAAATGTACATTTGTAATTTTTTGTTCAAAATTTTTAGAATTCGTTGTGGTATTTTTTTGGGTTGATGATCTATGAGAGATCCACTAATGTGGCGTTGCTGCGGCAATGCTATTCCGGATTCGGGAAGCCTCCATGTCTGTCATCTGGTATTAGCGAGCAACACAAATCAGCATGAAATGTGTTCATAAATGCGTTTCGTCTTACAGAATGTTGCATTTTGAACCGGTGATTGTGATAGAAAAAAAAAGAATGAACAACTGTGGTGGAAAACAACCGCATCCAACCCCAAAATGTAGTCATCAAAGAAAGAAAGCGAATATTTTATTTCTACTGCTTAAAATGAGTGAACTAATCTAATCATGGTAACATTTGATGGTAACTCATATCTTCGGATCCTTATCGGTCAACTTGACCATCTTGACCGACTCCTCCCACAGTTTCTTGGCCTTCTCCATGTCGCTGATTCCTGCTGTCAGGCCAGCTTCCTTGCAATCTCGGAAGTACTTTCCGCTAACGCCTTCCACTTCCGTCGAGCAGGCTAGGTGCAAGCTTGTTTGAGCACCTTCCTCGTTGGTTTTGAAGAACAGCTTCACGGCAGCCATAGGAATGGTCAGCGGGAAGGGTACGTTGCGCCATATTCCGGAATCGATCATACCCGGGTGCAGACAGTTGGCAGTAACGTTGGTTCCCTCCAAGCGACGAGCCAGTTCACGGGTGAACATAATGTTAGCGCACTTGGACACGTAGTACAGATATCCCGGCAGGCTGTTGACCGGATTGAGGTTGTTCAGATCGACCGATGCGAAGCGGTACAGCTCGGAAGCTACGATCACGATACGGCTCGGTGCGGAACGTTTCAGTAGGTCGATCAGCAAATGGGTCAGCAGGAACGGTCCGTAGTGGTTGGTGGCCATGGTGAATTCAATTCCGTCGACGCTTTTGGACTTTTTGAACGTTTCGGCGAATCCAGCATTATGAATCAGAACGTCCAGTTTGGTTTCCGACTTGAGGACATCCGCTGCGAACTCTCGGATCGAAGCCTGAGAGCTCAGATCCAACTTCTTGAGGAAGACGTTGTTGTTTCCCGTTTCTTTAACGATTTCATCTGCAGATACATAAAAAGTCAGGACGTGGAACAAAATTTCCGGTTTTGAAGTTCGTTAGGTCAATCTCTGTATGTACATAACGTTGTTGTGCTACTGTCAGTGGTGTCATTCACAGTGCTTGAATCAATAAGGTACATTGTACAAGTGCGGCTCTGAGATCGTAATGAAATCCATAGAATATTCAATTGCTATCGAACGAATAAATACGTTGAATTTCGAAAAAAAAAAACGAAGATGATACTGCCAAAATACTCGTTTATAAAATTATCACAAAAAATCTCAACTTAAATACACCTAAACCTGTACTGTTAGCACCTGGCCCAATCCGAACAGGGAAAACCAATGATTTATCCAACCAGTTAATCCCCGTAATTAATTACTCCCTAAAGAAACGACCACCTCACCCAAGTCTGAAAAAAGCGCACACAAAATCAAATTCACTTACCACGTGCTTTGGCTGCGGTTTCCATATTCCGGCAAGCCATGATGACGCGGGCACCTCGTTTGGCCAAATCCCGTGCCGTTTCCTTGCCGATGCCGGAGTTGGCCCCGGTTACGATGACGGTTTTGCCTTCCATGTTCCGCTGCCGGTGATGGATGAGGATATTCAAGAGAGAGTCAGAAAACGGAAAGTATAGACACCCACACATGGAGGTGGGTGCGAATAAATTAATCCCATAGATTAATTAACGCTGACCGAGGGCGCATCATTCTTCGGTCCCGGTATTCAATTGCGAGGTCACCCCCCAGGAGGATCGAAAGGATTTTAACTCCTCCCCGGACGGACGGATGCCAAGCCATTTGGGATGGGGGATTGGTACGTAGTAATTAACACTTACACTGGATGTGATTTTTCCAAGGGTGATGTAGAGGTAGTATTTGAATATGGATAGGAATACTGCTATGGCCGTTATCACGTACGCTACTATGCTGATAGGACTATCCCAGACGAATGATGACATCGCTTACAATGTGACCGGGGATATCTGCGGAAGGAAATTGGGAAAATGGGATTTTCTTTTAGCATGGTATCGATCAAAAGCAGGCATACAAATATAATCAATTTTCTCCTATGTAAGGTTCTTATTGTATTTCACAGTAGGACTCTTGATATATTCTTAAGATAATTCGCTATAGTTGGGAACGCTGTTACCGGTTATTTGCATAGTAGTCTAATTAGTTTTAAAATTCTCAATATTTGGATTTAATTTTTTATGGGAAAATTTAAAGCTCAACTTATGTGCTGATTCAATTTTTGTTGTGTTATAAGAAACAGCATCTACTGTATGGCAATTTTAAGTCATGTGTAGGCCCTAGTTCGTAATTTTGACTCCACCCCAGTTTATGAAAACATTTAATGCCGCACATAAATAATCACGAATGATGGCTAATTTATGTTCAAAGCAAATCCTCCTAGCAATCAATGAGGCTTAACAGACTTCGAACATGTCACGCGATCTGCGCACATAACCAAAAACCGTGACCTGATCATCTGAACCAAAATGGACCGTGCCAAGGCTTGCATTGCTTAGGTATGGCTTGAGCTTCGCGGCTTTGGGAAAAACATAACTTATCCGCCCAAAGCATGGGTGACGGAAGAGCCGACCAAAATAAAACGAGAGCTTTGAATAACAAAAAAACGAAATCATTGATTGTCTGATTCAATTGGTTGGTTACAAGGTAGGTACCTAGCCCGGTAGGCCTTGAGACGAACATCATCGTCTCAAAAGTTTGACGACGAGTTTCGGGCCGCCGCGCGCCGGTTGTAAAACCTGATTAGGGTCTATGTTGAAATGTGCCGTTCTTTTCGAGAATTGAAAGCATTGTTTCTTCATTCAGAGGTGAACGCAACTTTTATTTGATTGTTTACCAATTTGTAGTAGATTGCCGGAATAGTAGTTTCTCTACCTGATGAAACCTGTTTTGCGTTTGAGAACGTCATTTTTGATTGACCCTCTTTACCAACCGCTTGTTGCCGTACCCAGATGGTGTGTGCGAAATACGCATTGATTGATTTCATTGCTTGATTGTCGTGTGCCCTACGAAGATTTAAATTTTTCGAAATCAGTTGTGATGTTATCCTCGTTTAACCCTCCTAGGATGTTAGGATTTTCGCACGGGGTTGATGCCTTCACTACACACACACCGTTGCAAGTTGCACAATGAGCCTATTATCGCGTTTATGAAGACTACACATTTTTATGCATTTATCTTAAATTTTGAAAAAAAAAGATTGTTTCTTCGGGAAAGTCATCCCATGAGATTTTCTGAAACGCATCTAAGATCTCCAGGTACCTTTCCCAGAGAGTCCCAGAGAACTCCTGAAACGCCTCTAGGACAACCCGAAGCACCCAAGAGACCTCCTGGAATCTCCCAAATCTCCCGAGACTACCTGAATAATGATTCTTCCAGGAATTTCTCAAGACGTTTCTTCAGAAATTTCTCCAGGTTTCTTCAGAATTCATCCAGGGATTCTTTCACGGTTTCTTCCAGGGTTTGCTCCAGGAATTCATCCAGGAATTCCTCCAGGGAGTCCTCTAGAAATTTCCCTTGGAATTCCTCCAGTGATTCCTTCCCAGAGTTTCCTCCAGGTATTCCTTTAGGAATTCCTCCACGTATTCATCCAGGAATTCCTTCAGGGATTTCTCTAAAAATTCATCTAGGAATTGCTCCGAAAATTCTTTCATAGGGCCCTCCCAGAATTCCTCTTGAGATTCCACCAGGAATTTAGGAATTCATCCGGGGATTGCTCCAGGCATTCGTCCAGGAACTTCTGAGATGCATTAAGGAAATCCTTCAGTTATTTCTTCAGAAATTCCACCAGGTATACTTTCAGAAATTCCTTCAACAATTTATCCACGGATTCCGCCAAGAATTTGCCCAGAAGTTATTCCAGAATTTCTTCCAGAAACTCCTCTAGGAATTGCTTCACGGATTTCTCCAGGAAATCTTCCAGGGATTTCTACAAGAATTCCTCAAGACATTCCTCTTGGAATTCGTTCAGTATTTCCTCCAAGGATTTCTAAAAAAATTTGTCTGTGAATTAATCCAGGAGTTGCTCAACAGAATTCTTCAGAAGCTTCTCCACGGATTTCTCCCATTATTGCTCTAAGGGTTCTTCCAGGAATTCATCCAGGGATTGCTCCAGGTATGCGTTCAGAATTCCTCAAGAGATTCCTACAGAGTTTGCTCCTGGTATACTCGCAGGAATTTCTCTTGGCATTTCTGAAGGAATTCCTCCAGGGATTCCTGCATTTAATTCCTTCAAAAATCGTCTGGAGATCTTTTCAAAAATTTATTCAGGGGTCAAAATTTCAGAAATCCGTCCATCATCTTCCCAAGATTTTTTCCAGGATTACCTGAAGATTTCAAGGGCAAGCACGTAACAATATTTTGCAGTAATGTTGCTAGAAAATTCAGAGGTTGTTTGGAATATCCATAAAAAAATTCCCTTGAAAATTATCATTTAAATTTAATTTCTCGGCCATTTAAGAAAAAAAGGTGTACAAAGCAGTGCTATGTACTTATATAATACTGATTATAGCATATTTACAAACGTAACTAACAGAGTAAATTACTTAGACCATTTTGGACAAAGATCTTGGAAAGTGTCACAAGTTGAGAATAGTCTTCTATAACTATCAACTTGGGGGTGGAAGCTCAGGTAAAATATTATCTCCTGGGCGCCCATTAAAAACACCACCCCCGGCGAAGACTGGCGCTTGAGCCTAGCTATTTAGTTGGCGGAAATGCCAATGCAGAACCCGTAGCTTCCGGGAATGTAATCCCAGCTCCCTGGGTTAGTGGGTTGGTGTCAGGCCCTACGAGCCAATCGTAAAAAAGACTAGCACCGAAAAATCAACAAGAGAAGAATGCGAACCGATACCAAGGGCGACGACCACAGCGACGAAAAGGGACTTGCGATTGGAAGCTCGGTACGTGAAACTGCAGATACCTCAACTTCATCGGGAGCACCCGCATACTCGCCGATATACTGAAGGACCGCGGGTTTGGAATCGTAGCGCTGCAGGAGGTATGTTGGACACCCAAGTAACACAACTTGTTATATAACAGTTAAAAATGCACGTTTCATACTAGGTCTGATGTATTTTTCTTGCATTATAAACATAATATGAAACACTTATATATTCAAAACAGCGCAAAAAATGGCGGCTTATAAAACATCTTATAAGTTATACAAGATGTATACCAATACACTTATAGTACTAATAATTCCGTTCCAAGTACATTCCACCCAAGGTTTCGATTGTAAATAAGCTATTTGTCATAATCAACAACTAGCAGACAACCTTTATAATACAATCATGTTCATTAGTTGGAATAAGGTTATTTTCAAGCAATATTGCTTATAGAATGCTTTAATATAACAAATCATAAGCATTTGTTGGAAATTAGTTATTTGAAGGTAATAATAGGTATGTTCTGCCAAACAGAAATTTTGAATTTACTCCACGAAGAGCTGTCAGAATTACTGCATTTTTACATGGAAGGAAGATCATCAATTTCTTCATCCAATGGTAAAGAAAACTCAATTTTTCAAAAAATGGTCTTTGATTCGGTTTAGCTGAACCCCGACCATATAACTTGTGGAAACCTATAATACAAGACCAATATGAATATAAACTATGTATTATTATCAATACGTACACGAGTCGTATCAACGGGCACAAAATAATTGTATTGATAACTGCTACAACATGATATTTTTCCAGATGATGAAGGCTAGGCTCATATGTGAGAGTTTATAAACTATACTGACAATATAATTTATAAGCTCATGCAATAAAGGCGGAGTTTTTTCACATTCGCTGCTAGTTTCTTGGTGAAACTTCTTGTTTTACTTCATCAGAATTCAAGCGCCACTGAGTATAATTAAAAAATTAACATTAAAATTATGAAAATTGGGGATATTTCTCTTAAAAAACAATATGGCAGCTTTCAATAAGAATTACAGTATCGGTTGAAAGTTTTAGGAATAATAAAAAAAAACAACCATAGCTATAGTTCAATGCTGATCGTACTTCAATTGCGATTCAAATGTGTTAATTTTTTTCAGAAATATTTTTTCAGCCGAATAACAATAAAATTTAAAAGAAAAGAACGTTATTTTGAATCGCTTTTTTATTTTTGTACTTATGCTTTTAGGCGGTGCTGTGATTAGCATATTTTTTTTCCGGTGGAACACAAATCGCAATTCAACCCCAGTATTTTGGTTGTAAATAAGTTAAAATGACGTTAAAATAAGTTTCCAACAACTACGTTGCAAAAGATTGAAAAAGTACTTATAATAACGGAAATAATACATTTAAATAGCATCTTCCTAGCTTGTTCGTACATTGGTTTCAACTTTGTTATGGAAAGAATTTCTCGACACCAAAATAACTTATTTACAGCTTATCTTTCAACGCGGCAGAGCTGTATCTGTCAAATGTCAAAATATTTTCATTAGCAGTCACGGTACTTGTTTTGTTGGTGATCCGTCGGAGTTTTTTTTTTTTTTTCGTTTCCACGGGATTCCTGGTGGTCGATGATTTACCCGACCATCCCGTGTTCGGAATATCCTTTAGCAATGAACGGCTTTGCAGCTCGTGGGATTTTTGAGATAGGGGCATTCTACATTCCGATGACCATCGGCCACCACCAGGTGACGTCCGAACAGCTACGGCTATACTAACACTTTCACGGTGGCCGGAGTACAAGCGGTGCGATATTGCTTTGGAAGTTGGATCTGGCCAGCAAGAACATTGCAGTAGTAACGATTTGTAATCGAAACTGGCACAAAAAGGCCGCAGAGAGTGCATTGTTTTAAGGAAAGATTCATGTGGCTACACTTGTTTGCCATAGTGATCAAAACATGGGGTGTACTGGCAAGAGCAGTAAGCTTGATGGATGCTTACCGAAACCATTTAATATAGGGGAACTTACGTATTTTCGGCAGTTTTGTTCTCTTCGTCATGAGGGGTTTTTTGAATCCTGTTGACCTCAGATTTGGCCTCAAATCCTTCCCAACCAAGCTGAGTTATATGCCCAAATTTCAGACAATTTGGCCGACAAAAACCCCCCATGACGAAGAGAACAAACCTGCCGATAATACCCTTTGTCACCCTATGTTGATAAAACGGATTACTTATCAGCGCCAACAATCCATAGCAAATGCAAAACTTTTCATACAGAAACTAACTTGAATTTGTTGATTTAATAGTGCTTTATAACTGTAAAAGTAGCCAATTTCACACGTTATTGAATCAAAGTATTTTTTATTGATGTTTGTTTTTGGCCAACCTAGTTTCAGCTTAATTACAACAGAAGAAGTTGTTAGATCCGCTTATAGTACTATTATAAAACTTCTTCTGTAATTTTTATTTCTGAAGATGTTTTCTGTGTTACTTGGGCAGGATCTAACTATCAACTTATACACTTATTATGCCAAATAAATGTCAATTATAGATCTATGTTTGTCATGGTGTCCGGCCATTTGGCCGAATGCCATTTGGCCGAATGCCATTTGGCCGAATGCCATTTGGCCGAATCATGTTCGAAGGATTTTTTTTTGACATTCTAACTACCAATATGGTCATAAGAAATATTTTCTTCTTTTAATCATAGGCTATTCTTTCTAGGTTTGACATTGAGGGATTAGTTGAAATTGAAACTGACAATATATTATCAAAGATTATTCCTTTTTTGAATCATAGGCTATTCTTTCGAGTTATACTGATGCGGAGAACAGTGGTATGCTCACTTAAGTTAAGTTAAGTTCGTCATTTATTTTTCGGTCAAACGGATTTCGGCCAAATGACCCTTTCGGCTAAATAACGTTTGGCCAAACGACATTCGGCCAAATGGCGTTCGGCCAAACCACCCGGAACCGTTTGTCATTAAGACGGTTGTGTTCAGATTTTTTTCTAATTTCCGTAAAAAGCGCTTTTTAGGTTTGTGACTGAACAGGTTAAGGTAGAAGTTATTCTTGATTTCAAGCATTCCTGGACACCTCACATTGAGTTAAGAATCAAGAAACTTGTATGGCCTTCGAGCAATGGCCTTTGGTACAGCTTGGGGTCTTAAACCCAAGTATAGCAAAGGGATTTATACAGCTGTAGTTCGACCAATATTGGCCTATGAATGTCTTGTGTGATGGCAAAAGGACGAAGTGAGAACGAATCAAACTCAGGCCATCTCCTAAGGAAGTGCCTAATTTTGCGATGTTCTTATTATCTCCCACGGCAGCATTTGAAATTCTCTTTGACGTTGTCCTACTACACATTTATCTTAAGGCCGGACGGGAATCGTCCGCCATTGCTCTGTTGTTGGTATGATGCAAATCTCAACTTCTACTTCATATTATTGACTAGAAATTTGATCGTTCATTTGCTCACTTGTGGTGCATAATCGACTAAAGCTTCAGCTACGTCAGTGCAGTGGAAATTGATATTTGCTTCTTCAAAATCGCGAGGCAAATTGTTAGAAAGAGAGGGAAGATAGGAAAAATTACACGTCGTCCCGTGCGGCCTCAAACAAGAAGTACTTTCTTTCATTTACCATCTACGGGTACTCGGTTTACTAGAGGAAACTCCTGTGAACCGCAGATCAACACCCACTGTTGGTAAATTGGGACAAAGTGGTCATTGCAAGTGATCTTTCAATTGCTAGTAATATTCCATATAGGACATTTTACATGAAATTGCCTTCCCGGGAAGAGTGAACATCTGTTATCTGAAGAGAAGTATTTCAGACGGCATCATATGTTACACTGATCGTTCCCTTCTCGAAGGTCGAGCTGGTGCTGGTGTCCTCTCTCGTGAGCTAAGGCTACATCAGTCTTATTCACTTGGGAAGCACTGCACCGTTTTTTTTTTCAAGTTGAAATCTTTGCTCTTATGTGCAGAGTGCAATCAGCACTTCAGTAGCACGTAATGGGCAAAGTAACATACAGGGGATTGCCAAAATGTTTAGGATAGGCAACTTTTTTTCTCCCACAAAAAAATTCAGCATGCTGTAACTTTTCATAGAGTGGATCAAAAAATCTCAAATTTTGACTGTTTGTCAACCTATTATATGTGCATCATTGGTACAAATTTGGGCTCGAATGATTGATTTTTCGCGAAGTAAGAAGTGTTCGGATAAAACACTATTATTTAGACAACTAATTTTTGAACTGTCATATCTCGGAAACCAGTGAACCGTATTGAATGAATTTTTTAACGTTTATCAACAATATATTGATATTATTGATACTTAATACGACGTTATAAAATGTAATATTTTCTCACGGCGAATTAAGTTACACCGGGTCGGACATCGTCCTGTCGATGGGCAACAACGAGCCCGAAACCGGTCGACTCAAAAAGGTAATTTTATCTCCTTTTTAACGTTGTAAGAATAATAAGTGTTGTGTTCCGTCTCGCGTCGCGTCTTATTAGTGAAGTTACACCGGGTTGAAATTTTTACCCATATAGAGGAAAATTAGTCAACAATACCACACAAATCCTACTAAATGTGTTCTTTCTTCAATCTTAACAGGCTCTAATATATCTGATTAGAGATAACTTGATAACAGAAGTGGAAAATCTTTGGATACCAACACTAAAATTTATTGACATTGATGTTAAAATACATTTTTTCGAGAAAAATCCAAAAAGTGTCAATCCATGATAACTTTTTTCAACGTTTCAAAAGTACCTATGTTTTAATAGTTTGTGAAGCCCGCACTTTTTATGTAGCTTTAAAATTGACCGATCTAGAGGTATTTTTTCGGATAAGCTTAGGGTGGTTCAAGAAAAAACGGTTTTCTGGTGTTAACTTATTCAGTTTCGATTTTTCATCAAAGTCGCCCAAGAAACACTTGTAGAGCATTTGAAGACACGTCGTTTCGTGCGCTGAGATGGTCGTTATTTCAGGCATTTTTCTTAAAAAATCATAGTTTTTTTGAAAAGTTTTTATGACGGGTTGGGGCAATTATAAAAAATATCTTTTGCCCGCATTAAAAAGAACAAATGTTGTTCTAAAACATATCAAAAAATAAGAGGGGTGTTATTTTTGTAACTCAAGTGAAAAATACTTGAAAAGTGCCTATTTTTTCTAGAAAATCATCAATATCTTTTGAACGGAATGACGTAGCAACATTCTCAGCGCACGAAAATGTGCGTTTTTGAAAGCTCTAAAAATGGTTCTTAGATAATTTTGATGACAATTTTGAAACAAAAAAGATAAAGTGTTTAAACTGTTTTGACCAAATTTGGAGCATTTTCCCATAGTTTTTATAGGGTGACGCTAGAACAAATCGTTTTATTGCTTTATCTTTTTTGTTTCAAATTTCTCGTCAAAGTCGCCTGAGAAACACTTTTAGAGCATTTTCGTGCGCTGAGAATGTTGCTACGTCATTCTGTTCAAAAATATTGATGATTTTCTAGAAAAAATAGACACTTTTCAAGTATTTTTCACTTGAGATACAAAAATAATACCCCTCTAATTTTTTGATATGTTTTATAACAACATTTTTTCTTTTGAATGCGGGCAAAAAATATTTTTTTATGTTTGCCCCAACCGATCATAAACCCTTTCTAAAAAACTTTGATGACTTATTCAGAAAAATACCTCTAAATCGGTCAATTCTAAAGCTACATAAAAAGTGTCTTTAGCAAACTTGCTCAAAATTGATAGATCTACAATTTTCCCGAATGTATACAGTTATTCTTGCAAATAAATCAAATTCTTTGAAAATATGGACCACCCTAATTTTCATGCACATTATAAAGAGGGCCTTATTATTAGGGACAACTTTGTAGAAGACCATATTGGCCTAAAAACTCATTTGAAGGCGTTGAATGCATCTTTCCTCGTAAATCTGGTTCGTGGACCACTGTGCACTGTCTGTCTGACCCTTATGAATTCGGAAACTACTAGACCGATTGTCATGAAAATTTCCATACAGAAGTTTTGTTGGGTTTGGGAAGGTCCTTGGCATGGTCAGAGACCCTTCCAGATGAATTTGTAGGGCACTTCTCTACGAAGTTGCGTGTCGAAAAACACAGTAGGCAGGCAGTACGATGTATGCCGGGATAGCCAGCTAGTTAAATATTAATTGTTATTAAAAAAAAAGTATTAAATTTGCACCACTGTGTAGACATAAACGGAACAATCAATACTTATCAAAGTACTTGAATATTTTGTTTCTACGAGAGTAAAAATGGTAAAAAATTGATTGAGTGAGTCAAAAATTAAATATATATATATATATACATGAAAAGATACACAAATCCATTTAATCCATGTAATTTTATTATTATGCTATTCTTCCAAGACATTATAATCCCATAAGGACAATATCCATTGTCCACCACACTTCACATAATTGAAACTGACTGAACTTCTGCAAACAAACCATCAGTCACCGACCATTCCAGTCCATTACTGTCACCCACAATCGCGGTACATATCTGTAACCATCATCATCATCAGCGCCTCGTAAATTCAAATGTGACTGCTGCAGTCGAGTCAATTGTTGTCTGATGGACGCCGGCAATGCTTTACTGCTAGGTACCTACTGATGGTCAGCACCACCTCAAATTGCACGTCGTCGTCGTCGCCTCCATCCAAGCGTTTACGATGGAAGGCGAAGCTTTAAATATCTCAAGGAGCTAAGTAGGAAGCTTACATGTAATTGGCAAAGGTTCGTCACTCAGAGTGAGTCCAAGAGAGAAGCACTTAGTTGTTAATATTTGCTCGGATGGTACATAAAATAATACACATACCAGTGCAGTAGGGTATTGTGCTCACATACCGGAATTTATTTGCGAAGATCCATGTTTGCGGAATTGATCGTATACGGTAAATATTGAATCGAGTGCAGGATTGGATCTGTTCAAGTCTAGGGTGTGCTGTAAAATTAAATTGATCGCAAAATGATCAAAGTCGCCGATGGAGAAAGTATTGTCGGTGTTGACCAGTTTACGTCCAATAAAATGCTTAACATTGCAATACCAAGTGGCAAAATGGGAAAATAGTATTTTACGGATGTATATTTTACATTATGCGTAAGACTTTCACATCCAAGTTTTATAATTGAGTGTTTTTATTGACATTGACTGTTACAATATTCGCATGTCCACAGAGCTGGAAAAAAAGGTTATTAAAATATGTTTGTAGAAAAAAATAGGATTTTGTCAAATTAAATAAGTTTATAAACTTAACTGTTACGATCATCCCATATTTTTTACGACATATTTTAATATTTCAAGCAAAGGTTTGACAAGTGTCAAATATGACCTTGGCATGGCATTTGACAGACATTTTAGGATTTTTACGGTCATAATGAATAAACTTTGTTTTTAAAATTAATTTAAAACCTTTATAAAACTCGAAACTATTATTAATTTTAAAAAAACTCGAACTTTCACTAGCTTTAATTTAAACTACATGTTCATTTTTCACACATCTGTACAGTTTTTTTTTTTGTTTTTTGAACAGCAATAAAAATTTGGGGTGTTCGTATCACCCCCAGTTCCCCTTGTGGATTCCAACATACAAATGTAATAAATTATTCCACAAATTGCGTATTTGTTAATCTGGTTGACCTGACCTTTCGACAGGGGTAATGACACCTCCAAGACGAATTATGCTGAAGATTGATACCCGCACACCGTAAATCGGCACCGCAAAGCAAGCAATTAATGGTAATTGTTTGTACTGAAGACGGGCAGACGTATCACGATGGGTCAACAAATATTTGAATGTCTCTACAATCATTGGAGAGGCTGGATGCGAGCATGAGAGCTCTGAATTTGGCAAGTCATGCCTTCAAGTTGTTGATTCATTGCGTTCCCGTCGGCTGTCATCGCTTTGTCCAGGGGAAGAGCCCTGAAAAAGTCGAATCGTTGGAATCTTTCTAGAATTTTTGGTGGATCGCGGATTTTGCCTAGTCATTACGATACAACTATTAAGGCCTATCCTGTTGACTAGGTCAAATGTCTGACAAAAAAGTCGATGGAATGTTCCCATAGACAACGGGTAACTCGGCGTTTTTATATACAATCCTGTCGCGTGAAGTATTTGGCTAAGCTTAGTCAACAGTATTGAAAGAATCACTGCCATTATTGCTACATTAAACGGCAGTGTGTACCATCGCATGCACCTAATTTAAGAATGATTAGGGTAAACGATCGCTCATAAGAAACGCAATTCACTGCAAACGATGCCTGCTCAAATCCAGCATATCTATTTATCACAAATCAGCTTAAGTCACATGAAACATGTTTCCTGCCTGCAAGGAAGAAGTCAGCGAATTTGATGGATTGGTTATTCGCTGTTGATGAACAATCGATCACATTTCTATCGCAGATCGGCTTTTGATTCGTGGCGTTTGTGCTCCTGTAGCTGTGACACGTGCTCTTCGAACGAAAAAGAATTCCATATCATAGAAAAACAGCATGTTATTGTTTCAAATACAACCAAGACTTTACATTTTATTAGACTCACCTCCATCGATATGAATTGAAGTGAATCAAATGAATAATCATGTTCAAACGTTACACCCTGTTTGCCAGGAAAGCCAAAAGCCAGACAGTCCTTAAAAATATCATAAAATTAATCCATTGTACATTAAAGACAAATTGAGCCTAGTTCGCAGGAAAAATAAAATGCGTAGAACAGCGGATGGGGTAACCTTGGTGCTGACGACCACGAGTACGACGGAAGATTCCTTCCTCATAGGCGTTTGTTGACGTTTCACATGGGACTGTGAATGGTCGGCCAGGTTGATTCGTTAAAGAAATACTAGCATTTATGGTGCCGGCAAGGGGTCCGCATGAGTAGGTATTGCTAATTGCCATTTGGCTGAGAATTGTTTTTTTTTTTATATCTGAGATAAAGATCATCCTTAATCCTCCATTCATTCGGCATCTTTTGAAATTTTAATAGATGCAATCGGAAAGTAACAAAACAAAGACAAAAAACAATGCATTTTATGACAAACAAAGTCAATACAGATACATAGTACACTGTCCCAAAAAAAATCGATGTTCGAAAAGTCAAGGTGCTCAACCCTTAAATGAAAGATATGCATATTTGAAGCATTTTTGTAGAACATTTCGATTTTCTAAAACAATATGTAGAGGTTCCGCCAGGGCAATTTTTGAAAAATGGCACATTTTCATGAAAAATCTAAAAAAAAACATTTTTTCGCAATATTTTTCTAACTTCTTAATTTTTTTTCAATTTTTTTTATTTTTCTATGGTCCTCTAGGCATTCTTTAAGGGATAAGTTTTTAAAATATTGCATTTATATTGACGGCAGAACCGTTTTTATGTTGATAAAAGGAGTGTTTTTGAGAATTATTCAACTTCCTAGTTCTAGCAAAACACAAAACTTCACCCAAGTAGCACCTGCAACTAAAATGGAAATAATCATCGTTGCAAACATGTTGCAACTGAGTTTTCATGAAACAAACAAAATTAAAACTTATTAAAATCCTGTTGGTAATCCCAAACTGAGGTATAGCATTTTTATAACAACCAGCAAAATGAAAACAAACGTCATCATTAGTCGAAACTTGCGAAACCAATTTGTAACTGAAGTATAATCTTATTGTTTCAACGAATCTTAGTTACAACCGTTTACAAACCAAATCAATCAAAACATTGATTCTGATTGTTATAAACATGTTGCACCTGTAACTTATTTAGAACATAACGAACAATTTTGACGGGAGAGGTAGAAGTTCCAATGTGTGCGGCAAAATGTTTTTGTGATCATGAAAAATATAAAATGCACTATAAAAAAAAAAACAAAATGTTTCAAAAATTATAAAATCATGTACAAATAAAATGTAATTTTTTATTCATAAATTTATCGACATATTCCAAATTTTATGAAGTTAAAGTGGTAAAATAGAAAAAAAATCAGATTGGAAGTATAATAATGACTCAATAAAAAAAGCCTCATTTTTGCAGTACTGAACGACTGGCACCTACCACTGGGAATATATGGGGGTTTGAGAAATCTAACGTTACGTTAAAAATATTAAGAGTTTCCCACGTCACATTTTACAATGGGTTTACATTTTTTACAAAAAACGTGAAATTTTCCTTACGTAATAAATGGACAGCCTCTTGTCGACGTAAATGGGAAGTACACGTCCAAGTGCCTGCTTTTTTGGTTACTTATGTTCTACACGGAAAATCCAAACTTCTTTATTTTGGGTCGATTTTACCCCAAAATGAGTATATCAAATTTTTTAGGTTGTTTTTCCTCTCTCCCCCACCGATGTTGTCGTAAATAAACAAAGATGTGTCTATCCAACGGGGGTCCTTGAGGGTAATAAGCCAATTTTGGGTAAATGTAGATTTACTCAAATTTGGGTTGAATGAAGGGGGTCTTGGGTTGAATTTACCTACCCTTGAGTATATTTTTAACTAGTGGTAAAGGCAATTTACCTAGTATAAGTTTAATCTATTCACGCAAATAGTATCTTTCTAAATTCTAAAATTAATTTTCAGCATTTTACGGGTGCATTAAATAAGCTTCTGAAATGTACTCCGTCAAAGCAATATGGCGAGTTAATTTTTACCACAAATGCCTCAATTTTCACTCGCAAAATGATGGGTAGACTGAGGCGCGTTGGGAATACGGAGCCAAAATGTGTGACTTACCGATAAATTTGAAGCGGCACACAAATTAACGTTCTTGGTCAGCTTTTTTCGCGGTATATTTGTGCAGACAATTATTGATCACTTGAACGAAACTGTGGGTGCATAGTCACTGGCAGTGACGAATGTGGTGACTAGCTGACTAGTTGTCGAACCGGTCATAGTTTGCAAGTCGACTATAAGTTGTTTCTTGGTTATAATTCGATTGCGTATTAAAACCGTTTATATCACGTACGGATGTTTTATATTGGCTCCACCTCTTGCGCTTTTTTAGTTGTAATTTAGTCGTTAATATGACGATTGGTTCAAATGGAATAACTTTCAATATAGTTGCATACAAATTACAGGAACTTCTTCTTCTTCTTGGCGTAACGTCCTCATTGGGACAAAGCCTGCTTCTCAGCTTAGTGTTCTATGAGCACTTCCACAGTTATTAACTGAGAGCTTCCTCTGCCAATGACCATTTAGCATGCGTATATCGTGTGGCAGGCACGAAGATACTCTATGCCCAAGGAAGTCAAGGAATTACAGGAACTTATTAATGTCCAAGTGTGTTGCTTGGGCAGTTAAATCAGTGAGTATCGAGGTAAAGGCACACTTGTCAAATTGGACAATTTGGTATCAAACTCGACAACGGGGTGCATAGTTAATCGGACAAACGCCAAACAGCAACACACGTGTAAATCAAAAAACTGCCGTTGTCCGATCACTTTGACACATTTTGGTTGCTCTATCGTGCCTAAGCTTGTGATCAGACACGATTTGTATTTCGTATATGCAAAATTCAGCATATTTGCAATTTCGTGTCAAAATATTAACGCAATGTATCAAAGAAATAAACTTTTGGTTTAGGAATCATAACATCGCGTATTTCCTCAAAAGCCTATTATTGTCTATTATTTTCTAAGTTTTTTTTTAAATCAGTCTTGACTTAACTTAGTTATTTATTATTGATTTCATTACTATTATGTTATCTCTGCATGGAATGTGTTTTGCTACTTGATAAAAGGGGTGTAATAGTCGAGAATTCCACGACATAATATCGAAATTAATGCGTTGCTACCCGTCATTGTTGTTGTTATTCAGATAAAAGCTCTTCATGAATCTACTGCCAATCACCGCAGAATAAAAGATCCATGTTTAAACTGGCTTGACAGTCGTATTTTTAAGCCTTACTTCTTTTAATATACGTACATTAGAGTATCACAAAGACCATACAATATTCCAAATATACAAAGTTTTGCAAAAATTTGAAATATTGTCCATTCACTTAAAGCGTAATATCACAGCTTCTAGCCAGGTTTTTTTAATCTTTTTTTAGAGAAATGACGCATACAAATAGTACTACCAGATAAATTTTTCATGGTTGAAAATAAAAAAATCGTAGATGTATTTTTTTTTTCTCAAATTTAGATGAAAAATTCTCAAAAAATAGTCCATTTATCAGCACAAAAACGGTTACGCCGTCAATATACAGTAAATTGTATTATTAAAATACAATATTTCGAAAACTTATCCCCTTCAAGAATGCCTAGAGGTCAATAGTAAAATATAAAATATTGAAAAAAATCAGAAGTTGAAAAAATATTACAAAAAAATGTTTTTTTTTTAGATTTTTCATGAAAAAAGGCCATTTTTTTTTAAATTAACCCTAGAGGAACCTCTAAATGATTTTTAAGAAAATCGAAATGTTCTACAAAAATGCTTCAAATATGCATATCTTTCATTTAACCCTCAAATGGATACCTTGAATGAAGGTGCGCTTTGGGACCCTGGGGTCCATTGGACTCCAACATATCTATCTATATCTATCTATATATATAAAAATGCAGTGGCATACGTGGGACCGCACATAACTTGCGAACGGAAGGTCCGATTTTGATCGTCTTAGTTTTGTTCTGTTAGCTTTCACCCAAGGAAGGTTTATGAGGCATAAAGCATGGAGAATTTGAGAGTTTTTGAAAATCGATTTTCCATAGATGTTGTGACCGGGGAAGACAAAGTTTGCCGGGTACAGCTAGTATTCTTGTATATCCTAGTGTATATCTCATGATCCTTGCTTTTCAAAAGGGTGATGTTTTCAGCAAAGATGTTAGGTATGTCAAGGCCTATCCAATGATAAACAATTTAGTACAGGAAATTACCGCTAGGTGGCGCTAGAGAGCATTCTAAAATTCTCCAAGTTAATAGGATGAAACGTACTTAGCTGCCGGACAAGACGTTCAAAACAATAGGGTAAATCACACTTCTGTATATGGGTTGACATACATGTCCTGCAGCTTAAAAGGGGTCGTTCACATATTACGTAAAGATAGGAGGAGCGAGGGGGGGTCAAGTACTGTGTTACGCTTTATACAAAATTAAGTTGTTACGTGGGGTAGAGAGGCGTTCTAAAATTATCAAATTTAGCGTTGCGTATTATTTGAATGAACCCAACGAGACATCACAGACATACAGATGTAACACTGAAAACAATAACTTCTCATATATCGCTCGATCCTGACTACTTGTAGAGTTGGTGTCTTTGGCAAAGTTATATATCTCAGGATCTCAGGATCCTGATTACTTAGAAAGATGTTGTCATTGGAGTTGTTTGGCAGGTTAAACATTCACAGTTGATGAGCCATTTCATTCGGAACTCAGCCATTGAGTGACGTTAATGAGCATTTACAGTTTATATCTGTCGTACATCGGGATGATTATTATTTATAGAGATTTTTTATAGTAAATTTAGAGTGTACCAATAGATTATGACGTCGCACAACCCAGACATAGTGATGCCAGTAAGCATTTAAATTTTATATCATAGAGGTATTTAATAAGCAATTTCTAGAGTACTACCAGGGGAAATTCTTGCATCATGGGAGGAATTCCAGAAGTTCTGCGAGATCCTTCTGTGAATTTTTAGTAGAATCGCTGGTGGAGTTCCTAAACAATCTCTGGAGGAATTTCTAAAAAAACAAATCTGGAGGATAAGTGGATTTCTTAGATAAAGCCCTGGAAGAATCTGGGCAAGAATCACTGAAAGGATCCCTGAATTTATTTTTGAAAAAAAAACCAGGAGGAGTTCCTTCACAAATTCCAGAAGAAATTCCTGAAGGTATCCGTATGAGAATCCCTGGAGCAATCTTCGATGGAAGTATTTTTAGTTTTGTAGAACCCCTGATGCAATTATTTGAACATCATGAAGCCATCCTGAGAGAATCCCTGAGAAATACACGGATCCCTAAAGGAATTTGTAAAAAAAATACCTGTAGAAACCTTGGAAGGAATCGAGTGAGGTGTTTTCGTACATATTTTTTTCATATAAGCTGGCTCTCAATAATTCGTGCAACTTTGTCAAGAATGCTAATTTTGTATGTTTTCACTGGGCCAAAATTATCAGTGAAATATACCCCATTGCCACCCGGTAGGAGTATTAATCACTAATAACTACATCAACAAGTAACGCTTAGTCAGAAGAACATCTTGACAGGAAATACCAAAATTATATCTTTTCGTTGGGCTGAGATATCGGCGAAATAAATTGATTGTGCAGGAGCGCCATCTAATGAGATGATTTCAAATCAGAGATTATTGAAATAAAAAAAATACATTCATATATATAAATCTGTCAAAGTCATCAACTTAGAATATTTTCGATTGAAATATCAAGTACCTGACAAATGTATATTACATTTTTGAACTGTGGTTTGAAAGTCTTATCCATATGTAATCTTTGAAGCTATATTTTCACCACCCGGTGAGTCAATTCTGAAGTAAATTATCCATCAAATAAGAAGTATTGGTATTGTTTGTCATTATATGTATCTATTGACACCAGCTTGCAGAAAAACATTAGAATAAATTTTATTAACATATAGATTTTGATGTATTAAACACTTTTGTCGAAGACACGAACATTCTATGCATTTGTAATATGAAGATGTTCAAGCTTTCAGTCCATAATTTGAATACACACTAGCGCCATCTACTGGACTAATTTCGATTCAATTAATTAATCATAAGATTGCCCTTGGTCTGCAGAACAGTTTTGTCGAAGACAGCATTATTCTAGGAAGTCATGATCAGAAGATACAATCATTTGTGCCGCGGGGTCCAATGGACCCCAGGGGCACAAAATCGCCCGGTTCAACTTTGACATCGAGAATAATCCATAATACGCCATGAAAGTATTGGTATTTTTGCACAAATAACTCATCGCGGTGTAGTTTGAAGGTACTTTAAAAATGGGACCGATATGTCAATCCAAACTGATTTGCGACAACTTTGATGTGGCTCTGGGGTTCAATGGATCCCAGGTATCCATTTGAGGGTAAGGGTTGAACACCTTGACTTTTCGAACATCGATTTTTTTTTTTGGGACAGCCTAACCTCGAGTCAAAAAAGCTGAAAACTCCTGTTCTGAGGCATTTATTTGATTCTCTACCCAGTTGCTTTGTGCCTGTCTTCGGCATAACCTGTGTACATCACCTCTCTATAAACTTTGTGAAATTCTCCGGTAATTCCTCAGAGAATTGATATCATCGAAAATTCCTTTGAAAATTTCTTAGGTTCGAAAACTTTGCCCGCTTTAAAAACTCTGAAAAATCCTTCAATTATTGCGTCTGAAATTCCTTCGAAAACTCCGTCAGTACCGAACCAGTTTCCAAAGGTTTTGCCAAAATATTCTCAATGGAAGCTGCGTACAAATTTACAAAGAAACTTGCTAAGAAATTTACCTTAACATTTCTCAGGCATTTTTTTAAATGTTTTGGAATTTTTTTTGAGAATACCTTCGGCAATTCATTTCAAAATGGATTTGGCAATTATTTTATGAGATCCATCCGAATACTCTTTTGGAAATCAGAAATTTCTTCTATAATTCCAATGGACATTTAACGCTTCAGGACGCGCGCTGTTGTAAAAAGTACAACACTACCGAAAAACCTCGGTCATCGTATACAGCGTGACCGCGGTGCAGTTTTGGATGCTTGATAGCGCGCGTCCTGAAAGGTTAAATAGGGAATTCCTGAATTTCAAAAGGAATTTCCTAAGAAAATTCCAAAAAAATAATCGATAGAATCCTATAGGAGCTACATACCTTGAAGGAGGCAAAAAATCGACCTTTTATTATTGGTTAATCTGAAAGTATACTTGATGGCCAATACAGGTTCCAAATTTTATAAAGATTGGAGCGCTGAGACCGAAGCTACAGCCAATTGTAGATTGCACTTTCCATCAGGACAAATTGTGTTGTTAAAAAGTGTGCGGTGAGGACGATATCTTAGAAACTAGTTGATTGATTTGCATTTACAGTCAGGTTTTTTTTTACGCGGGGGATACGAACCGCGTAAAAAAAAAACTCAGTTCAAAATTCGAAAAACCGCGTAAAAAAGTCTCACCATTTCTCGACGAATCATGCAAAAATAAGACGATGATTTTTTTTTTGTATGGAGTTTTCATTTACGCGGCCGCGTAAATGAAAACCGCGTAAAAAAAGACCTGACTGTATTCATATTAAATCTCTAGATATTGAACGGGGTCATTTTTCATAAATTTTTCCACGTCCTTATATAAGGGCGCGCTACAATGGGCTGTAACTTTCGTTCTACTGCTTTAATCTTTATGAAATTTGAAATGTGTGTTAGCTTGTTATTCTACCTTCATATTATGCAGTAATATGGTGCATTTGATCACCACCAATGTATGCAAAAGAGAAATAATAGGAGGAATTTCAATGAAATTGTCGATGCAATTCCCGAAGGTATTTCTGAAGGAATTCTCAGAGATATTGTCGAAACAACCATTGAAATAATGTCCGGCATAGTGACAAAACGTGGAATGCCAAAACGTCGAAAGGACAAAATGTTGAAAACGAGTATTCTAATCAAAAAATGAGTTCTCTGCATACTCTTATAAAGGAAACCCATTCTAATTCTGTTATTTTTTGACGTTTTGACATTTGACGTTTTAGAATTCGATGTTTTGTCACTGAGCTGCACTGTGTATATCTTAACTGCGTTGGATCTCTGTTACTATATTTCTTTGAAAATTTTAGTTCGAAAATACATTTGGAAATTTTTTCGATAATTGTTTCGAAATCAGCATTGTTTGAGAATTCCTTTAAGAATTACATCGACAATTTCATTGAAATTCATGTTGTAATTTCTTTGTATTTCAACCGGAATTTTATTTATTTTCGGAAATTCCTTTAAGGCAAAACAGGAAGCATTTCCTCATTTTTTGGTTTTTGATTTTTTATTAAATAAGGAAGCAATATTTTCAAAATCGGTTTCCGTACACATGTAGAGTATGGATCAAGGTATCTTCTGATTTTTTTTGTGGTTGACAATGTTTTTCGTTTTTGCAGAAACCATTTTTGAAAAAAATTTCACAAAAAAATGGTTTCTGCAAAAATTTAAAACATTTTCCACCGCAAAAAAAAATCAGAAAATAGCTTGATCCATACTCTACATGTGTACGAAAACCGATTTTGAAAATATTGCTTCGTTATTTAATAAAAATCAAAAACCAAAAAATGAGGAAATGCTTCCAGTTTCGCCTTAAGAGGTTACGTTAAGTTGAGTCTATTAGGGTAATGTTAAAACAGGTTGTTTAAGCAAAAAACTGTTATTTTCAAAGATTTATGAAAGGTCACGGTAGTTAATCTATATATTAAGATAATTAAAAAAACATTTAAAATTATCAGTTATAGAACCGTACCAAAACATTAAGTTCAGTTCCAAAAATAAAAATATAAAAACCGGTTGAGAAACAACAAAGTTAAAGCAGATGGTTATGTGCATCCTATAATTCCCCTTTTTAATTGAATTCCTTGTGTTCCCTATACCAAGCTTGGTTTTAAGCACCAATAATTTCCAAAAAAAATCACTATGACTACTCTCTGACGGATTCAATTCTCGATAAGTTTTGCGTTTAATGTCATAGCGCGAATATTTATAAAAAGTTATACGAGGGTCCATACTTCCATGTTATGTGTGGGGTGAAACTCTTTGTTGAACTAATCAAAACAGCCATTTGAATTCAAACAAGGCACAAACTGTGTTGAAAAATGTAATCCTACAAAAGCACATTTTAAGTCAGTTCCATGATCACCAAACAGTAGGTCACTCCCACAATTATTCAGCCATTCCAGTGGACCACCCTATGTCGTGAAACTTGGGGAGTTTGTAGTTCATCTAAAATAATTAGAACCTCTTTTAATTCGTCTTTAGGGTAACCATTTTTAGGATAGAGTGGTTAAAAAAATCAACATTTTTTGGTATCTTCAATAATGTTGCTATTTATTGAAAACAATATGTATAATAAAAGCTGTAAATAAAAGCTTTGCAAACGGTTTAGTTTCGTAACGTTTCAAATAATTCTATACTGTAGACCCTAACAAGCTATCTGTTCACAAAACCGTGACTCAATAAAACATCTAATATCTTTCAGTTCATCTACAAAGCATGACGGATAGCCTAATCTAAAAATATACGTTCAAATCTAATTTTAGCCCATTCAATACTCGACACCACGAATGAGATGCAATGACGCCGACTAATAGTGTTCAACATGACATTTTCACCAAACAAAATCACTAAACTCATCCTTGACATATATTATCACACACTTAAGCTCATGCTTGGCTGCATCGACGTCACCCAATCTATCCATTGTACCCCGTCGACCACCAGCGATAGAGCCTAAATTCGCATGTCACAATCCGCATATTTTTCTCACTCTGCGACGGTTGCTGCTAGATTATTCGGCTTGATGACGACAATCCAAAAAACCTTCGAACGCTTCCTTCCACTTCAAACTACGTAGTCTGACACCTGGTTCGAAAGATCCGATCTTCACCATCAACGTGACCAAACTGCACTCTCTATCTAACCGTTTCTGAAAAATCCATGCACTAAATACCACCTCTTCTCAGCTTTTAGCCCACGAGGGCGAAGGTGCGAATTCACTTTCTCCCTTACACGATCCCCAACGAACTGCACTAACTCCGGAGTCCGGACACTACTGATGGTACATAGCGGGGCACCGGCGAAGTTCGCACCGATTGGCTTCCTCGTCCCAAATACCCAATTTCACACGATTTTGGCGGTGCACTTTCTCACTCAAACTGACAAACATATGCCGCTCTCTTTCTCCAATAAATTCACTGAGAAAGTATGCACCAACTGTATGGTGCAACCTTACTTCGTAGCTCTATGGCGTAACCTAATCAATATTACCCGTCAACCCCAACTGGACACTAACCTTCAGCAAAGAAAAAAAATATCACTCAAAATCACACCAAGAACTTCCGAAACGATTACACGCACCTTAAACTCACGTTTAAGCACTACGAACCGAAATTATGTTAGTTCTTTCGAAATAGCTAATCCACCGAACTTGACGACCGAACCGAAAAACGCGTCGCGATGCGTTGAAGTCTATTGTCGGACTGCGGTAGAGATCGCCCGCCAAAACGTTTCAAGCTACCTTACCTACGTACCTAGCTAGCTAGCAATGCTATCTACCCATCCTAACGGAACACCTCTCGACGAATGTTTGCGTCACACGTGACGACGACGATCATTGTCGATCATTGCGCGTAGTGCTTGAAGACGCCGTCGACAACTTCGACCGGCGCGGTGCGGCGGCGTGCCTACCTAACAAGAGATGATGGATGAAGTGCGGCCTGAAAAAAGATGGCTCGGTACCCTCACCCCCCTCGTTGCTTATCGTTCAAACTTCAGACTACGAAAATTTTGCTCATCCATGCAAAAAACAGGAGTGCTGGCAGCTTTTGAACAGGTTAATCTTCAGCACAATTTCAACAGCATGACAAACATTTCGGGAGATCTTGAGATGTGCTTGATGGATCCAATCAGAAACTACGTAACACAATGAGAAGTGGCTCAAATTATATAAAAGGTAGTAAGGAAATGTAATTGAAGATTTTCTGTCAACTTTGTAGAACATTTAAAAATTATTGAATTAAAAATTAAAAAGTAATGAGAAAAAAAAGATTTCAAAGTGTTTGTCGATAGAAAAACGTAACGTATCTTACGACTTAACTGATAAACTAACGTCTTTGGAAAAAGTTATTCAGAACCATATTTTCTACAACTTTAGTGAAGATATCAACCTTGAACTGTAGTCAAAGACGTGTACTCCGAATGGGATTCTACTTTATTATGACAAATCTTACATTATGATACATCAACGCCTACTACAGCTCGGCTATCTTGACACATCACATCATCCTCGATGTGAACCATTCTTCTCAATCGAAATCTTACTTTGAACCCCAAGTCGATTCTGCTCGGATTCTGCTTCAATCGAACCTTCACCCCATGACTCCTCTGTAACATAGTTCGAGAGTAATGCTGCATCCAGCTTACATTGTATACTTCTTTTTCATACTCCTCATGTCCTCAGCTCCTACAAAAGCTCCAAGGCACCATCGTTCAAACGAAAATCTCTGACATGAAGGAATCCCATCCCATGCCGGGTTTCCGCTTCAGCAACTTGAAGTCGTTTCTTGCGGGATGTAATTCGGATCTTCCAATCTCTAGTTATCTCGAGAGGCTACTTGAAATTTTGTCAATAGTCTTCAGAATAATGGATCTGATCCCACTTCTGAAATTGTAGTCAAAGACGTGTACTTCTAATGGGATTCTACTTTATTATGACAAATCTTACTTTATGATATGAGGGGGTTAGAAGCAAAGGGGTGTAAGTGACAAAACCCACTTTCGAGTAAATGAGGTTTAAAGTTTTTCACCAATTTTTCATCCCATATAAAATGTATGGAGTTGCAAAATCGACACAATTTTTTCCGATTTATTGTAATTTTTCCAAACATCGTAAAAACAAACTTAAAAAAGTTCCTGAAAGCTTGAAATCTGAAGAATTTTTTGATATGCTCAGCTCAAAATCGACACAATGGTCACTTATACCCCTTTGCATTTGGGCCCCTCATATATCAACGCCTACTACAGTATTTTGAAAAATTAATAAAATAAATTTTATATCTCATTTAATTTGATTGATCATTTAAACCAATGTTTCCCAAACTTTTTGGAGCTATCGCCCCCTTAGAGAATAAAAAAATATTTTCGGCCCCCTATGTGAGATTTTATTTTTCTATAGTAGAAGGTTAAAACTGTGCTTAGCAAGAGCCTTTAAAAGCGCTACTGTGGCAAAGTTTGTAGTGTCATTTAATGTATCTTAACCTGTGCCACTCTCATTTACATTTAATTCTTTGGTAAATGCGTTGATTTTCCACATTTGGAAAAATATACTGAATTTTAACCGTGCTTACTTAAATAAAGATATCGTGCTTATGCATTAGGTTGTCCCAAAATTGCACATGGTCGAAAAGCTTGGGGGATCACCCTGCAAATGATAGCTAAGGGTGTTAGAAACAAACTTTTGTATGAAGGTAACTTTCAGAAATGACGTTCAGAGGTCGCCCAAGCGAGATTTTTTAAAAATGGCCATTTTTCTTAATAAATTTCATACAAATATTTTTTACCGTACAAAAACTGGCAATACCCACTATTTTCATATTTTTTACAGCTTGACATGGACCCAAACTACTTGAAAAAAATAATTAACATGTCGTTTGCAGGTAACTTTTTGATACTGAATTTTTGAATATACTAAAATTTGTCATTTTTTGATATATACTTTGCATTTTACCCATCATAAAAAGTATCTGAATTTAATGCTAATTTAAAACAATGTCCATAAAAAGATCGGAAATTTTATGAGGAAAAACCTTGCCGAAGACAGCATGGCGTTTTTTCTATCCGTTTTAGAGTTATTCACGATTTACTATTTGGTGAAATTTGGATTTTTAGGTATTTAAAAAAATCACAAAAGAACTGCCCAAAAACACATACAAAGTAAAAAATCATGTATGTTCAACAAGTTTTTGTCTTGATTGTGTTTAGAAATTATGGTGGCATCATTTATTGAATTTTTGTTTCCGTTGACAAATTCATTTTCTTTGATACAGAAAGGTACCTACTAGCAAGAAACTTTATCATTAGGTACCATTTTGAGGTGCCTTAGTAGGCCATGGCATTTTTAACGGTTATGTACTGACAATGGTTTATACGAGCATAATACACAATCAAATGCACGGCACATTTTCTATACCATTTAGAAGGTGATACATTCCGCAACACATGCTGATTTTATTGTTCAATGATGTTGTTCTAATTGTTCAAAGATATGAATAAAACGTTCTAGTAGTCCCTATCATTTTGATCAACATATAGGACGAAACGACGTCACTTGTTTATGTCCAAAACTGTTGTTTACCAATAATAGCCTACCTTGTTTAATTGTATGCCGTGTATGTGTTATGGTAATCAAATTGTTCTAACCTTGGATAACATTACGTTAACTCACTGATTCATCTCATCCCACCCGTTTCAATTTGCTTCGGTGTATCTTATTTTCGGTTTTGATAAGATAGTTCAAATCAGTAGGTGTAAAAAAGACATGCCCTGCTTTTCAGAATGTATACAATTGGAACTTAGTATCTAAAAATTGGTATTTTTACGTAAGATGTTCGTAATCGCGATTTGAATTTAACAAGGATCTATGTATTCGCACTTTGCCATTGTTTCCTGGGCTGTTTCACTGGTCCAGGACTATACGTCTTCATGTAGAAAAATAATTGAGAATATCGACAGGAAAGTAAGATAAACGCGAAAATATGGATCAACATTTTGTGGAGAATATCTTCAAAAAATCAGTAGGCTGTACGAAGCTTGTCAAGAGAGCTAGCTGTTTAAGAAATCTTTGCTAGTTAATTTCTATATGAAGGGATTGAAAAACAAAAAACAAAAAGCAAATAATGATGTCACCATAATTCCATTAAACACAATCAGGACAAAAACTTGTTGAGCATACGTGATTTTTTACTTTGTTTGTGTTTTTGGGAAGTTCTTATGTGACATTTTTAGAAAAATACCTAAAAATTCAAATTTTACCAAATAGCAAATTGTGAATACCTCTAAAACGGATAGAAAAAACGCCATACTGTCTTCGGCAAAGTTTTTCCTCATAAAATTTCCGATCTTTATATGGAAATTGTTCTAAATTAGCATACGGTTCAGATACGTTTTATGATGGATAAAAGGCACAGTATATCAAAAAATGACAAATTTTAGTATATTCAAAAATTCAGTATCAAAAAGTTACCTGGAAAACATATCGTTCATTATTTTTCCCAAGTAGTTTGGATCCATATCAAGCTGCAAAAAATATAAAAATAATGGGTATTGCCAATTTTTGTACGGTAAAAAATATTTGTATGAAATTTATTATGAAAAATGGCCATTTTTCAAAAATCTCGCCGGGGCGACCTCTAATCGTCATTTCTGAAAGTTGCCGTCATACAAAAGTTTGTTTCTAATACCCTTAGCTATCATTTGCAGGGTGAGCCCCCAAGCTTTTTGATCATGTGCAATTTTTGGGACAACCTATTATGCATACTTCTCAACCCGTTGTTGATTGAGCATTGATTTATTGAAATAGAACGGACTGTGAACACCCATGAAAACTTGATATTCCCAACCAGATGTTTCACCATTGTGCTTAAAGGGAGTTTTCAAACACCCGAGAGTCAATGTTTAGTCACAAGTAGTCAAATAAGACTGGTGGAGAATTTGAAAATAATTACATAAATATATGATAAAAGTGCGGTGTATTTTCAAATTTAGTTGCTTTTCACTAATCCCAAATCCAGATCCAAATCAACGAGCTTTTTTAAATGCTTCCTGTGTTTTAAATAAATTGTCAAATAAGCTAATATGCAGCATTCATGACTAGAGTTTAAAAGACATGGACAACGTCTTCAGCTTTCGGCTGTACGACTGTTTTAAACTTAACATTAGACAACGGACAATGGAGCATGCACCAGTGGAAACGAGGAAGAAACTATTCTCACGAAAAGTTTCAACGCCCGAAGCGGGAATCGAACCGTCACCCCATAGCATGGTGCGATTATAAGCTTGGTGACCCTAACCGCACGGCTACGAGGCTCCACAACGAGTTGAGCGAAATTTAAGGGTGAATTTTTTGAATGTTTCCAAATTAACAGCGGTAAACAGTAAAGACACAGTAAAGTTTGTACTGTAAACAGTAGACAGTAAAGTTTGGAATTCCTCCGAAAAGCTTCTCTAAAATATTTTCAAATACTGTGGGCAACTTCACCTAAAAACTGTGTTACGAATTTCAGCAGAAAAGTGTTCTGAAACTCGTCTGAATCTAATGTTTGATTGAAAATTTCATCCACCTACGAGTTGAAACCCAATTTTGTTCATCAACTCGCGAAAAAACAACTCTGATTTACGAATGTTCGTTCAGGAGTTTAAAAATATATATTTTATAGATTTCCAAAATCACAGAAACCTTTCAGAAACACGTCTAGCAGTCGTTTTTTCTAGCAACTTTGCCAAAGAGTCCACATAAATACCAATAATTCTGTAAAATTAACTCGATGTTTAAGTTTAATAGTGACACTATTTTGCCTATAATCCTAGACAAAACTTGAACTTAAAGCTTGTACTTCAGGGAGTTTTAATGATTCAGTTGACATTCTCGACTTGTAGTTTAATACTATTAATGTTGTCCGATCATTGAAAAAATCGACCCCTTTTGAGTATTTTTGCCCTCCAATTTTGATTTGCCAAATTTTCGCCCCCCTGTATCTGATTTTCGCCCCCAAGGGGCGATTTCGCCCCCTTTGGGAATCACTGTTTAAACCAACAGTTCAAAAGAAACACGTTTTTGTAGTGAAAAACTACACGCTAAACGGCATGGTTAAAACAGCATCTTTACTAGTTGGATTTTGGCGTTCAATATATGTAGGTAGAAATCTAAAAAAACCTAATTAACCCATCTAGCGGTGATGGCGCCTTTCTCGTGCCTTCGAAAACCCATTTCAACAAAACTTAAGTGACATGGTGATGAAAATCTTTGATATTCTGGTCACCATTTCTGGACTCCGGAGCTCTTCCCCATTATCAAATATACCCATATTGCATGGTTTTAGAGCCTAAAACCCCAATAAACAGCTGCCATATTTTGAATTTGGAGCTGCCATCTTGGATTTCATTCCGCCATCTTGGATGTTCTGGTTGCCATTTTTGGATTCCAGACATCTTTCTCATACCAAATATACCCATATTTCATTATTTTAGAGCCTAAAACTCCATCAAACAGTCGCCATCTTGAATTTGGAGCCGTCATCTTGGATTTTAGGCCGCCATCTTGAATTTTGAGTCAACGTCGTGGAATTTACGGTCTCCAGTTTTGATTTCCGCACAGAATTCGTCAACCATGCTTACAAGAAATCGCCTTAGTTTGATGTACCGCGTGATGGGACTTGATTCAGTTTGATATACGGCCAGTTCTACCGGTGCACCGCGGTGCTGGTCCGGATCACTGAATAATAGCCACTCCGGAACGCCATGACCGATCCGGACCATTTTTAATCGCAAACAATGCGGTAAATTTCCGGTTCGAATCGAGCTATAATCCGAAAAATCGGCCGATGGGAAGTACCTTAAAAGTGGGTGAACTCTTTTGTACACAGACATACATACACACACATACAAACACACATACATACACACAGACATCATCTCAATTCTTCGAACTGAGTTGATTGGTATATGTGACTTGACCCTTCCATAGCCTGAGCATTCCATAGAAAAACGATATAGTGCATCTCCGATTGTCGTGAAATTTGGTGGGCTTGTAGTTCTTCGGAAATAATTAGACTCGTATTTTTTTTATTTCGTCATTAGGGTGACCAATTTTCATATAGGGTGGTCCAAAAAATTAAGGTTTTTCAAAACTAAAAATTTTCAAAAAATCGCAACTTTTGAACCAGTTGACCGATTTTAAACTTCTTTTTTTGTTTGAAAGCTATTGAATTGTACTTTTCAAAATACGTTAAAGGGGCTAAAATGTAAAGAGTACTAAAAAATATACAAATATATTAGTTTTATTCACGTTTTCATGGTAGAGACGAACCAGCCAAGGGCTGAAAGTCTCTCTAATAAAGACAAATCAATCAATCAACGTTTTCATGGTCTCGGGACCAAAAAGGTACCCTGGTTTTATGTTTTTATCAGGAAATTTGGCGTAACATATCAAAAAATCAGAAATGTATGTTGTTTTGTTTTTGAGATATGATTTTTCAATATAGAGAGTCATATATTTTAGTACTAGCTACTCTAAAATTGCTTGAAATTGCAAATTCTCATAAAACTATGCATAGTATTGCTTTTTAAAGTGATTCCTGGTGGTTTTGGTATCCATAATATTATAAGGAATCAAAATATAATCAAATTTAAAAAAGTGTCTTGTATGGGAAAATTTGACCTTTTATTTTCAAAAAATCATATCTCAAAAACTAATAATCATACATCTCTGATTTTTTTTATATGTTACGCCAAATTTCCTTAATTTTCTGATAAAAATATAAAACCAGGGTACCTCTTTGGTCCCGAGACCATGAAAACGTGAAAAAACTAATATATTTGCATATTTTATAGTACTCTTTACATTTTAGTCCCTTTAACGTATTTGTCCTGAAAACTACAAAGCTATTGATTTCAAACAAAAAAAAAGAAGTTTAAAATCGGTCAAGTGGTTCAAAAGTTACGATTTTTTGAAAATGTTTAGTTCTGAAAAACCTTAATTTTTTGGACCACCCTATATGAAAATTGGTCACCCTAATGACGAAATAAAAAAATAAGGGTCTAATTATTTCCGAAGAAATACAAGCCCACCAAGTTTCACGACAATCAGAGGTGCACTATATCGTTTTTCTATGGAATGGCTGATATAGTCTCTATATACTATAGGTGAACGAGAACAGCAAAAACATCATTTCGTAAAAGCACCGTTTTTCGAAAATGGCTTATGGATCTTGGTGAAATTTTTGATTGTAACTGCAAACCCCTGAAGCTCCGTGGTTCACGTTTCCCTTTGACGTAAACTACGTCTTACGAGAAACCTGGATATCGGTTGTAAAATGAAAATTTGAAATGTTGCGACCATCACGAAAAATTGACAAATTCGACTCAGTTCCACCGGTGATAGTTTCAAATTCTAAAGATCGCAATGATGTTTTGGAAGTAAGAGAATTTGTAATCTGTAATAAATCGATTTCACAAAGTTATGGGGGTTCCAGGAGATAGTTCATGGGGTTCTAGGGGTAAAAAATAGTAGTTCCAGCTACATAAGAGTGTTCACAAGGTTAATGAAATTGCTAGTTTTTCCAAAATATATGAGCTTGGTAAATCTCCAGAAAAAAGGAATTTTCTGCAGCAGCTCTTTTAGGGATTCCTCTAGCAGTTTTTGCTGAGAATTCATCTAGCAGTTTTTGCAGAAGTTCCACCGGGAATTACTCTGAGAGTTCCACTGCAAGCATTTCTAGAAATTCATCTACGAGTTCTTATGAGAATTCCTTTAAGTATTCCATCAGAAGTTACTGCGGTAATTCTTTTAGGAGTTAATCTCAGAATATCTCAGGGAGTTCCTTTTGGGAAGAATTGTAGCACATCTTCTGGAGATCCACCTGAAATCGCTGGAATTCCTCTAGGAGTTCCAATGAAAATTAATTTAGGATATCTTCCGAGAATTTCCACAGAAGTTGCTCTAGGTATTCCTCTAGCAATTCCTCCAGGAATTCTTGTTCTTCCGGGAATAGGACACGATCGTTGAAGTACTAGATTTCTTGTAACGAGCTGAATTTTTGAAGGGTGAGAAGGTAAATTCTCCGTTTCTGAAATGGAATAGTGCAAAAAGCGTTTGTATTATGATTATTTGGTTATTGTATTTGATGTTGTTTGAGCAAAACTTTGGGAAACTGTTTTGTTATTCTTTACATTTCATGTCTCTTCACTGAACGTGCCCAATTCCTGCAGGAGTTCCTCCGAGAATTACTCTAGAAGTTTAAAACTTCCTCCTGGAATTCTTCCTGGAATCTCTTTAGGAGACCCTTAGAGAATCCCCCTAGAAATGCCTCTGAAGATTCCTCTAGGAGTTCTTCCGAGAATTCCACAAGGTGTTTCTCCGGGTATTCCTTTAGGAGTTCCAGGAATTTCTCTAGAAGTTCCTCCGGGAAGTTCTCTAGGATCTCTATCAAATATGAGTTCCACTTGAAATTTATCTATTTATCCAAATTAAAATTCCTTTGGGAGTTCGTTTAAGAGTTTCTTCAGGAGTTCCCGAGAAATTCCTTTAGCATTTTCTAGGGAACTTCTCCTGAGGGAAAAACTCCTGGAGGAATTTCGTAAGAACTCCTTGGCAAGCCAAAGGCCAAAGGCTGAGGAATTCCCTCAGTAAAAATTTAAAAGTAAGTAAAAATTTAAGATTTTTAAATTTGTAGTCGAGAGCATTTAGTGATGGACAGAACAGCAGTTGATTTTTTGTCGGACCGTGTAATCTTTCATTATCTCTAATTGATTCAAATATGTTTTTGACAGCGACTCTTTTAAAAAGTGCTTTTTGAATTTAGATTTTTGATTTTTCTTTTTTTAATCTTTGAACATCCCAAAACTTTAACAAGCTTCTCTGAAGCCTCTTTAGGATGGAAATATTTTGAAATTTCAGGTTAAAATATTTTGATTTTAAAATTTTACTACAGAAATTACTATTTTCCGTGTAACTTTTAAGGAAATTAATATAACTATTTACATAACTGGTTGAAAGATATTTTTATTGCCCTTTATCAACTTTACCAGTCAGCTAGTATGTCTGAAATAGACGAGAATACTCAAATTTTGAAGACCCAGTGTATGTTTGATTGACAAATTGAGAGCTAAATTTGTGAAAAAAATACCACTTATTTTTGAGGGATTTGAACCCACGACTCCGTATCGCTAGTCTGGCGCTTTAACCAACTAAGCTACAGAACAAGTTACGATTGTGTGCAACAGAAAGTCAAACTGGATTCGAAGCACTACCCTAATAGGGTCCATTTTTTCACAACTTTATCTTTTTTTCGTGCTTGGACAGATCCGGTTAGGGTGGTGCTTCGAATCCAGTATGAATTTTCATATCACAAAACTTATTCTGTGGCTTAGTTAGTTGATGCGCCGGACTAGCGATATAGAATCGTTGATTCAAATCCCACCAAAACAAGTGGTAAATTTTCACAAATTTATCTCTCAATTTGTCAAATAACCGCACACTGTGTCTTCGAAACTTGAATTATATGTAGAGAATGTAAGTTACCTTTGTGAGTTTTCCATTTTTCGCGCCTGCCTACTGCGTTTTTTTGACATGCAACTCCTTAGAGATGTCCTCACTACTTTATTTAGGAGCCCCCTCCCCTTTTCTGAGATGGAAGGAGTTTCACACTATGCTAAGAACCTTTCCTGGCCTTAGAAACTTACTCATACAAAATTTCAGGCCAATCGGTTCAATAGTTTCTAAATCCATAAGGGTCAGACAGACAGTCAGACAGACAGAAGTTCATTTTTATAAATATTGATAATAGATGATAGATTACTCAACAAATTCCTATATGGCTTCTTTAAATAGTCAATTAAAGAATCATTCAAAAATTTTCTCCTGGAAATTTCTCATAACTTCAGAAATTCATCCAAAAATCATCCATGAGTTTTTTTCCAAACTTCCTGTGAATCCGTCAGAAAATCTTCCAGGGAATTTTTAAGAAATTATACATTAAATATATATGAAATCCTCGAGTAATTCTTCGATTGATTGCTTTAGAAAATTCTTGGTTTCCTTTTGAATTTTCTCCGAAGTTTTGTAGAAATTACCCCAGAAATAAATTTAAGACATAATTTTATTAAACCGTCCCTAGATTCCTTTCGATATTGCACCATGGATTCATTTGGAAAATTTTCAGGGAATTCATACAGGAAAGTATTCCACGAGTTTACTTTGTAAGTTCCTCAAAACATCTTCCATGCATCGCATCGAAATCTCCTCTAGAATTTCCTTCGTAATTTTCGTTTGAAAATCTTTCAAAAATTTCTACAAAAATCTGTCTAGTAAATCTTCTACAATTTGTTTTAGGAATTTAGCGCTTCTTGGGGATAGTCAAAGGTTCTTCTGCAAACATTTCACCAAGGATAACTGTAGAAAATCTCCCACAGACTCCTTCAAAAGTTATTACAAAGATTCCTGCAGATATTATTAAAGAAACTCTTTGAGAATTTTACCTGGAAGTTCATTCAAAAATTCCTTCGATTTGGATTGGATTTGAAATTCTTGGAGACATTTTTTCAGGGCTTCCCTCAGATATTCGTTTTTCAAGAATTCTTATAGGTAGATTTCTATGTATATCCCCACCTGAAATTACTTTTAAAACTCTGATAGGAGTTCGTTTCAAAAATTCATTAGAAATTTTGTCATTTCATCTAAGGGTAACTCCAAATATTTCTCCACGAATTCTTTAAAAAATCAATTCAAATAAACTTATTAAGATTCTTCATAGAGTTTCGACGAACATTCCTTTATAAATAAATCAAGAGTTTTTGTAAGAATCTTTACACACGCTCAGGGCCGGATCTAAGGGGGGCCGGGCCCCGGGCCCCCACATTTTAGGGGCCCCCACAAAAACCTTTTTTGGTTGCTAACATTAGCTTTATTTTTCATATTGCTCAAGTACTGTTCGAAAATAACGAAAAACATTTTTGGTCATCTCTCAGAAGGGCCTCCACATCCGCTCGGGCCCCGGGCCCCCACAATCCTTAATCCGGGCCTGCATACGCTTATCTATGCGTTTCCCCAGGTATTCAGGGAATTTTTCAACAAACCGTCCGATGATTTCGCCAAGAATACTGCAATAATGTACCTTTCGTTTTTTTTGTGTCATTGGGGTAAACATTTTATCTGTTGACTTTATGTGTAAATAAATAAATAAATAAATAAATACTTCCAGAAAATCCTTCAAGAATTTCACTAAAGGTTTTTTTCAGGAATTTTCCAATGAATCCCCTTCAATTTTTTTTCTACGAATTTCAAAAAAGATTTCCCAAAATGTTTCTACAGGAAGTTCTTAAGCAATTCATTCTAGAATTTCTTCAAGAATTTCTCAGGATTTTTTCGGATATTCTTCCAGGGATTCCTTCAAGTATTACTTCTCAAGATGTCAACAGGGACTCTGTGCGAGCTTTTTGGTATGGGGTCAGCGGAGGGTAATAAAAAAAGGGATTCTACTGAAAATTTCTTCACTACCAAAAGTCCTTGCATCTGAACGTGGAGTTTTGCTGAAGTGCACTTAAACATTAATAGAATGAGATGTACAAGCTGTCACTTCCACCTTCCTTCGGACCCCTCAAGGTTTCTTTCAACACTTCTTGCTGGGATTCTTACTGTACCTCATTTGAGGAGATATTTTTATCTGTAGAGACTTTAGCAGAATTTTAAGGATTTTTCAGGAATTCACCAAGGGAATTCTCCCGAGGAGCTTTTCGGTAACTTTGCATAAAATTTCTTTACAAATCCTACAGGGCTTACTTCGGAAATATTTCCCTTGGTTTCTCCAAGAATTTTGTGAGATATTCTTCCAGTGATTTATGCAGAAATTCCTTTAGGATTTTTTTCTTCGAACTTGCTCTACAGTTCCATAAGAGATGTTTCCTGGGAGGTCTTTAGAGATCCCTGCAGAAATTGTTCAGATTTTCTTCCAGGGATTCAAAAGTTCTTCAAAAAATTGCACAAAAATTGCTGAAGAATTATTTAACTCTTTGGGGACGGATGGGTCATATGTGCCCAGCAGAGAAAATCGACCTTCACAAACGTGTTCTAGACCACCGAGGTTGCATTCAGAAAGGTGAAAATTCCGTCTCCTACACAGATCGAAAAAAGAGTGTAAAATTCTGTGACATATGATGCACATAATTGGAGCGTGGGATATCACAGAAGTTTACATGACATATAATTTAAAAGTCATGAAATGTAATGTAAACTTCCATTATATGTCATGTAATTCAGCATGACTCTGAGTGTTTACATGACATATAACACAAATTTACATGATATCTCATGTAAACCATCATAACAATATGTTTACATGACTAACATGAAGTTTACATGACGTGTAAATCTCATTATTTTTATCTGTGTAAGGGCTAAGGAATCCCTGAAGAAATTTAAAAAAAAAAATAGGATTGTCTCAAGAAACTTCTTGATTTTTGAAAGGAATTGCTGGATTAAAATTGCTCCTGAAGCAATATCTGAAGTTATCTTATAAGCAATTCTCGAATAAATAACTAGAACAATACCTGAGAGAAAACATAAAGAAACACCTTAACCCTAGTAGGATGTTGGAGTCAATATTACCCAGACAGGCACGGTGAACTCTTGGAATTCATCCATTTGCTCCAGGATGACATGGAGCGTGACAATATGGTCCATACAGGATCGTCCGGCACGGAATCCTGCTTGCTGCCGTCAGAGAGTTGCGTCAATCTTCTCCTGTATCCGGTTGAGGACTTTGAGAACGATGCACATCAACATGATACTCCGCCAATTATCGCATACAGTCAGGTCACCCTTTTTGGGCACCTTTACCAAGAACTACTCTACCCTGAACTACACCTGGAGAAAATTCTAAAGGAAATTCTGCAGAATTTAAAAAAAAAACTGTCCCAAAAAAACCCTGAATACATCGTAATACCAGAAGGAGAGGTTCAAGAAATAAAATTTCTGGAAAAAAATCTAAAGGAAACCCCTCTAAAACATCTGAAATAATCTCCGAATCTTTGTGAAATTTTCTATTCTTGGAATTGATGTTTTTAAGAAACGTTTGATGAATTTTCTTGAGATATTTCTAGAATAATTTTCAAAGTAATTAAAAATGCGAGAATCTTAATTCTGTAAATTTTCCAGAAAATTCCTGATAAATTTTCAAAGAATCCCAAAAGAATGTCTGGCGGTGTCCCTGGAGGTAATCCTGAAGATTTTTCTACAAATTTTAAGACAATTCTAGCAAAACTCATAACAGGCATTCCAGCAAGAATTTACCTTCTGTGTTAATTTCAAAAAAATTGACAAAAGTTGACATAATAATGCATGGAAGAGTTTTCCCTAAATAATTCTTAATAAGGCGCAATATTAAAGTCATTTCCTTGGTGACATTAGAATAACTAGCCACAGAAGTCCAATGTCGCGACTGTTCGTGTGACTAACATCTAGTTTTCCACGCCCTTACAGCGTCTTTAGCGGTACTAGAAGTGTCAAATAAATTTTGTTTACCAAAACAAGAGACCCTCTACACGATGGGTACTTACAAAAAATCAAATATGGCAATTAAAGTTGGTAATATTATTAAATAGGAAAAATGACTACAGCGCCATTGGAGTTCTAGTGTATTTCTATTTTGGTGACGCACCAGTATAGGGAGCGCTGAAACTTGGATACCTTGAGAAACCAGCTCTGATTTTACCATGACAGCACTACTGCTTTTACTTTGTACTCTGTTATGAGCATAAGTGCGAGGATGTTAATGTGTGGCTGTGTTCCTTTCCATTCTGATTGGGGATCCAATATGAGTTGCCGTTCGCCGATACACAAAAATCTGGGTCCGTTAGAGCCATGGGCTTAGAAGAGTGACGGTATTAGTCGCTATCAGGTTGAAGAGCAACTGAATAAATAAATTGCAAGTTTCGGGACTGGGAATCGGAAGCTCATGGCCATCCACTTATGAAGCAATTAAACGTGTGACCATCTACGCTATGCGCCCGGACTGTTTTTTAAATTTTGCAGATGCAATGAATCACAGATTGTATCAATCCCTGAAGCAATGTCTTCTTGGAGATTCTAAGGAGACGAAGCGTTTGACGCCAACGTTGTTTAGTGGCTTCTACTTTGGTAGTAGAAGACGATCTCTATCTCCACACCGTCTAGACCTCCTTGTTCAGGTGTCTGTTAAGTAGATTATCCTCCCATTGTTTAGAAGAAAAATAAGCATATTGTATCAAGTATTCTATTCTGTTGGCGATATATGTAGTTTATGAATGACCCCCGTTTCAAAACAGCTGAAGTTCAAAAGTTAGGTCAAAATCTCCGTACTAAGCCCACTAGAAAACTCCATTGTCATGCTGCATAATGAGTGTCGATTTTGATAGCCTCTACATGCTGTCCGGGAATGAGCGTAGTTAGTGACGAAGCATTTAGCGGCCGCGCTCAACTAGTTTTTTCCCTCTCTATTCCTTGCAAAATATTGTTCAGTACTCTCAGCAGCATCCCATCCGAATACTAGCCACCTCTACAGAGCAGTGTGCTGAGTTGAAGATGCCTGTGCTGTGTACTTATTATTAAGTATTTGCAACGACCATCGCATCGTTGAAGTATGTAGTCGAGAATGGATTTAATAAATATTTATCGTTTCACGAAGGTACTTCGGAGCGATCGCATCCAGCTGCTAGAATTAATTCTTTTCTGGAGTGATGACGCATTAGTTGATTTTTTCAAGTACGTTGAGGGAAAAAGTGGCGAGAATAATTGGATCTGGCTAAAAACCACCCGATTTGTATGATAACAAAAAAAAAACGGTTTGATCGATTGGAAAATAATTATTATAGGGTATTGGTGGAAGTGAGCACCCATGAAAACACAAAGAACGGAATCAATCGGTGCTGTAATCGCTTGTTTTCAAATAGGATGAATATGGGAGCGTGAGATTACTGATGGCACACATACCCTATAAGCTCAGGCAAGAATTTTGATTGATGGTCCAACCACATAGTATGTTCTGATTGTAAATGTACTCGATGTACGAAGATATTTCCATTTCATCACTATGGGGGAAGTAAGTACGAGAACTATTAAGAGGTAGAGTTAGAAATTGTTTTTGACGCAGCAGCTATTGGTGTGTACACTCCATTTGTAAATCTGCTCTTAGCAACTCACATATGTCTAATTTGATTAGATCGGTAAAAAATGTGCGATCAAACAAGTATCAAACAAAACCATGATCCAAACGCAGGATCCTAACAATGTGTTTCACATTATACTGATACCAAAAAATGATCTTTAAATGGTAATTTTTCGTATGCATAACCAAGCTAATCGACAATTTATGCAACGAATCGCACGACCTTACCAGTCAGATCTAAAATACATATTCGTGCGATTATCGATTTTAAGATTAATGATCTCGACCCATGTAGAGAAGGACTGCGGACTTTCCGTAACACCTAAATAAGATATAATATGTAATGGAATAATATGTTAGCTTGGTGATTCAGCATTATTTAATTAAGTTGTTTGAGAGCTAGAACAGATAGAGAATTTTTAAATAAGAGGCAACGTTGTATCAATAGTTAATGTACACTCTCAATCTATCTGTCTTGTATACAAAAAAGGATGAAATGGTGTTTGTATGTCACGATTTGGTTCGAGAACGAGTCAACAAATTCTAGCAATTCCTTCACGGTTGTTTTTGCCTAGGCCTCAGACATATTGGAAAAAATGATCGGAGAAGCAAAAAACCCTTAAAAATCTGCAATTACTTTTTTTACCTTTCACATGTCGGAGCCCGTGGCAAAAGGGCCTGGCGTTCACTTCAAAAGTAAATGGCCATTGGTTCGATTTCAGCCCTGGCAACGAGCAACTAGCTTCTGTGAATAGGTACGTCTACTTTATTTGGCGACTCGATGCACAGTGGCCGGAAGCCGGACAAAACCTCAAAAATTGACTTCAATATTTTATTTTTCTAATATTTTTCTTCCATTATATATACTTCAACTAAGAAAACCCCAAATTTTCAAATCATTTGATAAAAATTGAGTCTTGTAGATTTTTTCAAAGTTGAAGTTTTATGTGCTACTATACGAGAATTTATTGTCTCTATTTTATGGGCTTCCTTCATGAGTTCGTTATAAAAGTTAGGAAGATTTGCATAATGTGACAATATTTTTTGTGTTTTTGAGTATGAATAACCATTATATTTCGGGGATTGTTTGGAATCCAATCACAAAAATAATGTTTTTACAATATGCAAACATAGTGACTTTTATGAAATTGTGGAGAAAAACTTCGTATTAAAGAGATCCAGTACTTGTTTAGGAAACATCAGAAAATGACGCCGTATCCCGGATCTGACGTGCAATTTTGTCTAGTTTTTGGCTATATAGGTCACTGTTTGCGCATTTTTGCGCTAAGCACGAGAATTTTTTTTTCTATTTGGTAACAATAATGGAGCCGCGTGGTTGTGGAGGAAGTGATATTGTTTGAAGTTTAAATTTTATCTTAACATTATTCAAATTGATTTCAGAATACTAATTATTTAGTGTAATTTCCATTCTTGTAAGAGACCTTTACTAAGTGAGATGATAATATGGGGTTATTATTTTTTTACTATTATTTTATTTTTTGGCAGAAAAACACAAGAAAGTGGGTGCTCCAGTTTAAAACAGTAAGCTGGATAGGGAAGAAGTGATGACTAAGTATGACTAAGCCTTTATTTACTTAGACACTACCTATATGTTGCTTCACCAGATACAACTAACTCTTTTGACCTTCAAAATAAAAGAAAGACGAAAACAACCGTGAAAAACATGTAAAAATAACTACAAACCATTGCTCATTGATTTTCTTGAACTGATCGTTTCTTCGATTCATCTTAATCGTTAGAATTACTCAACAACCTTGGAAGTAATCTCTTCACGAACTTCTATCGAAGTTTCGATATATAGTGACACAAATTCGTTGACATCTACGCGTTTCTTTTCTACACGCACGTCGCTGCAGTTCAAAGCTACAATCATCTATAAAATATAAAAGGAATTCACTAAACGGCGTAAAACGCTACGTTAAATATTTTTCTGTGTAAATTTCACGATCACTAATGCAATCTTTGAATATTTTAATCGCAATTTTATGAAACGAAACATTTTACGCTTTTTAGTGAAACCCCTTATATTGTTTTTTTTTTAACTTGAAGTTTTATTGTATATTATTCATGCGTTTTTGTTAAACACATTTCTACTGAACGACACACAGAGTGATAAAGCAGTTTGAAAATATTTGCTGGAACTCTACTGTTCATCAATATGATAGCCGATCTCTGATGATCGTTTATCAACAACTTTCTTCAATATTGCGAATATGAATTGCCAATTCTTTGTAGATGACGTTGTTTTGGTTGCTACGACAAGTAAGGGCAGAGATCAATGTACCTTACAATACAACCCAACGTGAAACGAGATTGATAAAAGGCAGTTCAAATTTTACGCAGTTCACTATATTGGACTATCTGACCCTATAACCACAGACAAACAGACGTAACACTCTGATAATTCTCATCGTACACCGATTTAACGGTCTTTTTCAAAATTTGATAGTTGGCCAACTGCCCAACCGTGGCGCTCGCATAGTTTTTGTTCGAGTTTGACGTTTGCTCACTACCGCCATCTAGTTGGTGGTCGGCCAAACTTAGTTCAAGTGTTACGTCTGTAAAAATGTTCGAAGTGTTACGTCTGTTTGTCTGTGCTATAACGATTGATTTAACACACCTCCGTGTACCCACTGTAAAATGTCACGTGGTCTATGGGCAGTCCCTGAGAATAGACCACGTCTTGTCAGCCAACATTGGTGTGTATCTGAATTGATCCATTGAAAGAAAACGTAGGTAGACGTGAAATACATGGGATACTCAAATCCTCGGAGTAATTTCAGAAGAAATTCCTTGAAAAGTTATTGAAGGAATTTCTAGAGAAATTTTAGAAGGAAACCTTGGAGGAATCCCTGGAGAAATTCTTGAAGAATCCCCTGAGGCAATGCCTGGAGAAACTTCTGGACAAATTCCTGGGGGAATTCCTGGAGGAATTTGAAGAGACCGTGGAGGAATCTCTGAAGGATTTTTTGAAGGTCTACCTGGAGAATTTCTTGTTCAAATCCCTGGAGAAATTCCAGGATGATTTCCTGAAGGAGCCCCTGGAAGAAATCCCGGAAAAATCTCTAGAGGAATTCTGAAAAAAAAACTCTAGAGAAATTTCTGGAGGAATTGTCTGAGGAATTTCTGGAAGAATTATTTCAGGAACTCCTAATGGAATCCTTTCGGGAATTCCTGTAGAAATTCGTGGAGAAATCGCTGTAGTAATTCCTAGAAGAATCCACGGGAGAAGTTCCTGGAGGAATGCCCGGAGGTATCCTCTGAAGAATTCCAAGCGAGGTTCCTGTGGACATCCACAGAGGAAATGATGCGATTCGCTTTCGACAACGAATGCGTTTTCACCCTACCTCGCTTTATCAGACCAACCCCCCGTACGACAAACACACACACATAGACTCGATGCTGATTAACATTGATGGCTGCTCCTTTTCACCGTTGAGCTGTTGCGTTCCAACCAAGCCTGTCTTTTCATCCCTTTCGATGCTTTTCGATCAACTTATCGCGAAGCATCGTAGGCTGGGAACGTTATTGGTGTGGTGTCGGTACATGCGAATGTTGCTTCTGTGTGCGTGTCGAGGGTTCGTGCCGTAGCTTCTTAAATCAACCCATTCGGTGTTGTTCGGCTGTTCGGGTGAGCATGTGGCGGCACTGACAGATGTGTGCAAAATTGTTTGTGAGTTACATCATGTTCGTTTTGCCACCTCTTTGCCTCAGGTCTTTACTGATCAGTGTACAGTTCAATCGCAAGTGATAAAATTACAGTTGATAAGTTGATTGAGCATTCGTGAGGTGATATTTTGCATCATTGTCTAGAGGAATTGCTGGAGACATCTCTGCAAGAATTCCCAGAGGAATTCTTGAGAAAAAAAATTGGAGGAATCCCTGGAAGAATTTCTAAAGATATCCAAGGAGGAAGTACTGAACAAAATTACAAATGAAATTTTATCCTGTAGGAATCCCTGTAGCAGTTGCTGAACTAATCCCCGTGGAATTTCGGAAGCAATCCCAAGAGGAATTTCTTACGAATCCCAGAAAATCATTCCAAACCATTTCCTGCATGAATTTCTGTAGGAATTACCGTAAACCGGGGTGAAATTGATCATTCGGGTACTACATTGTAATTCCATACTAGGAACTCTGAAGCGTCGTAATGATCTTAAACTTTTTACGTCATCTGATTCGTAGATGTCTAGAGATTAGTGTAGACTTTTATTTTCTTAGAAAAAAAGTTAGTTTTGCCTCATTTTTTAGGAATTTGCAATGTATTTCTCATTTATCTGAAATCATTGCTACTAAACAATCGATTGCTAATAGGACTTCCCGTAAATTATCTGTTTTAACATTTTTGTGGAGCCTTAGTTGTGAAGTTATGTAACTAATCAGAACATGACATAGTTAAAAAAACGTTCATTTGATGATTGAACAGTCATTTATGGTGATAGACATCACTTATTTCAAATGAATTTGCCTACCTTTAGGCGTTTAAGGGGAAATTTCAAAATTTAATTTTGCATTTAAAGTATTAAATTCACTAGTTGTAAGATTTTAAACGCGTTATTCGGTTTTAGAAGTGCCAAATCAAGCGGAGAAGGAAATTTTCCTTTCTAACCGATGCTTAATAGTATACTGATCAATTTCGCCCCAAAGTGGCATGTCCAATTTTTTTGATTTTTAGAGTTATTTAACTTAAAGTTTAAATTTGTTGAACAAAATTTTGTCACATGTTTCCATGGAGATCCACGGGGTACTGGTTTTACAGAAATTGTTTTGCCAATATTTGAATTTCCACTGATGTTATCAGCAATAGTTGTTTTAAAGTGATCAATTTGACCCCGGATTACGGTACTGGAAAAAAAAATCTGAAGGTACCCATGTCTGCAGTGACTTCTGAACGAATTATTGAAGGAATCCATGGATTCCTAAAGATTTTTTTGTACAAATTGTTTATGGAATCCCTGAATAAATTTTCTGAAAGAATTTCTAGAAGAAATTCATGCAGAAACATTTCTAATAAATCCATATAGAATTATTTGAGCAAGCTTTTCCGGAATTCCTGTAGGAATACCTGCAGAATTACATTAAAGGTTCTCAGGTGTAATTTTTTGGGAATCCTTAGAGGAATCCATGATGGAGGCACTATGGGAAAATTCCTGGGGAAATTCGTCAATGCCTCCTTGCAGAAGTATCTGTAAAAAAATCTGAAGGAACGTGGGAGGAATCCCTGAAGCATTTCTTGAAACAAGCCCTGATACAATCACTATCGGAGCTCCGGATTACGTCCATAAAAAAAATCACAAGAAGTTCCTTGAGGAATTAATGAAGGAATACACACTCAGCTTTTTCTTAAATTACATTAAGCATTGTTGTGTTACTCGTACTGAGCATAGTTTAAAATTTTCATTTTTAACGAATGAAATTCACCATGAATTTTTGAAATTCTCAACTGAGGGATCAAAATAAGGTTAAATAAATAACCGAAACCGTCGGGTTAAAATGCAATAATCGTTTTTGCAAACGTTTAGAGACCGCCAAGGCCGAAAACACCCCCTCTGCCGGTTCAAACACCAACAGTCGTAACGAACATCAAAAGATCAAAATAAAATTCATTTTGGCGAATGATTTTTTTCACCTATTCATTCATTTTTCTGTCATAGACAATTTTCACTGAGAAATAAAACTGGACCGTAACTCCCGATTATACTTCCAATCACCTCAAAATTTGTGTATAGTAGTTAATTAAAATATTAATTATGTTCTCTATTTGTCCATTAAGTCAGATTGTGCGTCTGTTACCAGAAATTGGTCATTTTACGACGTGCGAAAAAAATATTCGTGACAGAGAATTGAATGAAAAAAGAAAGGCATCAGCTGACAATGAATGTGGCCAAACACGAATGAAAAAATGAGAATGCCAATCTTCACTTTCAATCCTCGAATTTTTTACTCTCTGGTACTGAGTCACGAGCAGTGCTGAAAAATTCATTTCGTCATATCTAAATTCAATCACCTACAGCTCATTTTAGAAGCTGAACCTGAGAATATGGTATATGAAAAACTTGTGCGGCTAGACCAGTTCTGCAAGAAAGTCACGGAACAACCGCTATTTTTCGAATATTTAGGGTAAATGTCACGGACTACCTTCGAAAAATGCAAATGATATTCACAAATGATATTGACTCACGAGATGCATATGCATTTTACATTTGAAGGGCGCGAGACCTGTTGTTAAACGATTCAGTTGGTTAGTTACTGTACCTCTTTTCCATACACTTTATGCATTACATCAAAAACTCATAAAATGACAATGGATTATAATGTTACTGTATACACTTATAAAAATAATGAAGTTTACACGTCATGTAAACTTTATTTTAGTCCTGTATACTTCCAGTTATGATGGTTTACATGATATATCATGAAAACTTCTGTAAAATCCCACGCTCTAATCATGTGCATTTTATGTCACAAGAAATTTACACTATCTTCTCGATCTGTGTAGTTTAATGATAGCAAACTTGCTTTATGCTATGTGTTGTAAGACGAAGTAGCTGCCAAAAAGCTTGTATTTCGCACTCCCTGATTAGGTGACATCTTATTTTAGTTAAATAAATGCCACATAGTATTCTACTCGTTTGTTTCAAATGGTTTAATATCCAATAATATTACTTCAAAGTTGAAAAGTGTTTGCAAGTTACCCCATTTGATGGTAGGGCAAAAATGGGGAGAATTGTGCTTAAAATTAATATCCAACTAGTTATTAACGGCATCACTTTCGATCTTAATAAACGAGTTTTACTATACGTACACATGCACTCAGGCAAACATTATTAAAGACGACTTACAAGATTCTTTTAGTTTCACAAAAGATATGAATCACAGGAAAATAAGGCATTACTCTGCCATAAAACTTGATCGAGTAACATAGCACCCGCACCATATACACATGATCCACACGTGGCAGAACAGTGAATTGTGTCAACCGGCTCGAACTACTCACCAAAAACGCTCTAGGCAATGACCATAGTACGTGCCACACCTTCCAAAAACGAGTATCGACTCCCTACGATGAGCTATCCAAGGGTGCTCCTCCAGCAAGCGTGATCGGATTCTACTCCACGCGGATGTTTGATGACGTGCCCGAATCCACTTGACTTTCCAATCAAGTAAAGTTGAAACAACAACAGCAAACACCGGTTGCCGCTTTGGGGGTATACTTATGATCAGGTCGACTGCCTTCCGTAGACTGATACAAAGCGAGAGGCAAAAAAACGAATCATCCGATCCAAGCTTGGCTCTGTTGTTGTTGTTGTTGCTGTTGTTGGAAACGGTTCGGCGGCGTGGCCCACCTTCGCTAATACACCAACCACCGTAAACCATGCATCGACTTAAACTTGAACCAAGGTGTTCGCCGGTCATCTGGCATGGTATGGTCTGGTAAAGCGCATCGCATTCATTTGCCTGCATATGGGGAAGGGCATGCGGCGGCGGTGCCGTTTTGGAATTGGCTGGTTCAAGATCAATTCGAACCCTTTGTTAGTCAGATTCTTGAAAGAACTAATATGACTAGCAGGTGGAAGTAACATTGAAAATAACAGTTTTGGAAAGCTTGAAACCTTCTCATAATAGTCATAGTTGAGCAGAGAAAAACGTGTATTGAATTACCATAGAAGATGCATTTTGGATGCTTATTGGTGGCTATGTATTAAAACAGGGGTTTTCAACCAAGTAACAGGTACACCCTAAAAGCAAAGAATAGTCATGCACTGTACAATATCCTTAAGAAATATACCGTTAGTATATTAAGCTGACAATTTGTGTTACAGTGTCACTGCATATGAATTTTAAATCATTAAACCAAGTAATGTTTTGAGGATAACTTTCCCCTCCAGAGATATTTGTATGTGTTTTCCAAGGTTTTTCTACGTCAATACTCCAGGGACAGTCTTCAACGACGACGACGGTTGCAAGCCACTGTTTTTAAAAACAAAGCTCATCGTAAATATACATTACGTAACACCACAGCTTGGAATCCGGGTAGGAGGGAAAAAAGCTCAAGCAGAAGATGCAAAACAAAAGAAAACGGAAAACAGGTTTTCATTTCTCTCACGCACGCAGACCGCATGAAAGAAAACGATTCCGGTTAGATATGGAGATTGCCGTGAGCGCGAGGCGAAAGACTTCAACGCCAGTAAACAACAAAACAATCCAAAAAGACGAGAAAACTCACGAAGCCGCCGCGCCGAAGATCACAATGACGACGACGACGACGATAACCCAAGCGTGCAAACTGAACCTTCACTTTGGCTGGGTTGCTGTGGCCGAGCCGAGCGCAAACATGCACCATGCAGTTTTGTGGTTTAAATTTTGTCTTAAATTTTGCTTTAGGTGAAAGTTCGTTGAACTTTCCAAAGTAACTATACTTCTGGGTGCCAGAAGTGGATCACGTAAATATGTGCAAAGTTGTTTACACATGCAAAGCATGGTTTGTTTGTGCTAAATGAGACCATGATAAACTTTTGTTAAATTTTTCGCATTGCTATTTACATCTACTCAACGTTCTTCCTCTCATCACTTGCATAACGAATTATGGTACGTCATATACAAGAGCTTTGGAGATATTTTTACAGTCACATTATAACCCAATTATCCTATAAACTGTTATGCTATTACATACTGCAACACAGTTCAAACTTTTCTTGCTTCCTGGTTTTTGTCAATAGTAAACTGTTGTACATAAAGGGGCACAGACTGTAGTGCGCCAACTACCGAGAAATAAAACTAGAAATTCATCGTACAAAATAATGACAACAGATTAATTGTCCTAAGATGTTAAACAGAACGCACCATTATGGTGTAGTACATGTTCAGCGAGCCCGTCTGGGTCATATTGACCTCAATACCCTACTAGGGCTAAAGGTGCTGGATGAATCCTTCGCCAATGAATACAAAGAATTTTCTCCTTGGATTACAGGTACTCTTCGATATAACGTACAAAAAAAATTTCTCTTTGTACGTTATATCGAAGCAGAGAAAACTTTTATTTTTGTTATGCTAGTGTTGATGTATTCGATGTAAAACTAACCCCAAATAGTGATTTCGGTGAAAATCACAAAACTAATAATGCAAAACATGAGTTTTCACGAAAAAATAATTTCGTTTTTTTATGCTTCGATATAACGTACATTTTGCTTCGTTATAACGTATACACATTTTTTCCCCAATTTGCGCTAATTCTGGGTAAAAAGGCTAATGCTGCATCAAAACATTGATTTGAGTTATTTCATAGTTTATGTGGGAGTTATTGCTGGAAAAAATGATTTTTTTTTTAATGTTGCACGTTATATCGAAGCAAATTGTACATTATATCGAATTCGCTATATCGGGGGTACGCTATATCGAGGGTACGTTATATCGAAGAATACCTGTACTCCAATCTAACGCTTGTTTGCAGATCTCGTTCCCATCCCACCCATGCTTAGAGAGTGGCCGACCCACCTCCATTTTTGTTCTCGAATTTCTGTCGCTATAGAATTTTGACGACATCTCAACGTTGGAGATCCAACCGCGAGGCCACCGTTGTACTAATTATATTCCGTAGGCATCTGTTCACGCAAATTCTCGAGCATCTCCAGCTGAATACTACAGAATCCAATAACCTAATGTACATTTACTAATATAAACTTTGATTTCCAACACTCACATACACATACGATTTCCTACATTGAATTCCCAAATAAAAACTAGTTGAATTGTATCAGTGAGCAAATCGGCACGCGTTTTCGTAAAATCTCCTATCAAACTCCCCCGGGACCGCGACAATTTCTTTGGGCTCTGGACACTCCAAAATTCGGGCCGTCGGTGTATGCAAAGTGCGTTTTTATCCGCTTTATCGCCGTGCTTCGATTCGCGATAGTAAGTGTAACAGTGAGGTTGGACTAGCACCTCCGAAGGACGCTACGGGGTTGTGACGCGATAAGTGATTACTTACCATGGATAAGGTGGTCCGTGAATGAAAGGCACTCGATGCCCGTATTGAGCGAGCGAAGCAAAATGTCCACAGCTTGTATCAGAAAGAAGGAACCAACGAGGTCGACATTCAGGCCGAGCTAGATAACCTTCTGGAAACATGGGCTGCATATCTCTTGACCCACAAACGAATGGTAGATAACTGTTCCGACGAACAAATGGATGAGATCTTGGAGCATCAATCTCTATTCGAAAGGACCTTTCTCGCGCTGAAAACAACGCTGTTAAAAGAAGGTTGACTTCTCATCAACTCGCCATGAGGATGTAACACAACAAGATGGCGCAAGTGCTATTCAACAGTTGGCACAGCAACAGGCTGAGTTCATCCGTTTGATTTCAACAAGCTTCAACATGGCCGGCGCGAGCAGCGGAGGCAGTAGTTCGGCAATCAATGCGAATAATACATTGCCGCACACAGACGTCAAGCTTCCTCAAATGAATCTGCTTAGGGGCTGTCCATAAACCACGTGGTCATTTTTTCCTAGATTTTAGACCCCCCCCCCACCGTGGTCTTGCGTGGTTTCAGGCTGACCCCCCCCCCCCTCCCCCGGTAACCACGTGGTTTTTTTATATGCGATTTTTTTTAGCAAAATACATAAAAAATAACAACAATACAGTAACAGCATAGTGTATTGCTGTGTGCATTCAAAATGCAAATATCAAATGCGGGAGCACCAAATGCGGTAAGATATTCTAACAAGTAACCCGATGTCAGTGGGAGCTTCCGAATCCTAGGTTGGCGGTGATATTGGCTATGGTTGCTACGTTGCCTTTGGTAACATGTGTTACCGCGTTTGAAGCGCATTTGGGCATCGTTTGCATCTTGAACGCACACAGCAATATCATTGTGCTTGCCACACAAAATACGCATTTAAGCAAGGCAAACAAAGAATGCAATGCACTTCAATTAATAACAAAAATACTAGTTTGGAGAGAGACAAGACAAATTCCTGCGGCCAAAGAAAAAAATACGTCTTAAATTTCACTGCAAGAAAGTAGTCGGTATTTTACAAGGATGACAGACAGCCACAAAAAAAGGAGGCAGCTTTTGAAAAATGTAAACGAGAGATCTGCAACAAGATAAACATTCAATAAATGATTTGTAAAGATTTAGTCTGATTTGGTGATCAGCCTCGTTAGCTGGAGATGTTCAGTAGTATCATAATAGTTAGGTTGTCTTTATCATCAATAAAATCACCCATCATTTTTTCCTTTCCTGAATCTATGTACCTATTCATATTATTTTGTTTCTGCTAGAAGAGAAATACACCTAAACCTTGATTTACGTCTACTATTGGCTTAGCGAAAAAAAAATCTACCGACAAAATAATGATCAAAATACATATTTGTATATTTTTGTACACTTCTCCTAATCACGAAAATGTTTTAAAAAATATAAAACTGTTGAGTTTGCTCATTGGCTTAGCGGTAGAATTTTTTGTCGATCAGCCAAGCATGGACGTAAAAAAAGGACAAGGTGTATGTGACATAAAATTTTAGGTAAACCGGACCTTGTACCTGACCTGACCTTGTGAACATGTACTTAAATTAGCTGGGATTATGCAACTTTCAAGTATTCTTAAAAAAAAAGCGGAAAGGTATGCAAAATTAAAGTAAACGTTTCTCTGAATTTTCTCATTAATCTGTATTTTGTACAATACTTAAAAAAAACTCGTTTTTGGTACTCTGCATTAGCGTGGTACTAGCGGTGGTAGCCAACCGCGCGACTGACGGAAGGCTGAACTGCACTATATGTCTTTATTCTCAATGCTCGACCTTTCCCTATGTTATTTTGATTTTCTTAAGATACAGGTGGTTTGTTTGTACGGACTTTAAATGGACATCACAATTTTTCATGCTGTGAACAGGAAAAATCAACTTAGTTAGTCGAATAAAAATTGCTTTCATGCTTTTGGAACAGACAGCAAAAATAAAACACCAAATAAAAAAACCACGTGGTTTGGTCGCAACCCTGCAGGCCAACACTGGAAGCTCGCCCCCGTTTACTAGTTCAAATTTAGATTACAAATGGTTCAACTTAAGATAACATTCTCCAAGTAAGAATTACTTAAATTTGATAATTTTATGACAGAAAATGCAGAATATTATTCGGTTGGTCGATTCTACGAAAACTAGGCTTTCATTTGACGTGTTCACATATTGCGTGTAATACAATGCATGAGCTGTACGAGTGCATCGAAAATGTGCTTTCTCTGGGGGGAAATGGGTTAAATCACAGTGATTTTTCAATTGCCTGTTTTCTATGACAAAAACGCCTTTTTCAATGCTTTTGAAGTCCATGTTATCAGGTTATATTATGGAAAGCTGTTTAACATCTTTTCCGGGACAATATTTGCCTAAAAAGTACGTCGTTTTAATGAATTTCGAAATGGTTCAAATTAAGATTACAATTTGACTAGTTCAAAGTTTGATTTCTTGTTCTATTAATATTCAATTGCGGTTGTATCACGATCGTGGCCATCAACCTGTCCCTCATAAATTTGGAATCCAACATTCGAAACGTATGGTATTCGAGTATTCTTACTGAAAATTTGAGAACATTTTATCTACGAAATCAAAAGTTTTTAATTACTATTTACTACAAATAATCAGAACCAATTCAAATGCCCGCTATAGTAAACAATCGCAGCATTCAACAGCTGAAAAATTGCTGGGAACGCTCTCAGTATCTTGCTCTCCGAACACACCACGAGATTTCTCAGTGTATTCTCAGAACTGTTTAACGTGGAACCACTGAATATGAAACTTTTAGGAAATTGATACAAACTTTATAATCAACGTGGTATATGAATGGTCAAAGGACGTCTAGCGGATCTGTAACAATTCTTACCAGAAATTGAGAAGGGAAATCAGCATTTTTTATAATATGTAGAAGCGAGTCAGCAATTAAAGCAAATTGTTGGGCGATTGTTATTGGCCTCACGGCATGGTGAAGTAGCGTTGTCATCATTCTTGCACGCGAAAACATCTAAGTTTGTAAGCGAAACTCTATGTTTGTTGTGTAAATGACACTTTTAGTTAACGTTATGGATCAGCAGTTGATATTGACTGCCACTCCCCATCCTGCTTTGCACATAACTCATGGAACGCATTGTACAAAGCCGTCAAAAAGCAAGTCCTGAAAAGGCACAGCTGTGGTCCATGATGGCTGTTGTGAGACATCAGCAACGAACGTATGGCTTCACAGGAAAAGAATGTCACAATTTAATGGACCCTTCGATGGTTCTTGAAGGTGGTCCTAAGCTACACGATCTTTTAAATGTAAGCGTTTAATCAACTGATGGTTTAATAATAATTATATTTCAGGCATTAAAAGTCTACAAAGACATCTACAGAGCGTGTTTAATAGAGTGTCGTGCTTTCTTCAAAGAGCAAATAGCTCACTGGAAGCATTAAACGTGTCTGTGTCTTTTTTTTATTGGATCGACTGACGTCTGAGCTTCCACTCAAGCCAATCGACATCACAGATTGGCCCATTATGGGATCGATTCAGTTAGCTGATCCGCAATTCCATCATCCCGGGAAAATCAGCATTCTTCTGGGAAACAAGCTTTTCTTCCAGCTACTTGAGCCGGGATCAATAAAGCTTGGCTTAAATGACAAATTTCCTGTACTCCAAAATACAAAACTCGACTGGGTAGTTTCTGGTGGTTACAAGGAGCTCCACACTCAACCGATCTCTAACGAACCTTCGTGCCTACTAGTCACTTCGAACGAAACCTTGTCAGAGCAGCTGCGATTATTCTGGGAGCTGGAAAAATACATTAACACACCTCCTCACTACACTACGGACGAGGAGATCCGTTGCGAAGAACACTTCGCCAAATATTCAAATCGCGACTGCACTGGTAGGTTCGTTGTTCGGCTTCCATTCTCGGAGAGCAATGCAACTCTGGGCAAATCGCGGGATATTGCGGAGTAGAGAATGCATCATCTTGAGCGAAGGCTGGAAAGGTATCCCAAATTACGAGAACAATATCACACATTCATACAAGAGTACATTGACCTTGGTCATATAACCCCCTCAATGCTAGAACTAGGTAACTCGTTTTGGAAAGTGCGGATAAAAATGGCTGGTAAAACTTATGCTGGTATGAAACAAACTCTTTGTTGATCTTAAAAGTTGAATTAATATGTGTTTTCGGATTTTCAATTGACAAACTTTTGTTTATTGTGGTGTACGTTCAGATATAAACAAATTTCTTGTGATTTCGCTAAACCAGTTACCTAGTTCTAGCATTAAGGGGACGATATGAGCCTCGTCACGAGTAGTGCTCCAGATGAATGTGTGTTCCTTCCACATCATTGCGTTGTTAAAGAAAACAGCACTACGACTAAATGTAGAGTTGTCTTCGATGCATCTGCCAAAACAAGCAACGGCAAATCGCTCAACGATATCCTTGAGACTGGTCCCGTATTACAAGACTCTCTGGTGAACATTCTATTGCGGTTACGGTTTCCTTCCGTCGTCCTAGCTGGTGACGTTAGACAAATGTACCGCATGGTGCTTCTCTGCAACGATCATCGGGACATTTGCAGAATATTGTGGCGATGGTCTAAGGAGGAACCACTGCTACAATATCGTTTAAATACCGTAACTTACGGTACTAAAAGTGTGTCGTACCTAGCGACAAAATGCGTTCAACAACTTCTTCTGTCACATGAGGAAGATTTCCCGGAAACTGTCCAACGAGCCATCAAGGGTTGACGATGTTCTAACCTGCGCTGAAACCATCGAGGAAGCGAAGCAGCTTCGCCAGGAATTCTGCCAAATATTTGCAGCCAGAGGTTTCCACCTACGGAAATGGGCTTCAAATAAGCCTGAAGCCCTCGAAGGAGTACCCGAAGAGGATCGCGAAATGAAGACTCACATCGACTTCAATGAACCAAACACCATCAAGGCCCTCGGAATCCACTGGAAGCCGTGCAGCGACGAGTTCCAGTTCAACGTTCAACCACCCAATATCCTTCAGCCCACAAAGCGCATCATTTTGTCTGAAATCGCAAACTTGTTTGACCCGCTCGGTCTCATCGCGCCGATTATCATCAACGCCAAACTATTGATGCAGTGTTTGTGGGGACTGAAGGTGGACTGGGATACTATTCCCCCCCGGTGAGTTGATTGACATTTGGCAAGGTTTTGTGCGAAGTCTGGGTCTTCTTAATTCCTTTCAGATCCCAAGACGAGTGATTGGCACAACCAGAACATCGCAACTTTATCTGCACGGCTTTAGTGATGCATCCGAGCGGGCTATGGGCGCATGTGTGTACATCCGAACGATCGACGACATTGGGAATCAAAGCTCGTTCCTATTATGTGCTAAATCGAAGGTCGCACCGATTGGGAACAAACGTTCAATATTGCCACGATTGAAGCTTTGTGCGGCCGTATTCCTCTCCAGACTAATCAGAATGTGACAAAGGCCGTGGAACAGCATTTCGTCGAAATTCAAGCTTGGGTCGACTCTAAGGTGGTGCTGGCTTAGCTAAACGGAGGTGCATCACGCTGGAAGACCTTCGTTGCCAATCGGGTGGCTGAAATTTCAACGCATCTTCCAGCCATCAATTGGAGCCACATCGAGTCGGAAAATAATCCGGCTGACCTAATTTCGCGCGGAGCATCAGCAGAGAAAATTCATCACAATACGTTATGGTGGAATGGTTCCACATGGAATCCAGTCACTGATCGAAACAAGTGAACTACTTGCCACGAACTAACCAACACTGATAATCAACAGATCTCCAGGGAGCAACGAGTAATGGCAGTCTCTCTTCTCACCGTCTATGAAAACCAATTTCTCGATGAGATGTTGACCCGATATTATCCCAATCTCACGAAGCTTCTTCGGGTTACCTCTCGTGCCCTTCGTTTTTGATCTCCGGAGTTTCGATCATCTTCTCGCTTACTGCCAATTGAACTCGATCGAGCTCAAGCAGTTTACATTCGCCATGTGCAGCAACAACACTTCCGCGAAGACCTCGACCGTCTAAGACTACAAAGGGAGATTAACGCAAGCAGTAGTCTCTACCAACTAAAACCATTTTTGGGCGACGCGGGAACGCTCAGGGTGGGCGGAAGGTTACAGCTATCCGGCCTCAGCTATGATGTTCGGCACCCAATACTTCTGCCTCGAAGGTCTATTCTAACTTCGTACATACTGAATCACGACCACATCACTCAATATCATTGTGGGCCTCAAACTTTGTTGGCGGTTTCACGAAAGCGCTTTTGGATAATTCGTGGTTCCAGCGCTGCAGGGAAGGTTTATCGTCAATGCGTAATTTGTGCACGTGTCAAGCCCGTACCGTTGTATCAGCAAATGGGTCAACTTCCGTCAGACCGAGTTTGCCTGAATCCAGTCTTTGCTATAACAGGAGTCGATTATGCCGGTCCTGTACAAATCGTCGGACGCCGAGTAAGAGGGGCTAAACCTAGCAAAGGCTATATTGCACTATTTGTGTGTTTTACAACCAAGGTGGTACACATGGAAGCTGTATCGGATCTCACCACTAGTTCATTCTTAGCTGCGTTTACGCGGTTATGTAGCCGCTACGGATTATCAGCCAAGGTGTATTCGGATAACGCTACCACGTTTAGATCAGCTTCGAAACACTTCCGTGAAATGTATGACCTGCTACACTCAACTGCGCATCACGATAGGGTGGCTGACTTCCTGACAGATAAAGGTGTTCAATGGAATTTTATTCCAGCTTGATCTCCTCATCATGGAGGTCAGTGGGAGTCAGCGATTAAGGTCGCCAAACAGCATCTTTCCAAGTTAACCGCAAACTACATCTTCACTTTTGAGGAATTATCCACGTTAATTTCTCAAAATCGCCGCTACAAAGAATTCCCGCCCCCTCACACCAATTTCGAACAGTCCAGCTGATGCACTGCACAGCCATTAACTCCAGCTCATTTCACTATTGGAAGGCCACTCACATCGGTTCCGGAGATCAATCTGTTGGAGCGTCAAATATCATCCCTCTCACGTTGTACATTCATCCAGCGTCTTTCGCAGGTGTTCAGAGTTAGATGGCAAACGGAGTACGTGCGGTCGTTGCAAGTTTCACTAACATAGCAGCACAGATTTCACGTTCGCGTTGAAAACTCGGATTTTGGTGAGTCGACTAATATAGTTGTTTTTCCATACAGTTCTTAAACTCGCAAAAGCAGTCCTCACCTTCTAGATTCGTGCACCTATGTAGATCTTGGTGCCACTATCAGCCGCCATTTGGCTACCAAGATATTGGAAGCTTTCAATATACTCCACCACTTACCAGCCTTAAATCTGGAAGCGTTGATCGTGTTTACATCCAACGATTTGGTCTTGTTGACGTTGATGGTGAGACCTGCCGCTGAGGAGCGATTGGTAAGATCATTGAGCTTGCTCTGCATATCAGAGCGCCGTTGAGCTAGGAGAGCAACGACATCAGTCAGTTCGGAGTCATTCAGGGGCTCCATGGTAATGGGCTGTTAGAACAATCCACGATTTGGTTCACGGTTAATCGCACCTACGATCGATCTCGTCGATTACGATGAGGTACAGTAGCGGTGATAGGATACATCCTTGCCTCACTCCAGCAACGACCCGGATGGGATCGGACAAAACACCGTTGTGCAGTACTCTGCCCTGTATGTACTGTGCTTCAATGAGGCCGATGATTTTCTCAGGGAGACCCTTCGCCTGAAGGCTTCCATATGTTTTCGTGATTGAGACCGTCGAAGGCTTTTTCGTAATCAATGAACACCAGATAGAGAGACTCTTGGAATTCATTGATTTGCTCCAGGATGATACGGAGCATGACAATATGGTCCACATAGGATCGTCCGACACGGAATCCTGCTTGCTGCCGTCGGAGAGTTGAGTTAATCTTCTCCTGTATCTTGTTAAAGATCACTTTACAAAGGACTTTGAGAACGATACACAGTAACATGACGCCCCGCCAATTATCGAATACAGTCAGGTCACCCTTTTTGGGTACCTTTACTAAGACGCCTTCCATCCAGTCGACCGAAAATGTCACGGTTTCCCATATGTTTCAGAATAATTGATGCAGTAGTTGTGTGGATACTACGGGGTCAGCTTTGAGCATCTCAGCTGATATGCGATCGACCCCGGGGCTCTGTTCGATTTCATGTTAAGGATGACTGTTTCTATCTCCTGCACTGATGTAGCGTCGGTGTTGACACGGGTAATGCGCCGAACCCTTGGCGGATCATGTCAAGGTGTTGGTGGCGGGGCCGACACTTGAAAAGTGACGGCTTTCAAAAGTGCTCGAACCAGCGTTCCAGCTGTCCACACACCAAACGCTTTCAGCAATATTTTGCTGAATTTTGCAGAGCTGAAGAGTCCATCAAATTTTTTGGTGAACTTTCAGCAAAGTTTGTTGAATTTCAGCAAAACGTTACTGGTGATCAGCAGAGTTTACTGAACAAATCAGGGTTTATCAGAGTTTACTGAGCAAACCACGAGGAGAGTAGTGTGCGGTAGTTCGACAGCAGCAAAGCTTCGCGCGCAGGCTTTGCTAGATTTTTGCGATTTTTTTTTTCTCTCGGCGGGGCTTCGACGACGACGACGGAACGCCAAGCAGTCAGTAGTGTGAGGTAGTTCGATAGCAGCAAAGCTTCGCGCGCAGGCTTTGCTAGATTTTTGCGATTTTTTTTCTCTTCTCTCGGCGGGGCTCTGACGGCGGGACGAAGCGTACGGTGGACGCGTCGTGGCTCTAGTCGGTTCCGAATTTTTCGCTTCCCGTCGGCGCTAGTTCCCAATACACTTTTAGTTGATAATATATTTTTTTTTTTTACATTAACACAAAAGAGTGAAAAATGTTAGTTCGGGCTCGCCGGTCGTGGAAAAAATCCGGGCGCCGACAAGTGAGTCGCGTTCAGTGTATTTCTGTGTGGAATAGACTAAAGGTTTCTACTCCCTAGTGGAGTGGAGACGCGCGATAGAATTTTCTTTTTGGCTAGTTTTTGCGTCGAAAAG